>NC_132792.1:146659677-146964677 GCF_048418805.1 Vulpes vulpes | reverse complement strand
GGATGTGCTAAATTCATAAATCATATAATAAAGACAATTAGGTCTTCAAATTTACTCAGCTGCATTTTGCCCTTTTAACAGATTTGGTGACAGCATCGAGACCTGAGGCGAACTTCTGATGGCATTCGGGGATAATGAGAGACACATAAGAAGCACTCCAAAAACTCTTGTGAGTCCACTGTCTTCTCGCCCTTTCCAACAACGCCTCTCTGATTCAGCTCCATTTTTGGCAATTAATCTATCTATCTAATTGGCTTTCCAGTCCAGGGTTAATGGGTCAGTCTAGATTGACAGGGGCTGTAAGAGAGCACCAGTCCTTAGCCCCTTGGTTCAGTCCACAGTTCCACTTTGGAATCTTTTGTCCAATTTCCCATCTGCAGTCTCCCAGAAGGGAGTCTGCTGATTTAGTCCAAATTGGCAATTGCTGGTGGTCCCCATGGCCTTCTCTTGGCCAGTCCGCAGTCATCTGTTTTGATTACTGCTGGTATGCTGGTATGTTTGTATGGTTTTGTGTAAACAAAGGCTATTGCTAGCTGGGATCTTGGAAGCCAAAAAGCCACAAAAATGGGTTGGACACAGGTTAAACATGTAGGAGCTCTTTGAGGGCTTGCCACCTCAAGAAAAGTCTCATGTTAGATTGAGTTTGTCACAGGAGGATTAGATTGACACTAGGTCATCCACCAACCTCAAGAAAACTTCCATACGACAAGGTACACTGTAAACCATGCACAATCCCCAGCTTCACAGCAGCTGTTTTAGTTTTAGTTTGGCTCCAAGAAAGCCAAAGACCTAGCTAAAGGAAATGGGAATCTTTATATCCGGAAGTGAGCATACTACCTTCTGGCACACCTGTTTGTTTTATGTCTAAGAACTACAGCCCTGGAACCTGCAGATAACCAGCAAAATAGAAAAGTTGTACTTAACATGGCATTGCAATGGCCATTATGGGGAACATTCCAATTAGATAAGATAATTTAAAAAGTGCACTTGAAAGCCAAGATTCCCAAATTAAGCAGAATGGGATATGTTTTAACTGGCAAGCAGAAGCCTCCAAAAGGTTTCAAAATCCCAGAACAGTTTCATTAAAAGATTCATTGCAAAAAGTGAATGAGAAAGAAAGGATTCCTAAACAAGACTGCAAGACTGACATAACTCTCACTACTCGCCTCTGTTCTTGAGTAGAGTTACAGGATTTCCCTCTCCTTTGTGCCCGCCATTCTTAGTCACACTGCTTCGAAGAATGAAGAAGTAAGCCAGACAGAGTGGTGTACAGCAAAGCAAGGTATACTGATCAATAAGTAAGTTTATTGAATGATAGGAGAACAAAGCTCTCAAAGAGGGAGGGGAACTGATAGAGTTGCCACCAGAGTTCCTAAATCCAGTAGAAACTGGGCTTGTTGACGGGCTGTTCTAATCTGATTAACCCTCCATGCCCCTGTCATCCAATCAGGTTTTTGTCATCTATCCATCACGTGGGAAAGGTTGGAGGGCATCTTCCAGGTGTAAAATCCTTTTAAGGGTGGTTTCCTCTTGGGGCAGGATTGGGAGTAGGGGGTTGACCCTGCCTGCCTGCCTCTTCATCAGTACTCATCCCAGGGGTCCTGTCTGGATTGCCTTTCCACTCTGAAGAGACTGTTAAAGTTACCATTGATTGATTTATAAGTAGGCTTCATGCCCAGCATGGAGCCCAATGTGGGGCTTGAACTCATGACCCTGAGAGTGACTGTTGGATGCTTCACTGACTGAGCTACCCAGGTATCCCTAAAGTTACCTTTTAAAATCAGATCATGAGAAGAAAAAAAGAGAAAGGAGAAAAGTAATTAATTCATTAACTAAAATAAGACCCCTCAGGCTACAGGTGATCTTCAGGTCTCTGTCACTCCTTGGTCAAGTTAAAGACTTTTTTAAGTCTCAGGAGGATTCTCAAGAGTGTGTGGGGATTTTTTTGTCTTGTTTTGGTTTGGTTTTTATTTTTAAGTAATCTCCACACCCATCATGGGGCTCAAACATACCACCCAGAGACCAAGAGTCACATGCTGTACTGACTGAGCCAGCCAGGCACCCTTAGCTCTTTCCTTCTTGCTTGCCTCATTTTACACCCTAAGAACATGGCTTGGCTTTCTGCCTGCCTGGGACAAGTTCTATCTGTGACTACCTTTGGGAATGACTCTAGACCTTACAAAGATAGTATCTTTTACACTCTCTTTAAGGACATCTCTTTGGTCCATGAGGTTGCTTAATCCTGCCGGAAATATTTACTATTTGTCCTGGTTGAAAACCTGATAAGACATTTTAAAGGATTTAATAATTCTATCATCAGTAATCTGGCCAAATTGGAAACTGATATTCAGAGCCTTACAGGAAATTTTTTAGGTCTTCTTCTCTAAACTGTATATACCCAGAGGCAAAGAAGGCATTTTCATAGGTGGATGAGTATGTCAGTCCTTTGATACCATTTAGGTGGCAACCCGGTTCTTTGAGGAGTTAAAAAATAGTTGTCCTTTTTTATAAATCTAGTCTTCCCTGGACCAGAGGTGTGGTTCCAGAAACAATTCAAAGACCACAAGTCCTTTTTACAGATTCAAAAACCTACCCCCCCCCCTTGTTTTTTGTTTTTTTGTTTTTTGTTTTTTATCTCAAAAAGCTTATAAGTGTAAAAATTCTGGTCCTAAGGGAACACAAGTCCTTCTAGGAAAAACTTGCCTTTTTTCCCCTGTACCTTTAAAATGTAAATGTGCAATTTTCCACCTGGTATTCTCTAGGAACTCTATCTAGTCCATCTCTTTCAAATGCAAATTACAGAGAAGTAATTCTTATTAAGAAAAAAACAAACAAGGGGGACAAGACTTTTGGAACTTGACTTGCCAAGGACAAATACAAATCTTAAGTGTCTTCTCTACAAATGAAAAAAATAACACTGTTACTTTAACATAAGTTCCAAAGATCCCCAAAGAGAAAAAGTCTGTGGATTATTAATTCTTGTGCAAGCTCTTCTGAAGTCACAAACACATATAATCCTACTTTAACACATGCCACTTTAAAAATCCAATCTATTTTCAAGTTCTTTGTCCAATGTACGTATTTTTGTCATGACAACTCCACAAAATAGGTGGTGCTACACCCATTTCTCATGTAAAAAAAAAAAAAATGAAGTATAGGAAATTTAAATAACTTGCTCCAATCTGCATGGCTGGTAAGAAACAGAGTCAGGACTCTAATTATTCATTGTCAGCAAAACCACCTTATCTTCTGCCAATTTTTGTTCCATTGTATATCTTGAACTCTATAATGATTGTTTCAAGATGCTATTTGAATAAAAACATGCTATTTCAGAACATTAGGTAGTGTATATTAAGACAAAGTTTTCAAAGTTTTCCAAGCTCAGCTTTACAAAAAAGCTTTTTTAAGCTTCAGCCATCTAAACAGATAACCTTAACTGATTCCATCTACCAGAAAAACAAACTCAGACCCAGTAACTAGTAAATTTTGTGCCTATTTCAATATGGCAATAATTTTAAAACAGAAGCTGTAAGCTCTCTATATCTGTATTTTCATCTATGTCTATCTATATGCAGCGTAGTTACGTGGTATTTTCTACCTCTAGATGGTATTGCTAAAATTAATTTGTAAAAGAGCTCTATTTAGTTGATTTGGAGGCAAATGCTTATAAGGATTGGGCATTCTAAAACTCTCAGAGGGATGCCTGGGTGGCTCAGTTGGCTAAGTGTCTGACTTTTGATTTTGGCTCAGGTCCTGATAGCAGGGTCCTGGGATGGAGCCAAATAGCAGGCTCCCCACTGAGTGGGGAGTCTGCTTGAGATTCTTTCTCTCCCTCTTCCTCTGCCCCTCCCTCATTCACAGGCTAGCATGTGCACTCTCTCTCTCTAAAAATAAATAAATATTTTTAAAAAATTAAACTCTCAAAAAGATAGAAACTAACCCAAATATTTTCCAAGCTCATGCGATCTGGAAAAATATTTGATATAAAAGCTCATTTAAGGTTGACAGCTTAATTAAACAAACATGTCTTTAGAGTTCCCACCATTAAATATAAAACTTTTATTCTACTTGAGTTTACTAGCCAACTGGATTCTTACAAGATCTGTCCACGAATAAAAACAATAGCCCAGGGTAATGGCTGACTTTGTTTAATAAAGTTTTTGTGGGTAATCCAAACATAATCGTTAAGAACAAGTAAATTAAATTTAAAAAGTTAGGTAAGTTTTTAAAGCAGTTTTCCTAAATCTTTTTGGTAACCTGAAACATTAAAGTTGTGCTAAGTTAAATGGTGAGTTATGCTACATTCATTAAATATGTAGACTGCAGAGGCCACTTTTAGGTAATAGGCTTGAGCAATGGAAACGTGAGCAAGGCGGACCAAGTGACCACCTGGCTGATGCAAACAAGCTCATTAAGTCAGAGAGGGTAACTGACCAATGAGCTGCTTATAACCAGCATAGTTACTTAAAAAGAGAAAATTCTATAGGGCCCATACTCCCTCCCTCCACCCTGTACTTATAGCCCCTCACCACCAAAGACAGTCTCTCCTTTGCTATCCTGCCTCCACTCCTTTATGGTGTACTCTATAAACTTCTATCTCTTTTGTTCAGGGGTGAGTGAATTCTTTAACTGCCTGTGCCAAGGCTCCCATCCAATCAGGATGCCCCACATAGATCACTTCCAAATAAGACAAAATACTAAAATATGAATTACCAAGCATAGGTTTATCAACTTTTGGCTTATTTCAAAGAAACTAAAATATATTTGGATGTGTTAATGATACATGGGAAAAATTTTAAAAACATGTACTTCGAAAAATTTTTCAATGTATACCTATGTTAGAAAAATGTTTTAAATGCTGTAAACCATATGACAGTTTACAACTGCTTCTTAGCTTTCACTAGATATTAAGTTTTTGAAGGGTTTTTGAAGGGTTAAGAATTCTAATTAGTATGTATAATTAAAGCTACTAAAAAGAAATAATAAAGGAATCATTTCTGTATGCCAGAAAAGCAAGTTGTGTTTTCAGAAGGGGCAGTCGGGGAGCCCAGGTATGAGAAATGGAGATACATTTTTTGGAAAATGAATTTTTTTTAAAAAAGGAATTTTAATTTGTGGTCAAACTGCTTAAGATTAAAATAAATTGATTTTTTAAATGAGTTTTAATATCAAAAGTAAGCTGGTACACAATTAGAATTTGATTTTCTGTCTGTTGAAAGAACAAAGTCTTCTTGGACTTTTGGTCTGCTTTTGATAAGACTGTAAAGATTTCTTTACCTTTTAAGTTTATTCATGATCTGTGATCCTATTTAGATAAATACTTTAAAACCTTTTGTTGATCTTTTTGACCATCTTCCCAAAGTCAAATTCTAAATGAAGTCTTTTTTACCTGGAATATTCCAAGGGATCTGCTTGTAGGGACCAAGGGCAGGTCATCCAAAATGTGCCACTTGAAAATATTGATTACTTTAAATAAAAGTTGTTTAGGAGGCAGCTCATACAAAGACACTCAGTTCCTCCTCCATCCCCCTGAAAACAGGAGACTAAACTCCTATATGAAAAGTATATTCCTGGGACACCTGGGTGGCCCAGTTGGTTAAGTGTCTGCCTTCAGCTCAGGTCATGATCTCAGGGTCCTGGGATTGAACCTTAGGTTGGGCTCCCTCTTAAGAAGGGAACCTCCTTCTCCCTCTCCCTCTGCCTCTCCCCTTGCTTGCTCTCTCTCTCTCTCTCTCAAATAAATAAATAAAACATTTAAAAAAATACAGTCCTTGTACTAAGAAGTAAAAAGGCATCCTTCTTACCAGAGATAGGGACTTTAAAGCTAAGAAAGCTATAAAAACAAAACAAAACAAAACAAAAAACTTCATTATCTTTTTTCTAATTTCCTACCTCAACCCAAATTCTGCCTAGAATTACCTACTTAATAAAAGCTTCCAGACACCTGTTTTCTTTATCCAGTCAGTTCCTCACAAATTTATTGTCTCTTTGTCTAAAATGTATAAAAATTGCCTATCTTGATCATATCTTTAGTTCTCAATTTCATTATCAGGACTCTCTGGACATGTAATAAAAGTTTGGTTCTTCCTCCTGTTAATCTGTCTAAATATATTTCTTAGTCCAACTGAAAGAACTTGAAGAGCATGGAAAGAATTTTTCCTTCCCTACATGTTAAACTAATTATATATATATATATATATATATATATATATATATATATATATATCAGCTAATAATCAGGGTCCACACAGACCAGCAACTTGAATGCCAGTTTTGACTACAGAAGAATATTTTAAGACCTGATGTTTGGGCTGAGGCGCTTGAACTTCTCAGGTGTACCAACACTGGCTATTGCTGGCCTGCAGAGGAAGGGTTGATTTTTCAGTGTCCCAGGGTTTGTTCTTGGTTAGGATTTTTTCTTTTTTAATAAACATGCATTTATTTTTCCAAAAAAAAATTATATTTTTATATATATATATATAATGAGATATTTTATTTATATATATATAAAATGAGAGAGAGACTAATATATATATATATATGACCTCTCATTCCAGACTTTTGCCATCCCAGTGTCCTTGTAACAGTCCACTTCTAAATTGGAGAAATTAAAGTGGGTAAAAAATAGATACAAATTAAACAAACATTTGGGGCTATGGGAACCCCAAGATGGCCACTTGGTTCTTCCCAGCTCCCTGGCAAATACCATTTTTCAGTTTTTGCATTACTTTACCCACTGCAGGGCATTTAAGGTGAACTCAAATTATGAACTGACATTAGGAGAGAGACTTCTGGAAAACTGCAAAAATGTCTGATCTGCCTGGCCCATAGTCCTGTAAATCTGGTTTTTGCTTGTTCTCAGAGGCTTCAAACCTCCTCCCTTGGGGCCCCTAAAATACCTGCAGCTGGACTTCATTCGTCACCATTTAGTATGGGTTACAATATGTTCCTGTTACAATATGTGTGTTTTCTAGATAGATTAAAGCTTTCCCCTGATGCAAGGCTGATGCCCCACAGTAGCAAAAAAGAAAAAAACCTTAAAAAGTCTATTTCTCACTTGGGGAAAGATCTCCTGTGATCTAAGCACACACTCCACTGGAAAAATCATATGAACCTTCACAAAAACCCTGCAAACTTCTTGAAATCCTATCAATGTACAGCCTTCTACTGACACTTATTGTCTCATGCTAGCATGACCAGCAACCATTCCAAATGTCTTTACTCAAGCCTGTCATCCATGGATCAAAGAAGCCCCCCTGGATCCCAATTCAAAGGATCCTGTTGGTCACAGTCTGGAGTCTGGTGACTGGGGATTCTAGAAACATCATCAAAGGAAGACAGTCTTGAAGCCCACAAGGAAGGGACCTTACAACATGCTCCTGACCACTGACACTGCTGCAAAATGACAAGATGCTGGAGACCTCTAAGTCAAATCGATGAGGAAGAGAGGTAGCTCACATCAAGGTAGACTGCTTCCAAGGTAGGTCCAAGATGACACATCAAGACTTCATACATTATTCTTTTAATTAGTAATTATTATTATTGTTTATATTTTTATTTTTTATTTATATTTTTAAATCTTCATACTTTAAACATAAAACTCTTTCTTTTTTCTTTTCCTTTCTTTTACCCTGACATTGCCCTGGAAAGATAATGCCCTCACCTATATCTCTCAAGCCATTGCTAGGAGGTAGAGAGGGGGGCGAAAGTGGGTAACCTTTGGAATTTAAAACCTTTTATTTTAGCCTAGGAGAAAATCTAACTGTGCCCCTAACTTTTCACAAGCAAAGTAAGATATCTCATTGGTCAGCTACCCTAAGTTTACACTGTTTAGTTAAAAAGGACCTACCAGGAGACTTTCCCGATTCAGGATTCACTCCTTTTGGTAGGTCCTTATATCCCCTGGTTAAAAATAAATGTAGGTGAGGCTATGATCAAGAACTTCTCCTTAACTCCTAAAATTGTTGCCAACTCTACTGCTAGGGCAGTAGCAGCCCAACAAAGATCCTTAGGCTCTCTAGCTGAAGTTGCATCCCTCATAACAGAATAGTCTTGATTATCTTTTAGCTGAGCAAGGAGGTATCTGTTCTGTGGCCAGGAAGTGCTGTGCCTGGATTAACGCTTCAGGGGAAGTTAAAACTCAATTACACAAAGTCACAGAACAAGTCACTTGGTCTAAAAAGGTTACTCCTTCTGTAGAGAGCAAAACGGAGTCTCTCGTGTCAAGCAGGAGCCTGTGTCAAGCAATGACCCAAGCAGTTATGGGACCCAAAATTTCACCCAATCTGCATTTTGCACTAACAAGTTCCCATGGTCCAAGAGCAGATATCAACCAATTCAAACATTCACCTGGTTACTCTACAAAATGCAGAGCCACTAACAGAAAATAAACTATACTTAAATTGTAATAGCTTATTCTGGAGTGGGTATTCCTGACAACGAAGCCCTAATATGGAAATAATTTCCAAGCCAGGTGTACAAATGAAGGGTTGGCACTCCTGATAAACTGCCAGTGATGGATGTGCTGGAATTTCTGAGGCTATCTAACCTCAAGCAGTTGAGTCGTAGGGACCACCCTGGTCCACACCATTCAATAAGACATGGTTTACAGATTGGTCAGTCCCCCTAATACCACATGGAGTACACTGGCATGCTGTGGCCTCAAGGCTACTCATGGTCTGCTCAGGAGAATCAGCACAATATGCTGAAATAACAGCCATAAAATTGGCTACCAATCTGTTAAGGAGAATCAAAATGAAGTATTTATTTTCTTTTTAATTAAAGATTTTTATTTGCTTATTCATGAGAGACACAGAGAGAGAGGCAGAGACATAGGCAGAGGGAGAAGCAGGCTCCCTCTGGGGAGCTGGATGCGGAACTCCAACCCAGGACCCCGGGTTCATGACCTGGGCCAAAGGCAGACATTTAGGTGCCCCCTGAAGTATTTCTTTTCTTAGACTCATGGGCAATCACTAAGGAAATAACCCCTTTGGTCAAGAACATCATCAGAAAACAACTGGAAAATAGGAAATAGGAAAATCTGAAGTAAGGACATATGGCAGAAAGTACTACTAACTGACATCTCCATTTTCTTCACACAAGTCTCTGCACATCAGAAGAATAAGTCTGAAGTAACCAAATGTAATAACCAGGCAGACAAACTTATTATGAAAACTAGCACGGTGAAGATTCCTGAAATTTATGTTTAAAAAACACATTGAAAAAAAATAAATAAATAAATAAATAAATACACATTGATATGTGTCTGAAGAAAACAATTAAAAATATAATTATAAATAAGGGCGCCTGAGTGGCTCAGCTACTAAGCATCCAGCTCTTGATTTCTTGGAAAGCTTAGTGAATTCCAGCACTAATTAATCTTAATTAATACCCCAGAATCAAAATTAAAAGGAAAAGTGTAGATTATTACTTATTAGTGGCATGTGCTACTAATAAAACCTACTGGAAGACCAGAGGAAAAAGTTTATTACATCAATTAAAGAAAATAATATGATGCCACTATAAAAATTTCAGGCATGAAAAAACATCTTTTATAGTAGGTGCCCAATATTTAGCCTAGCATGATGCAGGGCAATTATGCTTGAGCTATAATAACAACAGATTTTCTTGAGTGGCAAGAACAATGAGAAAGAATTAAAGATGTATAAACACTACCTTTGTTTGTCACGCATGAATCTGCTATGTATCTTTTTTTCTTTTTAAAAAAAATTTATTAAAAAAAAAGCATGAGCAGCAGGGAGGAGCAGGAGGAGAGGGAGAAGCAGACTTCTTGCTGAGCAGGAAGCCTGACTCAGGTCCAACCCCAGGACCCTGAGATCATGACCTGAGCCATAGGCAGACGCTTCATTGACTGAGCCACCTAGGCACCCCTCTGCTATGCATTTTTAACTCTTAATATTCCTAAGCAGGTCACTACAGCATGCTGCCTATCACTCACTATTAGATACCATACCCACTGCAGCTACAGATACTCTGACGGGGCAGCAATAGCAGTGCACCACTGTTCCAAAGTGAAACCCCACCTTCTGGTCCAAATACAAGTCCACGGTCTGTGACATCCTCTACTTTCTCCACAGATCACCATCCCAGTCACCTTATTGCAGATGAGGACTCGTCAGCATCAGCAATGTCACCAGCATCACCAAGCCCAACCTTTCCACTCCACCCTTCTTTATGAGCATCATCTACTTGCTGGAAACCTTCAATCAGGGGAGAAACCAAATACTTGGGGAAGCTGATTGAGCAATGGAAACCTCCACTTTAATCTCGAAGAATCAACAATGATCCTGAACAAGGAAAAAATCCTACTGAATTAGCATTACAGGCATCCACAGAATAAGAATTAGCACTAATTAGTTAATCTAAATTAATTCCCCAGAATCTAAATGAAAAGAAAAAGGTTTTCTGTGGTTTTCTTGTATTTTTGTTTTTGTTTTTTAGAGAGAGGGAGAGAGAGTGCATGAGTGGAGAGGGGCAGAAGGAGAGAGAATTGTAAGCAGGTTCCAGGCTCAGCATGGAGTCCATCACAGGGCTTGATCTCAGGACCCGAGGTCATGATCTGAGCTGAAATCAAGAGTCAGAGGCTTAACCAACTGAGCCACCCAAGTGCCCCCAAAAGGGAAAGGACTGATTTAAAAAACATAATGATAGATATGGTCCTGGGGAAATTATAGCACCTGCTACTATAGCACCCCTAAAGGCTTCAGATGTAAAGGATAAAGATTGGCCTGAACTACTAACTGACTTTGATATTATAACCCAACCTATATACCAAGAAGACGAGGTGATGACTTTTGTTCTTCTCCCTTATCTTACCAAATCAAGTGCAGCATTGCACACATGGCAAGAGACTCCATGAGAATGACCCCAATTTAATTCCTCATTTACTCCGTATTCTAGTGTTTCATTATAAAAGCAGCTGCTGATTATGCAGAATGGGCAATTAGATCTTTAAATATAAATATGCCAAAAAATGGATCATTTACTACATTCCCAACTTATATTCTTTAATCCTTATCTACCTATTAGAAAAATAAGAATAGATCCTCAGTCATTATATCCAGACTTTAAAAGAACAGAGACACCTTGTAAAGTGTACGGAGGACATATAGGAACTTAGCCTAGAACACATATCTTTATCTGTCATGGTACACATCAGGCTTCTCACATCACAGAGTTCTACCCTAAGAGTATGGGAACCTATGTTTTTTTGTTTTTTTTTTTTTTTTTGGGAACCTATGTTAATAAAACTTCTCCCCATTGTATTGGAACCTACAGTGGTAGCCTATACTTTGAAATTTAATATAGAGGGCTTTGAAGCCAGATATAGATCCCCAAATTCTGCTCAGTTTTATCTACCTTTGTTTATGTCCAATTTGCAATCTATGATAAAACCAGATTCACTAAAAAGAAAGAAACACTTATAGTTCCTTATTGGACTAGTAGGAGGCTTAATTGGAGGAACAATAACAGCCACTTTTTCTTGCTTTCAAATTGATCAAATCACATTAGATTTTGAAAAATTTGAAACCACACAGCCTCAGTTGAACACACATGCATGGCAACTTTGTCAACATTGTGTACACAGATGGATAAAATCAACAGTATATTACAATACGTAAATGAATTTCACATGGAAGTAAATAGAGCAATGGAAATTTGACATAAAGCAGTTGAAGAAAATGCTAAAAATAATGAAACACTTAAAAAATGCCACAAAATATGTTTCTCTAAGTGTAGATTGTCAATGTTGAAGTTAAGATTGGTTGATATGTGAAATCTTAGAAAAGCTATAATCTCAGGGCAGTACTGGTCTCCTGAGATAATAGACAAGTCAATGCTTGTGTGCTCGTTCGGTGTGGACCTGGTACCTCTTTTGTGAAGCGGCAGCTGAGGAGACCCCGGCACTCGTCATGGCCAATGAAAATCCCAAGGAAGGAGTGAAGACTGAGAAAACGATCATATTAATTTGAAGGTGGCGGGGCAGGATGGTTCTGTGGTGCAGTGTAAGATTAAGAGGCATACACCACTTAGTAAACTAACGAAAGCCTATTGTGAATGACAGGGTTTGTCAATGAGGCAGATCAGATTCCGATTTGATGGGCAGCCAATCAATGAAACAGACACACCTGCACAGTTGGCAATGGAGGATGAAGACACAATTGAGGTGTTCCAGCAGCAGACAGGAGGTGTCTACTAAAAAGGGAACCTGCTACTTTACTCCAGAACTCTGTTCCTCCAGACCAAGAAGACATTCTCAGATAGAGAGCCGTAATTTGGTTCCACCACATCCTGACTACAACAGTATAGTTTTCTCTATTCTTTCACTTCCCCTTCCCCATTCCTTTATTGTACATAAAATAACTGTGTATGTGCACAAGTATATTGCATTTTTTTTGACTAAATGGCCAAAGGTATGTTTTGATCGACATCAAATGGAGATGGGATGGGGGAAAATACTGCTTCTGTGAAAATACCCCCTCTCTCCATTAGTGGCATGCTCAGTCAGCTCTTATCTTTATATTCCAGTAAGTTATTTTGCTCTCACTGTTTAACAAAAAAAACAAAAACAAAAGAACAACATAAAAATCCTTGCATACATTGTTCGATTGGAGAATTTTAATGTTTTTCATTTATCATTGTAAAACCAAGGACAGTTTTTTTAATCATAAATTTATTTTTTATTGGTGTTCAATTTGCCAACATACAGAATAACACCCAGTGCTCATCCTGTCAAGTGCCCACCTCAGTGCCTGTCACCCATTCACCCCCACCCCCTGCCCCCAAGGACAGTTTTATAACTTTTTTGTATGTAGCTGTTACATGTAGGGCAATCTGTCTTTAAGTAGGGATAAATTACTCTAAAAGAAATGAATCCTAGATAGTTTTCCCTTCAAGTCAAGCGTCTTGTTGTTTAAAATGAAAAAAAAAATAGACAAGTCAACCAGAAGTAAAGTAGATACCACACATTCCTAGTGGTTGTGATTCCTTAGGAAACTGTGAAATCAGATATTGACACCTGAAGTATGAAACAGGACACTGGGTACCACACTTCTGCAGTTCCCCAGTATCAAGAGGGAGAGTAGTCGATAGGCCACAGGAAGCTGTCTTATGACAGAAGGAAAACACGCTCCTACGGATATGTTGTTGGAATGGAACCCAAATACCTTTACTACTGCTGAACCTTTGGACAGACATACTTATGATACAAGGACATGTGATTATGGCCTTGGTGCCTCCTCTACCAATTATATATAACATAGGAAACTGGACCAGGATAGTATGCGCTGAACCAAATCTCATGGTAGCCTAATGGAGTCAGAGAAAAATAAGAAATGCAACGTGATAGGATGTGTAAAAATAGAACAAGTAATGATGTGTCAATAGAAGGAGAAAGATATTCGAGGTCAATGGAAGATAAAGCAACTATTAAAATAACCAGAGAAATATTTCACATTAGATGTCCTAAGATTAATCTAATAAATATAGGGCACCTGGCCGGCTCAGGCAGTGGAGTATGTGACTCTTGACCTTGGAGTTGTGAGCTTGAGTTCCACATTGGATATGGAGATTAAGAAAGAAAGGAAGGGGGCAGCCCAGGTGGCCCAGCGGTTAGTGCCGCCTTCAGCCCAGGGCGTGATCCTGGGGTCCTGGGATCGAGTCCCACGTCAGGCTCCCTGCATGGAACCTGCTTCTCCCTCTGCCTGTGTCTCTGCCTCTCTCTCTCTCCTCTCTGTGTTTCTCATGAAAAGATAAATAAAATCTTAAAAAAAAAAAAAAGAAAAGAAAGGAAAGACAAAAGAAAGATGTTTTGTTTAATAAAATCTAATAACCGTAAATCATACATTAGAAGTAAAATTGTCTGATATTGATCAAGGAAATTTTCAACTTTCCTTTTAAATATTTATTCTAGCGAGAAGCACTATGCGCCCTTGCACGTGAGCGTGGGGGGAGGTGCAGAGGAAGATAGACTCCATGCTGAGTGCTGAGTGTGGAGCCCAACACAGGGCTTCATCCCATGACAGTGAGATCAGGACCTGAGCTGAAACCAAGAGTCAAATCAACTGTGCCACCCAGGTGCCCCAGAAATTTTCAATCTTTGATGTTTGTGGGCCCTGCTCCTGGGCTCCCAAGGAAGTTATACTTCAACATTTAACAAGTCCAAATGACTTGGCAAAACCTCAGAGCATGTGCTCTAATGTCTGCTGGAGCATACATTGTACATCTACTTCATTAAGGAAAGTAACCGAAAAAGGAGCATTCTGAACACAAAAGATAAGAAAAAGGAAGAAACATCCTTGGTTTCCATAAAATTAAGGTCATTCAGCCCTGTCTATACTAGAAACTTATGGTGTGCAACTTTATGAAATGTCCTTTTCTAATGATTTGTAAGTATTTATGTAAAAAATGTGTATAACCCTACCCCAAATGTTCCTTTCCTGGATCTTCTTGAAGACTGTGTATCCTGAGCAGCAGCTGTTTTAACTTGGACTCCAACAAAACTCTTTTTTTTTTTTTTTAATTCTAAAAGGTTTGTTCATTTTGTATCAACCATACAAAAACGAAGTAAGATGTGTCAGGATGTCATCATCTCCTCTGTCCACATGGATAAGAGCTGCTGCTCAGCTGCTGAGTGGCTCTGCTGGAGTTTGTCAAAAACAGATGAAGATGTCACAGTGATGAGGGGACACTAAGACTGCAAATACGGAGTTTGTGAGGATGATCGACAGTGTTTGGTATGAGCAAGGCTACAATTTGCTGACCTGAAATAACAACCTGAAAACCATGGGGCACTTAGATCCTGCAGCAATAAAGGCGGCTCTTTTACCAGCAGTGGTAAAAGCCGTGTTGCGGCTCCTGGAAGATTCTCTTTCCCATCAACACCAGCATCCCTCTTCTCTAGCACCGTGGCCCATGCTCCATCAATGCAGGACTTCTACTTTTGCACTGGCAGCTGGAAGTCAGTTCCCAGTTGACCAAGCTGGCTTCCCCCAATGCCAACTCATATAAAGGCACACCTCATTAAAGTGGGACTCTATTCCTTTCAACTCCCCTTTCCTGGAATGATTGTATGATTAATCTACCATTGGTCTGGATTATGTCTTTATGGTCTATTAAAAGACATCCTATATGCTTGTGAAATTCATAAATCCACTGTATCGTGTTAAACACATTGTTGACGAAGGCAGACTCAGTCTGAGCATTCATTTGCCTTCCCCCTCCCCAAAAAAAAAGTCTTCAGGAGGAATATGTGCATGTGTATTTAGGGCCCAGAATTACCCAGATGCCCGGTGCCACCAACTGCTTCAGTGGTTTGACCTCACTCCGCACTTTTCCTATAATAGGCTTCTGCTACTATGATCTGCGAGGTCCATTCATGTACTGAATGTGCTTCCTCTGCTGGCCAAGGGCAGTCAGTTCCTCCAAGCCTGTGGAGCTTGGACGGTTCCCCACCCTGGGCATAACCTCCAGGATAAGAGAGCACACCCCCAAAAAATCTTTCTGAGGTGGCACCTTTAAACTGGTGACAGTCCCTGTCTGGACTGGCTGACTGATGGGGTCCCAGGCTTACCAATAATCAAGATGTCCAGGTGTCCTTTTTTTTTTTTTTTTTTAATTTTGTTTGCTTATTAGAGAGCAAGAGAGCAGGCAGGAGAAAAGAGAGAAAATCTGAAGCAGACTCCTCTGTGAGCATGGAGCTCGACTCCACGACCCTGAGAACATAACCTGAGCCAAGATCAAGAGTCAGACACTCAACCAGCTGAGCTACCCAGATGCCCCTAGACTCCCAGGTATCTTTTGCTGAAGACTAAAGAGCCCATGAGGCTCCACCCTGGCCATGTGGTCCAGATACGTCCAGCTCAGCCTTCAGAAAAAGATATGAGCATTTGCACGGGTTAGGGTTTGGAATTAAGCAGATGTCGCAGGCGACCAAAAGCCCACTTTGAGCCCTAGACTTTCCTCACACGTCCTCAGTTCCAAAATCCTGCCTTCCCTCACCTGCATAGCCTACATATGAGCAATACGCATCCCATTAACCAGGTTTGGGCAGCCAAGGCCCTCAAGCCTATGGAACTCGGGCAGTCTTGAACCCTCTGCAGAGCCTCTATGGCAGAGGAAGCCCACCCACTGAAATCTTTCTAAGGCAACAGCTTTCGAGTAGTGGCAGTCAGGCCCCATGTGGCCTGGCTGCTTCATAGGGGTCCTGGGCTTCTGCTGCAATCAAGGCTATAGGTGTCTCTTACTGAAGGACAGTCCCCTACCAGCCCTCAGAATGCAGTGTTGACCAGGCAGGCCAGACTCCCCGACTCTGCCTTCACTGCGGTATGGCACATTTGTGTAGATGAAGGTTTGGGATTTGGCCAGGGTCCCCAAAGCCCCATCCTGTGAATCTGCCTTGCCTGACAATGCCCTGTTCTAGATCCCTGGCTATCCTGACCTGTGCAAACTGTGTATGCATATTCCACTTGTGTCATCCAGCCTTGGGACACAGGCGGCCCTCCGGCCCTGTGGCACTACACCTGGACTCCAGTGACCTGGTCAGCTTCAAGTTATAGGGAGCCCACCCCTTGAAATATTTTTAAGGCAACAGCTTTAAACTGGTGACAGTCAGTCCTCATATGAACTAACCACTTGATGGAGTCCCAGGGTTCTCCAGCAATCAGTTTCCATGTGTCTCTTATCAGAGAGTACCCCAGCCGTCCTGTCCCCTCACCCTGTCAGGACAGTCCAGATTCCTCCAGCACTGCCTCAGGGGAATATGCACACACTTGTGTAGGTTAAGCCTTGGAATTAATAAGATGCCCTGTACTCCCAATACCCGCTCTTGTGACCCAGCCTCCCCCAACATTGCTCTGTCCCAGGTCACAGGCTGCATTGCCCATACCCTGTCATGTACAGTCCATACCCTGTCAGCATTTCTCTGGTGGCCAAGGCTCTCTGGCCCCTGGAGCTCAGGCAGGATGCCCGCCATCTGAATAGACTACAGGGTAGAGGAAGCTCACCTTAAGGCAACCACTCTGAGCCCATGGCTGCAAAAGGGCAACAGTCAGTCCCCCTGTGGACTTGATGCCTGATGGGGTTCCAGGGTCCTCTAAAACCCAGGATTCTCAGGGGTCCCCACATGGAAAATACAATTGCCTGCCAGTCTAGGCCCTGCATGGCTCTGTTGAGAAATCTCTAGCTCTGCCTTCAAGGGAAATATCCCACCTTGTGCGTCAGGCCAATGCCTTCTCCCCTCAACAGCCTCCTCCTCTGACCTGGCCTCACCCAACACTGCCCTGCTCCAGGCCACTAACTCCACTGTGGAGTACACATGTACGTTATACACCTGCTAAGTTGGCCTTGGGCTGACCCAGCGCTCCCAGCTTATGAAAGCACCACCAGGCCCCAACCAGCTGCTTGGCCTGTGGTGGGAAGTAGCTTATCTTTGGAAAATTTCTCCTAGCAAATAGCTGCAAATGGAAGACAGTAAATCTCCATATGGACTTGCTGCCTGATGGGGTCCCAGGCTTCACAAGGAACCAGGACTCCCAGCTATCTCCCAATCAAGAGATACTTTGTCCTGCCTGCCCAGCCCCTCCTTCAAAAGGGAGTTGTAAAACCTCCAGCTCTGCCTTTGGAGGAATAGTCCACAATGGTAGGTGAGCCTTGTGACTAGGCCCACGTTCTGGACCTGCATAAGCCTCTCCTAGACCTCAGCCTCTCCCACTGCTTGCTCTGCTCTAGGTCCCTGGCAAGTGTGACTTGCATGTCCCCTCACCCACCACTGGCCAGCTGGGGCCCCAGCACAACCATGTGCATTGCCTCAAGGGTGGAAGTAGACCACCCCTCTCAACACCAGACCGGGGCTCCCCTGAAATGGGCTACAGACAGGCCCCCGGAGGACTGGCTACCTGATAGGGACCAGGCTGCAGTGGCAGTCAGGCTCCCAGGTGTCTCTTATTGGTGGATACCCCAGCCAGCCCACCAGATCCAGCCCTGGCAAGGCAGCCCAGATGAGCCCACCTCTGCTTTCAGGGGAATGTATCCATTTGTGTAGGTGATGGATTAGAATTAGGAAGATAGGGCAGCCTGGGTGGCTCAGCGGTTTAGCGCTGCCTTCAGCCCGGGGTGTGATCCTGGAGACCTGGGATCGAGTCCCACATCAGGCTCCCTGCATGGCAGGGAGCTCCCTGCCTCTTTCTTTCTCTCTCTCTCTCTCTCTCTCTCTCTCTCTCCCCCTCCCTCCCTCCCTCATAAATAAATACAATCTTAAAAAAAAAAAAAAGAATTAGGAAGATGCCAGCTACCCCCCCCCCCCCCCCACAGCAATGCCTGTCCAGACCTCTCCCAACATTTCACTGTTCCAGACTCCTGGCTCTCTGACCTTCGAGGTTTACTCAAATGCAGTCCGATAACTCGCAATGGGCCTCTCCAGGACCTCATCCATCTGACTGGCCTCGGGGCACAGAAAGCCCACCACCTGAAAATCTTTGCAAGGTGGCAGATTTAAAGCAGCCGTAATCAATACCTACTTAGGCTGGCTGATGAAGTGAGGCCCCAACAGCAAGTAGGGTTCCCAGGATGCTCAGATTGCAAGGTGCCTTAGCGCTCCTGCCCTGCCACTTAGGCCAGCAGTTCAGATCCTTCCAGCTCTGCCTCCAGAGGGAATATACACGTTGGTCTAGAGTGAGACTTAGAATCAGGCAGATACCAGGTACTTCCAATAACCTGGTCCTGTGACCAAGCCTCTCCCAGCATTCACCCTATTCCAGGGCTTTGGGAACCCTGACCTGTGTGTCCCGTGCATGCACAGTTCAAATCCACTAGCCACTCTCAGGCAAACGGGGCTCTCTATACCTGTGGAGCAGGGCCCATCCCCAACCAAGTACCTAGCCACAGGGATGGATAGACCCCCCCCCCACCCCTTGCATCATGGTGGCAGCCCCTGAAATGGATGATAATCAGTGTCACATAGCCTTACTGTCTGCTGGGGTCCCTGGCTTCTGCAGCAACCAAGGCTCCCAAGTGTCTCTTATGGGAGGTTACCCCATAAGGGCAGCTCAGAAGGCTCCAGTTAGGTTGGTAGGTTAGGGCTGGGCATCAAGCAGTTGCCCTGCCACCCCAAGAGTGATCTTGCCCTGTTCAGATCCTTAGCTACCCTGATCTGCATCTTCAGCATATGTACAGTACACACACCTGAAAGCTGGCCTAGGCAACCCAGCCCTGCAAGCCTGTGCGCTCCAGCTAGGCCTCAATCACCTGCAAAGCTTCCTGCATGGAAGTAGTCCACCTCAAAAAACTGCTCTGGCATGGCAGCAGCTAAAAAATGGATAATAGGCCACATGCAGTTTTCCTGCTTGATGTGGTCCCTGGCTTCATAGGGAACCAGGACTCCCACGTGACTCCTAATCGATGGATACCCTGTCCCACCTGGCCAGCCTTTTCCTCAGAAGGAAGTTGAAAAACCTCCAGCTGTGACTCCGGGTTTGGGGGATGGGAGGGCGAGGGGCCATATTCCACAATGGTAGGCAAGCCTTGCAATGAGGCCAAAGTTCTAAACCCCTAAGGGCCCTTTCTCATGACCCAGCCTCTCCTGACCTGCCCTAGGTCCCTGACAATGATGATCTACTCATCCTATGCACGCATAGTTCATATCATGTCAGCCACCCTTGGGCAGCTGGGGCCCTCTAGGTCTGTGGAGCTAGAGCCCATCCCCAACTACCTGCATAGCCTCAAGGATGGAGGGAGCGCACCTGCCCGCTCAGGACATGGCTCTGGGGTAGCTGCTGAAACGAGCAAGTCAGTGCCCACATGGACTTACTGTCCGCTGGGTTCCCGGGCTTCTGCAGAATCAGGGCTCCCAGGTATCTCTTATTGGAGGCTACCCTGGCCAACTGTTGATCCAACCCTGGCAAGGCATTACAGATGACTCCAGTTAGGCATTCAGTGGTAATACCCACATTTGCATGGGTTAGGGCTTGGAATCCAGCAGTTGCCTTGTAAGCTCAAGAGCCTGCTCTTAATACCTGAATTCTCCTCACACTGCCAGGTCTTGTTGGCTACACCGACCCTTGCATCCACGCATGTGCATATGCATACTGTCTGCTGGCCTTTGGCAACCTTAACGCTCCAGGCCTGTGGAGCTTTGGCCAGGCCCCAACCAACTGCATTGCCTCTAGGGGGGTAAGGAGCCCACCCAAAACCTCTCCGAGTTGGAGCATTACACTGGCAACAGTGAGCACTTATCTATTAGACTCTATTATGCCTTTTGGGGACTGGGCTGAGCAGTCATCAAGGTTCACAGTGTCCCTTAGGAAGGGCACCCAGGCCATCCCGTGCTGCCAAACCCTGGAAAGGCAGCCCAGATTCCTTAAGCTCTGCCTTCAGGGTTAATATGTGAATTTGTGAGTTGAGGCTTGCAATATTCCCAACAGCCCCCTCTTGTTACCAGGCTTCTCCCAACGTCCTGTCAAGGGCCAGCGCATCCCTGACCTGTGTGGCCCACACAGGGGCAGTCTTGAGCAAGTGGGAGCCCTTCCTGGTCTGTGGAGCTCAGACTGGTCCCCAGCCAAGTATGTAACATTCTGGTTGGAGGGAGACTACTCTTCAAAAATCTTTGTGAGGAGGCAGCTTTACACTGGCAACGTCTGTCCTCCTTCACACTGGCTACATGCTGGAGTCCCTGGCTTTTACAGCCCTACAGGCTCCAGATGGCTCTTAGTGAAGGAGACCCCCAGTGAGTCAGCCAGGACCAATCCTGGTAAGGCAGCCCAGATTCCTGCAGTTTTACCTTCAAGGAAAATATGCCCATTTGTATCTGTTAGAGCTTGGAAGCAGGAATATGCCATGGACCCCCAAGAGCCTGCTCTGGACCCTAGATTCTCCTGACGTTGCCCAGTCCTGGTCACTGGATTCTCTGATCTGTATGATCTGCATGTGTAGAGTATACACCCCATTAGCCTCCCTTAGGCATCCTGGGTCTCTAGGCCTATGGAGCCACCGCCCATCCCCAACCATCTCCATGTAGTTTCAGGGGTAGAGTGAGCCCACCCACCATTTAGCATTCTGAGAGACCTGCTGAAATGGGTGAGCCTGTCCCTTTTGGACTTACTGTCTGCTGGTGTCCCAGGCTTCTGCCACAATCAAGGCTCCCAAGTGTCTCTTTACTGGAGGATACACAGACCAGCCCCTGACAAAGCAGTCCAGGATCCCCAGGGGAGCTTTGTGGGGGAATATGCACATCTGTGTAGGTTAGGGTGTGGAATTAGCCAGATGTCTTGGATATATGAAACCCCACTGCCAAGCCTGGCCTAACCCTACACTTGGCGTGTGCCAGGTACCTGGCTACCCTGACTGCCATGGACTGTGCATGCAGAGTAGGAGGCTTGTCAGCCAAACTTGGGCAGCCAGAACTCTCCAGGACTGTGGAGTTCAGGCCCATCCCTAGCCACCCACATAGCCTCAAGGGTGGAGGGATCCCACCTGAAAATCGCTGAGGCATCAGCTAAAATGTGTGACAGTCCCCTCGTGGACTGGCTGGCTGTTGGGGTCCTGGGCCTCTGCTGTAATCAAGGCTCTCAGATGTCTCTTATTGGAAGATACCCTGGCCAGGCCTTGAAATCTGGCCCTGGCAAGGCGATCTACACTTTTCTAGCTTTGCCTTCAGCAGGAATATGCACATTCATATAGAGATCAGTTAGATGCCATAGATCCCCAAGAGATCCCTCTTGAGATATGGTTCTCCTGACATTGCCCAATTCCAGGTTCTTGGCTGCCCTAATCAGTGCAGACCCTATCAACAGTCCTTCGCAACCATCTGCATGGCCTCCAGAGCAGAGGGAGCGCCCCTCGAAACCTGAGGGGACAGCTTTAAACTGGCAACAGTCCCCATTTGGACTGGATGCCTAATGGTATCCTGGGTTTCTCCAGGAATCCAAGATCCCAGGTGCCTCTCAGTGAAGGCTATCCCAGCCAGTTTGCTCATCCCACTTGGCAAGGCAGTCCAGGTTTCTCTAGCTTTGCCCTCGGGACAATATGTATGTTACTGTAGGTTAAGGCTTAGAATTAGGGAGAGGCCTTGTAGCTCTCAACAACCCACTCTGAGCAACCATCACTCAGCACTGTGCCTGGCCCTTGCATGCACAGTTCACACCCCTATAGCCTGCCTGGGGCAGTGGAGGCCCTCCTGCCCCGTGGAGCACCGGTTGGTCTCTGACCATCTGTATTACCTCCATGGTGGAGGGACCCCACCCCCTAAAATCTTTCTTAGGTTGTTGCTTCAAACTGGACAAAGTCCCCATTTGCTGGCTGCCTGATGTGGTTTCAGGTTTCTCCAGCAATCCAGGCTCGCATGTATCTCTTATGGGGAATACCCAGGCCAGCCATCAGGCCTGCCTTATTAAGGCAGTATTAATTCCTCCAGCTTTCCCTTCAGGGCAAAATGTGCATTTGCATAGGTTAGGATTTACAATTAGATGCCATGAGGCCCCAAGAGCCTGCATTGTAGACCTGGCCTTTTCTACACTTGCCAGTTACAAGTTGCATGGCCTCCTTGACCTGCACAGCTCATACAGTACACACTGTTGGCCAAGTTCCGGCAGCTAGAGCTCCTAAGCTTGTGGAGTTTGGGCCCATCCCTCACCACCCCCTTTAAACTGGTAACATGAAGTCCTCATTTTGACTGCCTGCTTGACGAGATCCAGGGCTTATCAGGCATCTAGGCTCCCAGGCATCTCTTAAGTGGAGGATATCCCAGCTGGCCTGCCTGGGCCTGTCCTGGCAAGATGGTTCAGGTTCTTTTCAGTTTTGCCTCCATGGGGAATATGCATATTTGTCAAGGTTAGGGCTTGAAGTAAGACAAATGCCATAAGCCCCTATGGTGCATTTGTGAAATCTGGCTTCTCCCTACACTTGGCCTGTTCCATGCCCCTGTCTACAATGACTTGCATGACCCATGTATGTATCCTACGCACCCTGTCAGCTGACCTCTGGCAGCCATGGTCCTGCAGGCCTATAGAGCTCAGGCTGGTCCCCAACCACCTGCAAAGCCTACTATGGCAGGAGCCCACCCATGAAAATCATTGAGGCTGCTGCTCAAATCTGGCAACAGTCAATCCTCGTGTTGAAGTGCGGCCCCATGTGGTCCCCGACTTCTATAGCAACCAAGCCCCTCAGGTGAATATATTGCCAGGCCACCTCTGCAGGCCTTGCCCTGGCAACAAAATCCCAATATATCCAGCTCTGCCTTAAGAGCAAATAGATGCCTTTGTGCAGGTTAAGTTTTGAATTAGGCAGATGTATCCCTAGTAGCCTGCTCCTGTCATGTGGCCTCTAAGGACCCTTGCCCTGTCCTAGGTCCCTAGCTAAATTGCAGTTGGCACATGGGCAGTCCGTCAGCAAGCACTCCCTCAGGCCCTGGGATGTTGATGCCCTCAAGGCCTTGGTGCTCTGTCTGGACCTCAACCACTTTAATGGCCTCCAAAACTCTTGAGGCAGTACCTTCAAACTGAGGACAGTCCCTATTTGGACCAGCTCCTCAATGGAACCCCAAGCTTTCCCACCAATGAAGCCTCCTACGTGTCTCTTACTGTAAGATATCCTGGCCAGCTAGCCTGGCCCTGCCATGGCAAGGCACCAAAAATTCCTCTAGCTTGGTCTTCATGGGAATGTATACATTACGCAAGTTAAAGTTTGGGATTTGGCAGATGCCCCAAGGGCCTGCTCCTGTGATGCGAACTCTTCAGACACTTGTCTTGTTCCAGGTCTCTGGCTACCCTTATATGATCTATGCACACATAACCTGCACCCACGCCGTCATCAAGTGATGTGCTTTACGGGCTCTGCAGGCCTGTAGAACTCTTACCAATCTCCCAACAGTTGCAGAAGCTCATTGTGGAAAGAGCCCATCCCTGGGAATTTTTCTGTGGCAGCAGCTTCTAATGGGTGCCAGTCAGTCCCTATTTTGGCTGGTGGCATGATGGGATAGCAAACTTCTCTGGCAATCAGGGCTACCAAGTGATTTACTTACTGGTGATTATGACAAAAGAAATGATAAAAGATATTTAAAAACGGTTTCTTCATCTTGCTATTTCTAAATACTTCTCTACAAATAAACTATGTGTGGTTATGTTTTATTCTCATTAAATGATAACTCTAATGGGATATGTTTTCTATTTAACATTAGTTTTTGAAACGTTAGACATCTACATAAGCTACGTAAAAATTTTGGTCAGGTACATGCAAATATAGTCCCAGTGAAGATCACCTTGCTGTATTATTATCACTTTCACATACTCTGCTTGTTATATTTTATTTTATTATTTATTTACTTATTTATTTTTGCTTGTTATATTTGAACATCAGTTCTCATTATGCTTACTGTCTCTAATGGATAAAAGTGTAACTCAAACAATTAAAAACTGTGAAAGTGTCTAATGTTTTTACATTGCAGCAGCTAGCACTTTCAACCAGGTCATTAGCTGGAGGATGATAGGTCACAGGCCTGCTGAGCCCAACCATAAAGCTTGGAGGCTTTCAAACAAAATACATTTAAGCTATTTTATTGATTTAAAAGATACAAAAAGAAACAACAGCATTAATTCTTTTAGCCATAGGAATCCCCTGAAACTTCCCTGCCAACTCTTCAAAACTAACTGAGAAACTTAAAACTACCTCACAGGAGAAAAAAAACCTCCAAAGTCCAGTGTCTGGACTGATTCTACACCAGTGTCTGATTCTATACCAGTTTCTTCTGGAACTCTGATATCATTCAGGATGCAACTTATATTAATGTAGAATGTAATTACAATTTTTCTGTGATAATAATTAAACAGTTATATATGGTATCATGTATGATATCCTATGCCCATGAGTCACTATTCTAAAAAAAAAAACTAAACTGCAAAAGTAATGAAAGATGAAATTCCAGATACGCAAAAGAAAATCTGGAAACTTGAAAAAAAAAAAAAAAGAAATAACTGAATAGAAATTAATGTTAAGCATACATTAGATAATACATTTTAATTATTTGTACATTTAAAAAATATAAAGTTTTATGCTTTAAAAATAATCATTTTATTCATGAATAGACCCAAAACTAATAAACTGCTTCTTTTTAATAGAAGTTTTGAAATAGTGGATAGAAAACTGACAACAGTTTCAGCTGATTGCACTTATACATGAAAGGAAAAGTGTTTTTTTTAACAAAGGCTAAACATTAAAAGAAAAAGTGCCAGTTTACAATCTTTTTCTAAATTATATTGAAAGGAAATGATGAAAAATCATATTCAACTGAATGAAGAAACAAAAATGTTTTTCTCATCTGTGATCTGAAACACTGGTAGATTGGGTATGCACATTTCATACTGGTTCTTCATAGATCTGAGGTAGCACAGGTCAGCAGGCCAACAGAACAAGTCTACAAGGCACCATTGGTTTTGTGTGACAGAATGTTAGCTGGCACCTGAGATCTAGAAATACAGGAAAAAATTCAAATACGGTATATACATTTTTCTTCAATTTCCTCTGATTCTGTATTGGATTGATACTGATATTATATTTACTATGCTCTGTCCTTTTGTTCAGGCAGGTCTTTACTCAAATCTATTTGAAAGATTCCTTCACAAAGTCACAAACGAAAACAGTTCTTTTAGGTATGCCCTACACTCAACTGACCACCACTTAAGGCCTTGGATAGAACAGATGTATGTGTCTTTCCTGTGACAGATATTTTCCAATAGATTCTTCCCCCATGTCTTTATAATCTCTTTTTAGGTATCAGTAAAGATCCCTGTATCTTCCCAATGTTTCCAAAAAGCTTTTCATGTTTTAATCATGTGACAAGAAGTCACATGATTAAAACATGAAAAGCTTTTTGGAAACACGGGAAAGATACACACACACACACACAATATACATACATATTCTGCTCTCACAGCAGCAGAGAAGCCAAAACCTAGTTGAGATATTCCAAGATCATGGTGATGGTTCCACGTCATGGAACAGACCCTTTATACAATTTTACTAGAGTTCTGCCTTCAGAGCTGCAATGCAAATTAACAACTACTGTCTCCATCAACACTGTTCTCAATCTTTCTCATAATCACAGAACACGGTCCAACATTTACTATTGGTCATTAAAACCTCTTAGAATCTATTCACCATGTCTGCTTCCTTTTAGGAAGTATAGTGTCTCTTGGATTTCTTTAATTGTTAACCTACTGGTGTTTTCAACTATCTGCATTTATATGTTCCATCACTGTGAAACAAGTAGATAGCATGGTGAAGTTATGCTACTGTACCCAGATAAAATCTATTCAATTAGTTATTAAAATCTGTTCTGCTTAAATGGCACTCAAACTCTCATCCTAGACAATTATAAAATTCCATTCAGGGGAGACAGAAATGATGATTAACAAAAATTAACAAAAGCATCAGAAATATACTCAGCAAATACCAGTTTATACATTCTGCTGTTCATCTTTATGTCTTTATCTTTTATAAATAGCATGTCTGTATAATAAACCTATTATTTCATCTTCCAACTCATAAGTTTTAATATATTATTTTCCTCCCCTTATTCCTATCTTCTAAGACTTTTTCACTTAATCAATGATTCTCAAATTTCATTATCAGAACTCTTTGCTCCAATTAAATCTTATGGAGACTCCCACTATATAGAGCAGTCAAAAGCAGAACTGCTCTGATAAAAAGGGGAGGGTTGTCAGTAGACACAGCTTAGAAACCACTGCTCTAAAGCATTCAAGAAAGCTGAAGTAAAGATATGGTCCATTGGAATTGCTTCATTTCCAATGATTATAAATAATTTCCTCCTTGCTTCTAAAATTTAAGAACATTTCTTGAGGATAGTTGCTTTTACACCTCAGCCCATTAACGGAATAAAAGCACAGTGCCTTACATATAGCTAAGTATTTGAAGTCACGTTTCTTTTCATACTGTTAAAAATGCAAATTAGTGTAAGATATAATCCCATGACTAGGTTATTAAAATCAGTTTAAAAAATACTTAACATGATAGAAAAAAACATTTTTTTAATTACCATTGCTTCATAAAATTGTAATTACTCTAGTCCAAGTCCAAACACTAGCCAAAAGGCTCCTTAGACTCTGAAACAAAAATCACTGTAGTCATTCTGAGAAGATTTTATCTCCCGTGCAATGATTCTGTTGCTATATTTTTAGATTTAAATAAAAAAAAAAGAGCCTCAATTACATTTTTATGCATATTTTAAACCTGATTTACTTGAAAGGCCAGGAAAAAAAAAAGTCAAGTTTTGTCAAGCTTAGAAAGATTTTACAAAAGGTAAAAAAATGAATTTTTTTTCTCTAAAATAAGCTCATTTGTGCTTTCCAGGCTTTTCATCAACCTCCTTCCACAGAAACAGGTTTTTAAACTGACTTTTTAATAACTCCATGTCTTCAAAAACCAATTCTGTTCTTAACTTATAAAAGGCACCCCTGTTCTTCTATGCTCTTCACAGGCTGGACAGGCAGCACCAGGTGTGAAATGCGGCTCCAGAGCCCGCTCAATTTGTCAGAGTCCATGTGGTTGAAGGAGCGAGGAGTGTCAGAGTTGGTAAACCTGGCCCAGAGTAAATCTCTAACTTTTTCTTCAGTTTCCCTGGGGCCAACACTTGCTTCTAATGTTTTTTCCTCTAGGAGAACAGTCAGGACTAGGGCCACATCTTTGAAGGCAGCATTCTCATGGTCACAATACTTATAGAAGATCAAGGTAGAACCTGCAGGAAGGGATTCAAAGTGGTGTACCACGGCAGCCTTCTGGCCATTCTCAAATCCCGAGCTCAGCTCCACATCAACCAAGTGCTTGACTGTGTCACTGTCCTGAAAGGTTCTTCCGGTCCCATCAATTTGAATGGCAGAGACTTTCTGGAAGGAGGTGTAGGCATCTGCCACGAGGTGGCTCAGGCACTTGAGGGTCTCTCTTCCCTCTTGAGCTGCTGTAAATATGATGGTGGCTGGCTCAGTAGGGTTTGAAGCATTGAGGTGCTTCTGGAGAAATTTACGTCCTCTCTGCCATAAGAAGGAACTCTGGCCTGGAAATTTATCCTTCAATTGGCTGAACTGAACCAAAAAGGCCTCCAAAGCTGGATTTTTGGGCACTTGCTGGGCTGGAGAGGAATAGAAGCTATTAACACAACTTAGCAAAAAAAGTGTCATAACCAGGAAGCCAAAAAAGATGGAGCCTGTCAGAGAATGGGAAAATAAAACACAAAATTAGAACATAGATCAGAAAATAAACCTGGGGAAAGCTTAAAACGAGTTAGATTTTACTAGTTGTGGTGAGTTTGTCTATATCCTTTAAAGTTTGAGATATTAATTAAGGTCCACCAGAAATACTTCTTCTCTATTGTCTTAATTATTTGAAGTTACAGTATTTTTGTTAAAAGGTAAAAGCTAAGTTTATGTATTTGTTGCTGTAACTAATAACGTGATTTAGAAATAAACTATTGCAATAGTCTTTCACCTTCTCAAAGTACCTAATACCTACAATGGGCCATTTTTTCTGAAAGGGTCAGAATGTAAAAAATGCCATTTGAGAAGTTAATACTCTGTAATAAAAAAGCAGTTTTAGTTTCTTATTTATGGAAAGCCCTTCCTCCTATGGGAATTCCCATTTTTGTTAAGGATGGCAAAATATCTGCCAGACCCCTAAAGGAAAATCCTTAAAACTCTATTGCTCTCTTTTACTATTACTTATTACCAAACGTTTGAAAAAATACATTTAAAAAAAGTCACAATAATTAGACAAAAAAGAAATAAAAGGCTTCCAAATTGGTAAGAAGTAAAACTTTCACTATTTGCAGAAGAAACAATACTCTATACAGAAAATCCTAAAGATACTACCAAAAACTACCAGAACTCATATATGAATTCAGTAAAGTTGCTGGATACAAAATCAATGTGCAGAAATCTGTTATATTTGTGTATACTAATAAGCAGCAGAAACAGAAATCAAGAAAACAATCCCATTGACACACCAAAAATAAGAAGATACTTTGGAATAAACCTAACCAAAGCAGTGAAAGATCTATACTCTGAAAACTAAAGAACACTGATGCAAGAAACTGAAGATGACACAAAGAAATGGAAAGACATTCCATGCTCACGGACTGGAAGAACAAATATCATAAAAATGGCTATACTACCCAAAGTATTCTACAGATTTAATGCAACCCCTAACAAAATATCAACACTATTTTTTACAGAACTAGAACAACTCATCCTAAAATATATATGGAACCACAAAAGACCCTGAATTGCCAAAGCAATTTTGAAAAAGAAAAGCAAAGCTAGAGGTATTATAATTCCAGACTTCCAGGTATATTACAAAGTGGTAGTAATCAACCAGTATCATACTGGCACAAAAACAGACACACAGATCAATGGAACACAAAAGAAAACCCAGAAATAAACCCATGACTATATGGCCAATTAGTCTTTGAAAAAGCAGGAAACAAAAATTCACTGGGAAAAAGTCTCTTCAACAAATGGCTGGGAAAACTGGACAGCTACATGCAAAAGAATGAAACTAGATCACTTTCTTACCATACATAAAAACACATTCAAAATGGATTAAAGACTGGGCAGCCTGGGTGGCTTAGTGGTTCAGTGCTGCCTTCAGCCCAGGGCGTGATCCTGGAGACCCGGGATCGAGTCTCACGTTGGGCTCCCTGCATGGAGCCTGCTTCTCCCTCTGCCTATGTCTCTGCCTCTCTCTTTCTCTTTCTCTCTCATGAATAAATAAATAATAAAATCTTAAAAAAAAAAAAAAGAATTAAAGACCTAAATGTGAGACCTAAAACCATAAAGCCATAAAATCCTAGAAAACAACACAGGTAGTAAGGCCTCTGACATCAACTAGAACAACATTTTTCTAGATAGGTCTCCTGAAGCAAGGGAAATAAAAGCAAAAATAAACTATTGGGATTACATCAAAATAAAAAGCTTCGGCACAGCAAAGGAAACAATCAACAAAACTAAAAGGCAATCTACTGAATGGGAGAAGATATATGCAAATGACATATCTGATAAAGGGTTTGTATCAAAAATTTATAAAGACCTTACACAAATCAACACCCAAAAAACAAATAAATTAAACAATGGGCAGAAGAAATGAACAGATACTTCTGTTCATGTCAAAGAAGACATTTGGATGGCCAACAGACACTTGCTCAACACCATTCCTCATCAGAGAAATGCAAATCAAACTACAAATAGGTTATCTATCACCTCCCACCTATCACAATGGCTAAATCAATAACACAAGAAACAATACGTGCTGGTAGCTTGTGAAGAAAGGAGAACCTTCCTGCACCATTGGTGGGAATGCAAACTGTTGCAGCCGCTGTGAAAAACAATATGGAAGTTCCTCAAAAAGTTAAAAATATAACTACCCTACCATCCAGTAATTGTGCTACTGGGTATTTACACAAAAAATACAAAAACACTAAGAAAGATATACGCAGCCCTATGTTTACTGCAACATTATTTACAACAGCGAAATTACAGAAGCAGCCCAAGTGTCCATCAGTAGATGAATGCATAAAGAAAATGTGGTGTACACACACACACACACACAAACATACACTGGAATATTAACCAACAAAATATGAAATCTTGCCATTTGAAACACAGATGGAGCTAAAGAATATAATGCTAAGTAAGTCAGTCAGAGAAAGACAATATATGATTTCAGTCACACGTGGAATTTAAGAAACAAGACAAATGAGTAAGGGAGAAAAAAGAGACAAACCAAGATCATAGACTCTTAACTACAGAGAACAAATTGATGGTTACCAGAAGGGAGAGGGCAGGGAGCTGGGTGAAACAGGTGATGGGGATTAAGGAGCGCACTTGTGATGAGCACAGGGTGATGTATGGAATTGCTGAATCACTACATTGCACAGCTGAAACTAATATAACACCATGTATTAGCTCTACTGGAATTAAAACCATACAATACAAAACAATGTTAAAACTGCTTAAATCTGCTAGTTTTCTAGGTGCTTTCTCTGAGGATTTCTGAATGTAAATCAACATTATAAAATAAGACCAATTTTGTTCTCACCATAATTCAAAAACTTCTTTGTATTCATCTTTCTTACGGTATCCAGTGCATTCTCTTTGTTTTCTTCCAATTCTTGTGTTTCTTGCTGATGACTTTCAGCTTCTAGGGGGCAAAGGAACATTATTTTTAGACAATACACTAATGGGGTATCATATACTTTAAACCTCTTACCAAAGACTTACTAGACTGAGAGGATTACTATACTTTGTAAAAATCTTCTTATACAAAGCTAACTTTTTTCCTGTCTTTTCCTTAAGGCTATTACTTTTATTCTACCTAGAAGAATAAAATGAAGTAGTGAAATTCATGTAAGGTTACTGTTGCTAAATTCACTATTTCCCACTGGCCCTTACATCAAGGACAAAGCAACAAGCATCCTAATATTGCAGCCAAACCTATCTACAATGTGTCTTGACAATGTACAAAATTAAAAAGGGACTAAGGAAGTGTTAGCTAGGGGTACCTGGCTGGCTCAGTCAGTAGAGCATGCAACTCTTGATCTCAGGGTCATGAGTTCAAGCTCTATACTTGGCATAGACCTTACTTCGAATAAATAAATGACAGCTATTCAAAAAATAAATAAAGCACACATAATAAAATGTTTAAAAAAAAAAAGAAGCATTAGCTGTACGCTAGACTCAACATCATAAGGCAAAGACACTCTAATTCCAGAGTTCAAGTTATGTGACTCCTCAAGACCCCAAGTATACAAATAGCAGAGACTCTAAGTTTAGAGATAAGAGAGATTACTGTACAGTTACAAAACAGCTTACAAAAGCAAGTTTGAACCTCTCAGTGAAGGAAGGATAAAAAGCAAGGAATACCAAGTTAAGAAAACTTATGAGCTACATAAAAATGTAGGTAGGGTGAGACATCAATCTTAAAAAACGTGTGAGTGAAAAGGAGGGCACTCTAAGTCACTCTACAGTCAAGGTGTGTGCTTACTGGAAAAATAACTCAAAACGGTATACGCTATTAACATAAAGAAGTAAGATCATCTCCATCTATAAAGGATTGTGTATTTAGTCACATCACACCCCCCAAAAATAGGAATTTAAACTATCATATCACAGAATATGAAAGGATCTTTAATATCACCCACTGTGGCTCCACCTTACCTATCATGGCAAAAGGTCCAGGGACATTAAGGGCTTTGCCCAAGGTCACATAAAGAGATGTAGCTAAACTGAGATTAGAACAAGGTTTCTCATCTGCTAGATCAGCATTCCATTATATTAAGTTACTGCCCACAGCTTGCACTTTTAAAATTGTATTTTCTTCCTCTATTCAGTGAATCTGCATACTGGTAAAAATATGATAGAATAGTCCATACAAATCACATTCATTCATTTCATGTAACAACTATTCATAAAGTTGCTTCTCTATGCCAGGTGCCACAGAAACACAATGAATGACAGAGACATAGTCATTGCTTTCAGTGAAGTTAGACTATTCTAATGATTAGTGAATGAAACATATATTTGAAAAAAAAAAGAAAAGAAACATATATTTGAGATCAGTCACTGATTTATAGCAAAACAGGAACTTCCTTCCAGCCCTTAGTCAAGTCCCTGATGAACAGAAAGTCTTAGATTTTATATCCCGTTGCACTTGGCAAATAGGCATTTAGAATGAGTTCTTCCAAGTACTTATAAAATACAAACCCATACATGCAATTATATATAGAGAGAGAGCTGGGAGAGACCAGCTAGTTATCTCTTATCCAGCTTTTTCATTCTATAAATAGGAAACTGAAGTAACAGAAGTTAAGACACTTGCCTAAGGTCACCCAAGTTAGCAAGTGGTAGGGCCACAACTAGAATCCACGTCTCTTTTGAGTTCCAGTTAAGGACTTAACCACTATAACTATTATCTTCATAAGGGAAGATAGGATGCTTATTCACCTTAATAGACAAGTGGGGAAAATTATGTAAAGAGAAATTAACTGATTCACTTAAAGTCCTATAAAATACGACTGAGTTAAGGGCACTGGACCACTGATGCTGGTTTTTAAATATACCCATCTCTAGATTTATGTGGCATTTAGTTTTTAAAAAGAAAAAATATTTTAAAAATGTTAAGTAAAAATATGCTCCAAACAAAGAAAAAGCCAGAAGTGAAGTTTTAAAAAGTCATGCACCTCCTCCTTTTTAAAATTGTACATTACTACAAACAATAAGTAAATACAAATATTATTTAAAAATGTGTTGGAAAAAAATAATGTGTTGGAAGCTACCTAAGTGGTGTAATGAGCTAGTCTAGCAGATGAAAAACCTCACTCTAATCTCAGCTGAGTCATATCTCTTCAAGTGTCCTTGGACAAGGCCCTAAGGCCTTGATCCTATGAAGAGAAATTCTCTAAAAAGAAGGACCCTGACCTATGCTTGTAATAGAGCAATACAAAACAGAAGTCCAATGGGCTCTCTCACCTGGTGCCAGCAGTCGCCTCCTCACTGTACTCTGGCTCTCCGGTGCTGCAGGGGAATAAGCAGGGCTCTGGGTACCCTGAGGGTCTATGGCAGGTGGCTCCTGTGACACTCCAGGTCCACTGTTCACTTCCTCAGGCAGGGCTGCAGAGCTGCTCCAGAAGAGTGCATCTTCTCTTCCTACCTTGTCATTTGGAGAACAGGTGGGTTCTGGATCCAAGGGTTTTTCACTTAGACTTTCCGAAGAGAGTTGATGTCCTTCTTCTTCATCCTGAAAACTCTGGTTGTTCTCATGTTCTGTTTTATCCTTTGGATAGTTCTCATAATTTGTTTCATCTGGACTTTCTGATTGATCATCTGTGTCTGTACTTCCTGGACCTACTGTTTCTACCTCTTGGTGAACTTTGTTAAGATCAGAGGCAAGGTCAGGGGTCTGAGCTTCTTTGGTGGTACTTGCTGGGACTGTGATCTCCTGTGCCTGAGAACTTATTGGTGGGTCATTTTTCAAATCCTTTTGAGAGACTATTGAGATAAAAATTTATAATTTTTATTGAAAAAAAATCCCAATTCTTTTTGTATTTTAACAAGATCCCTGATAAATAATAAGTAATATGTGTATAGATTTTTATGGTTTATAAGGCATTCTTCTTAAACATTATTTCTCTTGGTTTTCAGTAAAGCTGATTAAGACAAATTTATGTGTTAATAAATTTAACAAATAATACTAATTTAAAACTACTTTGAATGACAGAACCAATTTTTGATTGTATTAAATATATCCTCTTCCCTAATAAAATAATGAATCTAGGCAGTAATTGTCAACAGCAACTAAAACCACTATAAAAAAGCTGGTGAGAAATTTTATAATGAATCAATCAGATTGATAAAACTGTTGAACTGATCAATTGTAACATCACAGAAAGAGGGAAAACCAGACATTATTAACCTCCCAATTCAATGCAATGGGAAGTACATTATACCACCTATGAAGTATTCTTGCCAAACAACTGGTCAATCTGATCAAGATTCTAGAGCTATCAGTTTCCATGAACTATACAAAGGAATACATTAAATCATGCCTCAGACATATAATTGGTAAAACCTAGAATGTGAGAAATTCAAAGGGACAAGAGACTTTGGTTCCTTAATAACAGCAAAAAATAAAAACTAATGGCAATGAAAAGAAAAAAAAAAAAGAGAGGTTTCCAACGTATTAAGAGAAACTTAAAGACATCAAATATATCAACAAAATGCAATGTGTGACCACACTGTTTAGATCTAATGTTGAACAAATTGTTGAAATATTTATGAGATAATCAGAATTTGAATGCCAGATATATACTATGGAATTACTGTTCATCTTTTAAGTACAATATATTGTGATAATTTTTTAAAACATCCTTTTAGAGACAAGTATCACATATTTATGGCTAAATTACATGTCTAGAATTTTCTTCAATTCAAGATTATGAGTGAAGGAAGGGAGACTACGGATGAAACAATATGTTGACAGCAGATGAAGCCATTTTATGGGTACATGAGATTCATTTCATTTCCTTCTATACTATCATGAATGTTTGACTTTTTCTATAATAAAGCTTTAAAAGAGAGCAACCTAAAAGATCAATCAAATGCAGTGAGTGGCCCACTATAAAGAAAAAAAAAAAAGCAAAACCCTAACTGTGGAGGAAAAAAACATTAGGGAGGACAAAAAAGATTTGAGACAAGTGGAAAAATGTGCATTCTGATTAAATATAATATTAAAAAAACAGTATCAATATTTTTTCAGGTGTGATGCTATTTGATTACTTTAAAAAATATCTATCTTTAAGAGATGTAAAGTATCTAACAACAAAATGATTTAATGCCTTCTTGCCTGCCTGGAATATTTAAATGCAAATCCAAGGCATTAAATCTAACTTTCAATTATAACCTATGTTATGTTGAAGTCACTATACTGTACACTTGAAACTAGTATTACATTGTATTTTAATGAACTAGAATTTAAATAAAAACTTAAAAAAAAAAGGAATTAAATGTTGAGTACGTGGGAATTCATTATAGTGCTCTCCTATATATTTTAAAATATCCTTAAATAAAAGGTTTAAGTAAATATGCTCTCTTCTGAAATATATATTTCCTATCCTGCCTATTTTATATCTCCTACATATATACACAAGATGAAAAATTTAAATTTCATTTTTCCCTATAATTCAAAGATCTCTAAATAGATGGCACATTAGTCTTTATTTTTAAAAATATAGCTCTAAAAATTGGTCCCTAAGATGCATATATTTTTTCAATACTACAGGTATTGAATTAATACTACTGGAGTCTCTAAAACATTAATCTTCCTTACAATTTGAATCTGACATAATGGTGGACTTCAGTAAATACAAAAGAGTAAGAATAATCATAACAAACTAATCAATTAAGCTAGCTTCTTTTTTTACTTCCAAACTTCAAGCTTCCGTCATTTGAGGTCTTCTCTTAGCACAGCTCTAGATTCCTACAGCACAAATATGGAAAAATCTGTGCTGTACAGACTAGTCTTACCCTCTGCAGGATCCCTGTCAGCCATGTTTGTGGTCTAGCTCTTCAGACTTTGGGATACTTTTTGTTAGTGTCTGGTTTTCCTTGTGAAGAGGTCTTGTTTTCTTCTTGTCCCAAGTCCCAATAGACTCATGCTTCCCGTGGACCCAGGAAATAAGGCATATATACAGTGACTAAAATAAAATGAAAAAAATTAAATGATTTTTTAATTCATACATGGAAGAAATGCCAATTTCAGGTTTAGTTACTCAATCTATTTAGTTTGAGTAATAGTTCCTGTTTGAAACTTTTCTAGTGAAAAAGAAATGTTTTCTGGCTTTGCTGAGGATCTTCAAATCCTTGACTACAAATAGAAAAAACGCTTCAGATTATTAATCTTGCATGGATGCCATAATCTAATACATTCCATTGTGTTGAAAGGATGGAAAATGCCAAATGACCAGAATCTTAAAGACAACGTCTTTGAAAATGGAATAAAAAGTAAGGAGTAAAAATTTAAGTCATTGATCAATTAATTACTACAGATTTCCTTTATCTCAATTTCTGTCCCATATAAATCTCTCATCCTACCAGCAGCTTCCACTTATCATGACTAAGTAACAATGAACAGGGAGTATAGTACATCTACAAACTAAGGTAGCTGCCTTGGTATCAGAAGGAAACACACATTTGGAGTTTCATCACTGCCGTCTTACTGTGGTTTCCTGTTTTCTTTCTAGATGTCTTCAAGGCCTTTCCATGTAGTGTTCAAAAAAGACTAATGTACAAATTATTATGTACTACATACAAAAGGAATCAAAATCAGAGGCAATTAATAATAAAACATTCTATCATTTTACATATAGTTAAATCATATTTTTTGTCAGGAACAATAATACCTAAAGTTACTTAACTTTCCTTATCTGTAAAAATGATTGAGGACTGCTATGAGTATTAAATACAAAAGTATATGTGAAAGAGGTTTGGAAAGGGTCATTATTTTTGATAGCCTCATTGAGAGGCTAGCCAACTAACTTTGTCTTTTTCATAGCACTCTTCTGGAAAATTTAATTTTACAAGTTAAAAATTTTAATCCCAAATGCCAGGCTTAATGCCTAATGTAAAGGAAGAACTCCCTATTTAAATTTAAAAGAATATGAGTAAATAAACGTATGTATGAATGTATAGAGTGGTGCCAATTATAAATGTGAAGAGAAGTTAAAAACAGGGCTCCTTCTGCTGGTATGAACATTCAGGAACAGGTCTAAGATTTGGAGAGTTTCTGGTCACTCTTTTATCTTCTTCAATCTCCTGAGAAAGGACTTCCAACACTCCTTTGCATTACCATATGTTCCAATGAGGGTTTCTCTCCTATCCTAGTTTATGATAGAAAATTAAAAAGTCCCCAGTCTTTTTCAGATCTCTTAATACAATCTTTTTCTGCCAGCCAAAACCAAGAAAACAATAGGTACAACTTTCCTATGCACCAGTGACAAAAATTTTAGAAAGCAAGGGTACTATTCATAATAACTAAAAGGAATCTCATAATAAAAACTAAAATGTACCTGGTAATAAATCTAACAACAGATATGCAACAACTTTAGAGTGGGGTGAATTTTATGGTATGTAAATAATACCTCAGTAAAGCTGTATTTTTAAAAAAAAAGAACTTTAGGAAGAAAAGAATAAAACTTTATTGAAGGATTTAAAAAAAGACCTAAGTAGGGGATCCCTGGGTGGCTCAGCAGTTTAGCGCCTGCCTTTGGCCCAGGGCATGATCCTGGGGTCCCGGGATCGAGTCCCACATAGGGCTTCCTGCATGGAGCCTGCTTCTCCCTCTGCCTGTGTCTCTGCCTCTCTCTTTCTCTCTCCCTGTCTCTCATGAATATATAAATAAAATCTCTAAAAAAAATAAAAATGAATTTAAAAGACCTAAGTAGAGATATATGTCATGTGCAGAGACAGTAAGACTCTAAACCACTGATGTCAATTCCCTCCACATTAATCTATAGATTCATTGTAAACTGAAACAAAATTGCAAGAGAATTTTTTTATTGTTGTAGGTTTCTTAAGAGAATGGACAAGCTAACCCTAAAATTCACAAAGAGCAGTAAAGGATTAAAAGAGTTAAGATAATTCTAAAGGAAAAATAAAAATACAATTCTGAAGGAGAGGAGCTATCTTTGCCAGATATATTAAGACTTATTATAAACTTATAATAAATAAAAACAATAGGGCAATGGTACAAGAACAAAATATACAGAAAGAAAGCCAGGAAATATATGCACACACACATAAAGGAAACCAGCTAAGTGACCAAAGGGCAAGAATGGATTAATGAGTGGTTTGAGGACAGGTGACAATTCAAATGGAGAAAAAATCAGATTTCTACCTGCCACCTGACACAAAAATCAATTCCAGATTAAAGACCTAAGTGTAAAGAGCAAAACTTTCAATTTTTAGAAGAACATATTAAATATCTTTACAATCTCAAAGTTTTCTTAAATAACATATAAAATACACAAACGATAAGGGGAAAATTTGACAAATGTGATCACATTTTTAAAATGTTAATTTCTATAAAAATCAAAGTTAAAACTGACTAAAAAAAATATCAGCAACACATACAATCAGCAAGGGATTAATATCCAAAATACATAAAGACTCCCCAAACCAGTAAGAGGCAGTTAATACCATGAAAAAGTGGGCAAAGGAGTTTAAGAGTTCTAACAAACTATGAAAACAAAGAGGAAACCTAATGGTCTAATGAATCAATAAGAAGAATGGTCAGTGAAATGCAAAACAAATTAATGATGACATACAATAGCATTTTACAACCACTGATTGGCAAAAATTTATAAGTCGGGCAATACCAACTGTTGGTGAGGATTTGGATATACAGAGTTCTTTTTTTTTTTTTTTTTTTTTTTTTAGATATACAGAGTTCTTAAGCCCCACCAGCAATAAGGTAAACTGTTACTACAACTTTGTAGAGCAATACAGCAATATCTGGTGAAGTTAAGATATTCATGTTCTACAAATTGTCAATGGTACATTTAGATATATGCCTTAGAGAAACTTTCCCTCCAGCACCCACCGATGTTTGTGGCAGCATTGTTTAAAATGAGGAAAAAATGAGAAAACCACCTAAATGTCAATTAACAAGGAAGTGGATTTTTTAAAATTGTGGCATATTCTTACCATGTAATATATATGGCAACTAAATGAATTACATTATCTCAAAAATCTGTAAAAGGACAATATTAGAAATTTTATATACAATTTAAGAAACAAATTTATACTATAGTGATTCAAAAGAAGTGAAAATGGCATAAATATGAACTACTGATACAAACCACAACATCAACAGATCTAAAAAGGGTAAGTGAAAAAAGTCACACATAGAGGACCATGCTAAATGATCCCATTTATATGAAGTTCTAGAATAGGCAAATAGCTATTTGTGGTCTATGGTGACAGAAAACATCAGTGGTTCCTGGGGGAAGGAGTATAGACTGGAAATGGTCATGAGCAAGCCTTTTAGGGTTAGGAAAGTATTTCATATCTTTATTGAGGTGGTGGTTACATCTGTCATCAAACTTAAAATCTGTACATTTTATTGCAGATAGAATATCCTCAATAAACTTTATTTCCAACAAATAGAACTGAATGCTTTCAAAAATTATTACTTGCTAACTAGGTAGGATGCAGCCAATAAACACTCTGCAAAAGGAACCATCACATAATTTCTATCATCTTCCAAATGTTCAGTATACACCTTTCTTGTCATGAGACACACATTCCTGTAGCCCATTTCATTCAGGCCTTTTGTAACACATCCCTGTTTATAGCTGAAATGGTATTCCCTCAAGGCTACCAGAAAGTGATATAAACACGGAGATTCTTGACACATCCTCACAAGAAGTCACTTGGTGGGGTAGCTGGGAGATCTTGAGGCCACTATTCCCGAAGCAGGTCAACCTTTTGATCAGTATCCAATCCACACGAGGAAATGTGTACATTAGGAGCCTCTGGATTGCTTAATGGAAGTGAGGTAGAGCCTCATCCTGATGGAAAATGGGAATGTTGGAGAATGTTTTGCAGCTGTAGGAAAACCATTCCATAATCTTGTCCAAAGAAAGGTTACCTTTGATGGTATCTTTTGTAAAAAAAAGCTCTGATGAAGACCCATGTGCTTCAGGAGACACAAAAGACATTTACTTTCAGCAAATCCCTTGAAGTTTAATTGTGAAATGTTGGTTTTCAGTGCCCCATATAGGAGGTTATGATTCATTTTGCCACTTAACTAAAACACAGACTCATCACTGGTAGCTATTTGTACTTCCCTGTGACTCTGAAACCTGTAAAAAATTCATTATTTTGCTTTAACAGTTTCCATATGAGGGCTTTAAACAAGTTAAAGCAATAGTTTTATTCTTCCTTTACAGAGAATGTACCAGGCAGTATGCTGAGGGATGCCTTCCTCATTTTCCATATCCTGGGATTTCTCTAGAGACACAAATTTGCCTCCCTAACTTCCTCTGCCGAGGTGATTGCTTTGTGCTCTTTTAAGATGTATCCTTTCTGTTCCTTCTCACTGTACCAATGACCACGCTTTGACAACTTGGTGTGTTCACTGACTGGTACATTGCCTGACCTTTGCATGGCAGCAATACAACCAAGGTTAGCAGACTCCAACATACAAAATTAAGTGTCATAAGGGGAACTCTACAAATCAGTGAATATTGTATCTTTATGTGTGTTACTGATATGTTACTGGGTGATAAAATTTTGAAAGCAGTTAATTCTTTTATTGCTTTGCACCATTGTTTAAATACATATAAAATAGGGCAGCCCCGGTGGTGCAGTGGTTTAGCGCCACCTGCAGCCCAGGGCGTGATCCTGGAGACCCTGGATCAAGTCCCACGTGTCAGGCTCTCTGCGTGGAGCCTCCTTCTCCCTCTGCCTGTGTGTCTCTGCCTCCCTCTCTCTCTCTGTCTCTATGAATAAAATCTTAAAAAAAAAAAATACTATAAAAAATTAAACACATGAACAGAAAGGATACACATTGACTTCCATCTGGTGCTTGCTTTTGCTAATGGAAAGACAGGAGTAGAAATAAGGACAAGTATCTTAAAAAAAAATGAGGCAAATGTAGCAAAATGTTAATGTATTTTAGATCTAGGTGCCTGGTAAATGTTATTTTTGGACTATCTATATGTTTGGTGTAAACTATTTTAAATGAGTAATAAAATATATCAGCCTCTGTGAGGAAGAGTAAGAATCAAAAGGCAAGGCCTGTAATGCTAATTCGTTGAGCTCACGAACAATAAATTTGTCATAGAGGCATGCTTCAACCAAAGCCTCCCATGCGTTTGTCACAACCAGCTGGGAGGAGACAGAACAAGAAAAAGCTGCCCATAAGAACAAAATCAGGGCTGGATGAGCAGCAGGCCTTTAATCAACCTCTACTTATCCTGAAAACCTCTGGTCCTACCATGGGGACCAGGTAGGAGGGAGGGAGAGGATGGAGACCTAGAAGATGTGGGTAAGACAGAAGAGGCAGGGATCAGGAAGCACTGGAATCAGCAACATTAAATGGTAAATTTTTTTGAAGGATTTATTTTAGAGAGAGGGAGAGTGAGAGCAAGCATGAACATGAGTGGGGAAAGGGTAGGGGGGAAGACAGAGAGAGAGAATCCCAACGTGGAGCTCGATCTCATGACTCCAGGATCATGACCCAAGCCAAAAACCAAAAGTTGGGACACTTAACTGACTGAGCCACCCAGGCACCACTAAGTGGTAAATTAAAAAAAAAAGGGGGGGGGCGGAGTTTAGCAGCTAAGAAGGACAAAAGACAATCAGTCAATCCAGTATCAGGCAACTGAGATATAAATGCCATTGTGACAAATATATGGCGGTCAGGGCCCAATTAAGTACATACATCTTTTTTCTATTTTTAAATATTTTTATTTTAGTGAATGGTGTCATTTTAGGCTCTAGAGATAAAAAGTAGATACTCTGGCCCTCAAACAATTTATAATTCTGCTGTAGAAACAACATACAAAGTGTACACCACAAAAATAATATAGCTAACATTTATTGAGCGCCTTGTTTATGCCAAGCAGCATCCAAAGCACTTTATGTATTAACTCATTTAATCTTCACAAGTCTTATGATGACTGGACCATTAATATTCTTAGTATTTTACAGACAAGGAAACTGACATACACAGAGGTTAAGAATCCTATCCGAAAACACACTAGTAAAGGCAGAGTCAGGATCTGAACTCAATCTGACTGTGGCATCCAAGCTTTTAACCATGACACTAAAAAAAAGAAAAAAGCCTATAATAAACATATTGCAAAGTGCCCTGAATCTAGTTCTGAATTGTAACTCTGGTACGTATAACCTCGTTGAATCTACATGTATCCTTCAACTTTTCTCAAACTGCTTATTTTGGTTTTCTGGAAAGTCTCAGGTAATATAATAAATTACAAGTAGCCTCTGGACAGACAGAGGTTAAAATGCCCAAAGTCATTTTCCAGAATTCAAAGCAAACACAGGTCAGCTAGCTGCAAGGCCATTATTTATTCTGTACAATAAGCAGTTTTCAAGTTGTGTTCTCAGGATTCCATGGAGAATCAAAGGCTGTCAGGAAAGACAAAAGATACAGAAGGGTTATGGCTCATCTCACTCTCACAGATATGTGTATCATGCTGATTGCCACATACTCTTTGGATTCCATGGAATTCTTTTTTGCCGGCCTGTTTGCCTGGGCTTCTTTCTCCTCCTATCACTTAGAGATGAGTCAGTCACCCCCAACCCAAGGTTAGCCTTCTCTTTAATAGATTATTTCCTTCCCAGGCTACCTCAGCACATGTCTCTTAACCTTTCACTCCCCGGTCGGCCATAAAATAACCCAAAATAGTTATAAAAGTCATTTTTAAAATGGCCACCAATATATATAAATAATAGTATCAACTCTGACATATGGAAGATTAATATGGCTCACATAATCTAAAATAGTGGATAACCCTCCAAATCATTTGTTATGAGACCTAATTTTAGGAATATATTTGTAGTTTAAAGTTCAATATCATAATTATGAATTGGGAGCATTCTAGAATATTTTAAGCCAAGTCAAGTCATATAAAAAGATCTAAGCTGAAGAGCTACAAAATTCTCTAAATTTTCTTCCTTGCTCAACTTTATGAACTCTGTCACATGAGGTCATTTCTGAGAGCTGACCATGTAACAGGTGTGTGATAATATAAGGCAAAGTATTCTTAATGTAATACTTAATATTTTTTATTCCTCTCTTGCCCACATACTCACACATAGCTTCTAATGACACCACACAGAACTACAACAGTCCTAATTATTTTAATGAGAAAAATGTGACTTGAGTTATAATCTGAAATAACCACAGTGACCTACCTGCATGTCTGACATGTAACCTCTTTATGTTACCAACAACTACAATAACTATCACTACCCTGCAGTATGAGTACTCAGTTCCCATCCTCTTAAGCCAGAGAACTAACACCATGGAGGTGCTGCGACTGTACTTCTCAAAGTAGCCACGAACAACTTGTGTAAGGATTTCCTGCACCACTATCTACAAATGCAGATTCCCAGGCTTTAAGGATTTAAAGGAACCACAATTTCTGTAAGATCAAGAAATTTGCATATTTTGACAAGCTCATCCAGGTACTGATTTGGATATCAACAGTACAAATACATTTACTTTTTCTTTACTACTTAAAGGAGAGACTGGTTAAAACAATCTTTGGTTAAAACAGTTTGCTTATACTTAAAATTACACATGCAGAGTGTTTATCAGTATGTGTTTGAAAAAACTTAGGGACCAATAATATTGATCAAAAGCAGTACCTCTAAATAAATTTTCACTTTTTAGAAAGAGCTTTAGGATAGTAAAGGAGTTCTTAACCAAGGATTAATGATAAACTAACTAGTCTTCACTCAATTTAGCAGTCCACACGGTTTATTCAGCAATGTAACAGAAGAGAACTTCCATTGTGATAGACATAAGGCAGATACAGGGTATATTTCTAGAGTACATCCTTTACACAGACAAACAAATAACTTTAGGTTTCACATCATGTGGCAGGCATGATTTGTTGCATACCAACAGCCATTTATTCCACCCTTCCTAAAAGAGCCCTATTTTATTAGGGGAGACAATGTGCCCTACCCAGGCACTGCTAACCCCAACTCCCAAAGAAGTTCTCAGGCTTGTGAACCAGTACTTCTAATGAGATATAAGAAGAAATCTCTGAGGGACTTCTGAGACAGACTTTTTCCCAAATAAAAGACACAGACTTGAAAAGGAAAAGTTTTTGCTTCCTACTTCCAGCGTTTGATTGGGAATGAAATGTCTGGAACAGCAACAGCCACACTCTACTCACTGAGCAAACAACTGTAAGAACAGAAGCCACCATGATAAGGATCCCAGAGGGAAAAACAGAAAGAGCCTGGGACCTTAGGAGCATTGCTGAGCTACTACACAAGCACTGGATTATCTTGTATCTTAAGTGGAATTTAAAAATTGTTCAGTGGCCTCTGAAATGCTTTTAACAGATGTTAGTTCTAAGTTTCTCCTATACTCTAGTTCTATGATTCTCATCAACAAGTGAAGGGGAGAATGCAATCAATGTCCAGCAAGACATTCTTAGTTTTCAGAAAGATGCTTCCTCTAGATTGTTCTTAGTATCTATGAGTCAACCTTGAAAACTCCTTTGTCACCTATCTCACAGTACAAGTACTTTTATATTTCCAGGGGAGGACATTCTAAGTTCAGTCACCACGAAGACAGGATAGCCTTTGCTTATGCAGAGCCAAGTAAGTAAAGATAGTGGCATTTCTGCATGTTTGTGTGTATCCTGTGTAGGTGTTACCACTGGTTAAAATGTAAGAGATGGAATTTATAACAATGTAATTTCTTATTAAAATATCTAGCTCTCAAAAAAAAATATCTAGCTCTCTTACTGGAATAATCTATAATCCAGCTACAAGAATGCTTTCCTACAGAAGTTATCACTGAAGTATCATTATGGTACACAAAGTATAGGGCCTCTCCTCCAGGACTATCCTGTCATATATCTGTAATAAGGCTGTGGGGCTTTTTAGGATGAGTAAGCTAGTTCCAAAACATAGGGAACATGGATTAGACTGGTTCTAGATGAACAGTCTGGCTGGAATACTGATTAAATTCATGCTGAACAAAATATGTGTAGACGATGGGAGCAGATCCAACAATTTAAGCAATTCCCCAAGGTAGTGACAGTCTAAATCAGATTTAGAAAGGAGTCATTTTTCCATTCTTCCTTGGGCTACTAGTACCAACTCTAGAGTGTCCATGATTTTGACTATTTAAGAAGTTATTTGTTTTGGCCAAGTTTTTTATTCAAGGTTTTGTCTGTTCTGGTCAAGATTAACTGCAATGCAGGGTTAAAGCCAGCTACTCTAGAGTCATGTATCCTTTTTCGAACCAGTGGAGGACCCAGAAGGAATGGGTGGCAAGCTTTTTCAAAGGTCCATCTAGTAAGATTTTGGGGAGCCCACTCAAGTGGGAAAGACCAAGGAAGAACAAGGCTTCTATTAGCAGGATTATCAGGGTAACACTCAGGGCAATAATCAGCTCTGTTAATACGGTCCAAGAATACTTGGTAACATTCATTTTCAACAAGTTCAGTTTGGTACAACCAATGGCCTAGTTCTAAACTAGGGAACCACTGTTGTCCACAGTCCGGGCAATGTGAATTATCTGAGAACATCTGGCCCTAGAGAGATAGCACAGAAAGCAATGTAACAGTAAAAGGCAACAATGACAAAGAGAGATACCCAAATAACCAGGCCTATTACAGGTCTGGGTTAGCAATTTCTCAGTCCAACCAACAATACTTGGTGACCGGAGTTAAATGTGGCTTGCACCTCCGTGCAATTCTTCGTTGTCTATTCTTCACTCAATTGCAACTCAGTCTCTGAACTCAGGGACCAATCCAGTCTATAATGTTATCAGTCACTTACTAGCAGCACAGAGCTCAGACCAGCTCCTTCAAATCCCAGCTTCTCAAAAAAAGATAAGGCTCTAGTCTAAATTGGTTATGTTTTCTTGTGTGTTATCAGCTGGTGGTGTCATGCAGAGGCACTTGGCTTACTCTGCTTTGCTGGTAAGTTATTATGTCTGCTTGGTGAAACAGAGGAGCTGGTGGGTCCAATAGGTCTTTTGTGGGCGCTGGCACTTGCCGTTGTAATACACGTACCCAAGTCTTAAGGCCTTGGTACTTTACAGCGACGTAGGGGGTCAGGAAAACCTGGTAGAGTCTTCTTGAGCGTGGATCCAATGAAGTCTTTCTTGGGAGGACCTTAATCAGGACCCAGTCACAAAGAAGTAGCTGATGCTGAGTTGGTTGAAGGGTCTGGGAATGCTTCACATACCTGTAAATGATAAAACTTCAGACGACTCACATGGGCTTTGAGTTGCTCACAGTATTATTAGAGACATGCATTTGGAAATCATTTGGGCCAGTCAAGGTGGATGAGAACTGTCTTGTAGGTTTCTCTATGACAATTTCATATGGGCTCACACTAATTTATCCATTGAGAATTATTCTTATGCTTATTTTGGGCACTCTGAAGGGTTTTAGTTCACTTAAGATTCATACTAGTTTAATATTTTTAGGTTTATATTTCTTTTTTCTTACCCCTTTTGCACTTTAGTAATAATATAGTCTATATAATTATGTTTAATTAGTAAAAATTTTGAGATTGTGTATCTTTTCTGTGAAATGGGTACCATATATGGTATTCCTGTAATGTGTGCAATAACATTAACAACAGTGACAATTTTTCTATAATAGACTTCAATTCAACCAGGAAAACGCTTACAAAATCATCAGGAAACATTCTTGATAGCTAACTCTAGGAAGTTGGGAGAAAATCCTTTTTAAGGTTGAAAAAGAAACCAAGGGGCATCTCTCATTACCTACATCTATCTTTATAGGTTTATGAACATTATATATTTAAGAAGGCAAGTAAGGTATACAGTCTTGAACAACAGTTCTGAGTAATTCTTAGAAAATCAGTTGGAATTCGCAGATACTATCACCATTTTTATACTCCTTCAGGACACTGAATAAATAATGTGATGTACTAGAATGTATGGAACTACATAACCACTTAGGGAGTGGTTAACATATCAGAATACAACATATACCTTGCTTTTCTCCAGTGTTCTTTTTGTGCGTTCTGAGGCTTGATCCTGTGAGAGCACGTAGAGACACTGGGGAAGGCGTGAGTGCTAAAACTGTATAAAGATTTGGCCTGAAAAGCAGAGGAGTGACAGCCTTAGTTGTGGTCAGCCAAAGCATTTTCCTTACAGACTATCAACAGATAGCTATGATTTTCAGATTTTAAAATGACAAGTTTAAAAGGCAATCAAGAGCCTCTAACAGTGCTGCAACACTGGGCTACTGTGTTGAGGTGATGATGAACTCTGGATGAGGTGAGATAGGGTCAGTGTGGATACACTGAAGTATTTTTTGAGGCTAGGTAACAATGTACCAGTGCAGGCTACCAACTCAGCTCCTCAGGCAGTTAACAGAAGGTACACCAGGGGTCCTGACTCAATAACCTTTATAGTGACAACACAGGGCATAACAGATTTCTCTGTGGGTCCACTGGTAAGAGTCACTGGAGTAAAAGTTTCAGTTGTTGAATTGGGAAATCTTGCATTTTAGTACATAGACAATATGTACTAAATATGATGAATAAAACCCACATAACCGTGGAGTTCAACATAAAAGTTAGTAGTAAAGTTATATAGCTAAGTCTAACATTGAAAAGATAAACAGGGACGCCTGGGTGGCTCAGAGGTTGAGCATCTGCCTTCAGCTCAGGGCATGACATTGACAGGCTCCCGGCTGCTTCTCCCTCTGCCTGTGTGTCTGCCTCTCTGTGTGTCTCTCATGAATAAATAAATAAATCTTAAAAAAAAAAAAAAAGATAAACAATTTTGGATTTCTAGAGTAAGAGGGGATACACAATTGAAATCACAAGATAATATTTCACATCCACCAGACTGGCAAAAATTAACAAGTTTGACAAAGGGGGCCGTACATACTCTAGGCAAAACCACTCCTCCCCCAGGATTCCATTATCTCCAATGGCCGTCTCAAGAGGGAGCCCTAAAGCTCCAAATACTCAAAATAAATCCACTCTTTCCCCAACCTTCATTTCTCCAACATGGACAGTCAACAAAGCTTTAGAGCTCCAAGTATTACTGAACCAAGAGAACTCTGGTATTCCTTATGTTTCAGACAAGACAGCCCTTCCCCTGGTCCCCTAAGCCACTATCAGCAAGAGTCAAAAGAGGACCCCCAAGCGCTAAGCACTCAGAATAAGATTACTTAACACCAGCCTCCTTGTCCATTCCTTAGTCTTAATCACTAATAGATGAGTGAAGAGGGCCTCCTGAAAATGCTGCCGGCAAGATTCTCAAATTCCACTCCCTCCCCCACTTACAGCTTCACTATAATTATAGCTTGAAAGCATCAGAACCAACCAATCTCATCATACCTGTACCTCTGTTTATCTTGACCACTAAAACGAAGCCCAAGGATTCCTGGTTGTACTTCATCCCTTTAATTTCTAATTCCCATATGGATCCAAGAGCAGCCGAGGTAACATCCCCTTCTCCTTGCCTTATATTTTCCATTTTGATATATTAAATATCTTAGCAATTTGTCTCTACTAAAATATACATATACACTCTTTGAGACCAGGGCATTTTGTTTATTTACTGCTGTAACATGCCCAATAAACAGAAATAATAAGAACAAAAAAGTAACTTGATTCTTTATACAGTAAGAGCATAAATTAGTATAACCACTTTTGGAATTAATTTGGCATTGCCTAGTAAAGCTAAAGACATGCATTTTCTATAACTCAGTAATTCCACTCCCTAGAAAATTTGCACATTTGTGTTTAAACATATGAATGAAAATATTCATGGTAGTACTATGTGCAGTAACCGCTAAAATGGTCATGAATGGTAAAATGGATAAATAAATGGAGGTACAGGCATACCTTGTTTCACTGCACTTTCCTTTACCGTGCTGCTCAAATACTGCATTTTTATCAGTACCATTTTTCCAACAGCATTTGCTCACCTTGTGTCTCTGTGTTATTTTGTTAATTCTCATAACATTTCAAACTTTGCCATTATTAATTATATTTGTTATGGTAATCTATGATCAGTGATCTTTGATGTTACGACGTATTATTTAAGGTGTCAGAAACCATGCCAATATAAGACTGTGAATAAATGTAGTTTGGACTGCTCCACTGACTGGCTGTTCCCTCATCTCTTTCCCTATTGAAATTAAGCCAGTTAAAAACCCTACAATGGCCCCTAAATGTCCAAGAGATAGGAAGAGTTGCATGTCTCTCACTTTAAATCAAAAACTAGAAATTAGGACACCTGAGTGGCTCAGTCCATTAAGACTCTGTCTTCAGCTCAGGTCATCATTCCAGGGTCCTGGATCGAGCCCCACCCACATCATGCTCCTGTCCCACAGGGAGTCTGCTTCTCCCTCTGTCCCTCTCCCCACTTGTTCCCTCTCCTCTCTCTCTCAAATAAATACAATCTTAAAAAAAAAAAGAAAGCTAGAAATGATTAAGCTAAGTACAAAAGGCATGTCCAAAGCTCAAAGGCTAAAAACAAGGCCTCTTGTACCAACCAGCAGAGTTGTGAAGGAAAAGTTCTCGAGGGAAATTAAAAATGCTATTCCAGTGAACACACAAATGATAATAAAGTGAAACAGCCTTATTGCTGATATGGAGAAAGTTTAAAAGGTCTGGAATGAAGATCAAACCAGCCACAACCTGGCCTAATCCAGAGCAAAATCTTCACTCTCTTGAATTCTATGCAGGCTGAGAGATATGAAGAAGCTGCAGAAGAAAAGTCTGAAGCTAACAGAGGTTGGCTCCTGAGGTTTAGGGAAAGAAGCTGCAAAGTGAATCAGCAAGTGCCGGTGTAGAAGCTGCAGCAAGAAATCCAGATTTAGCTAACTTACTAAATGAAGGTAATTACACTAACAATAGATTTGCAATGTAGATTAAAGCAGCCTTCTACTGGAATAATGCCATCTGGGACTTCCAGAGCTAGATAAGAGAAATCAATGCCTGGCAGACTCTTTACAGGCTACTGTGGCGGTGACTTTAAAGAGAAGGCTTTTTTAACCATTCCAAAAATTCTAGGGCCCTTATGAATGATGCTAAATCTACTCTGCCTATGCTCTATAAATGGAACAAAGCCTGGATGACACCACATCTGTTTACAACATGGTTTACTGAATATTTTAAGCCCACTGTTGAGACCTACCATCCAGGAAGAGGTTTCTTTCAAAATATTACTGCTCATTAACAATGCATCTATCTGGTCACCCAAGAGCTCTGAGGGAGATAAATGTTGCTTTTGTGCCTGCTAACACAATGTCCATTCTGCAGCCCATGAATCAAGGAGTAATTTAGATTTCCAAGTCTTATTATTTCAGAAATATGGCTATACCTGCTATAGAGAATGATTCCTCTGATGGACTTGGACAAAAGTAAACTGAAAACGTTCAGGAAATGATTCACCATTTTAGATGCCATTAAGAACATTCCTGATTCACAGGAAGAGGCTGATATCAACATTAACAAGATTCTGGAAGAAACTGATTCCAATCCTCATAGAATACTGACGGGATCAAGATTTCATTGGAGGAAATAAACTACAGATGTGGTGGAAATCGCAAGACAATCAGAATTAGGGGTAAAGCCTAAAGATGTGAGCGAATTTCTATAATTGCATAATAGAACTTTAATGAATGAAGAGTTGGTTCTTACGGATGAGTAGTTTCTTGAGATGGAATCTATTCCTGGTGAAGATGCTATGAAGATTGTTGAAATGATAATAAATTACAGTATTACATACATACATTTTGTTGAAAAAGCAGTGACAGGGCTTAAGATGACTGACTCCAATTTTACTCACAGAACTGTGGGTAAAATGCTATCAAACGCCATCACATGCTACAAAGAAATCATTCACGAAAGGGCCAACTGATACAGCACACTTCACTAATGTCTTATTTTAGGAAATTGCCACAGCCACCCCAGCCTTCAGCAACCACCACCCTGAACAGTCAGCAGTCATCAACATCGAGCTAAGACGTCCCCACCAGTAAAAAGATTATGACTCACTAAAAACTCAAATGGTTAGCATTTTTTAACAATAAGTTATTTTTTAATGTATGTACATTTTTAAAAAAAATAATACTAATTCCATAATTAATGTACTACAGTATAGCATAAACACAACTTTTATATGCACTGGAAACCAAAAAATTGACTTGATTCCCTTTATTGAGATACCTGCTTTACTGTAGTGGTGGGGGAAAAAACCTATCTCCAAAGTATGCCTGTAATGCTGTACAATGGAATACTGCACATACACAGATAAAAACTAGCAGAACACCCCCTACACACACACACTTACAGGGTTTCCATTTATGTAAAGCTTCAATATGTTATTTAGAAATAAATATTCAATAAAACTAAAAAGAAAATCTTTACCTTTGATGGGAGAGGAAGGGGCTAGGATTGGGGAGGGCATACAAAGCATTTCGAAGATAATATTTTTGGGGGGATGGGGTAATTGGGTGATAGACACTAAGGAGGGCATGTGATATAATGAGCATCGTGTATTATAGAAGACTGAAGACCACTGAACTCAACTTCTGAAGCTAATATTACACTATATGTTAACTGAATTTAAATTTTAAAAATTAAAAATAAAAGATAGTATTTTTTTTAGCTCAGTGGAGGTACAAGGTTCACTGTACACAGAATCTATATTCAATGTTATAATTTTTAAAAAGAGTAGAGTAGAAGTAGCATTGGGCTAGAAAAAGATATTAGGGGCGCCTGTGTAGCTCAGTTGGTTAAGCATCTGCCTTCAGCTCAGGCCATGATCCCAAGGTCCTGGCACTGAGCCCCTCATTGGGCTCCCTGCTCAGTGGGGAGGCTGCTTCTTCCTCTGCTTCTTCTGCTTGTGTGTGTGTGTGTGTGTGTGTGTGTGTGTGTAAAAATAAAATAAAATAAGATAAAAATAAAATAATAAAATAAAATAAATAAAATAAAAAAATAAATAAAATAAAATAAAATAAAATAGAGATAGAGAAAAGAAAAGTAAAGAAAAGAAAAAGAAAAAGAAAAAAAGAAAGAAATTTTGATTTTAGCAAAACCAAAATTTCACATTGTGGACAAGAAGAGCAGCAGCAGTTACTTTGCCCAGAGAGTGACTAATACATGGAGGAAAAAAGAGCCCTACAGAAGGATAAAGACCTTTGTTTTCTCGTAAAATTGTTAGCAACTATCTCTTCATAGAAATAAAAGAAGCTTACCTAATGCTGGTATGAAAAAGAAAGTTTACCTATACATATTCCCATAAAGGCATGCATCTATGTGCAAGGATTTTATTTCATATGGTGCCTTTGGGCTAAATTAGAAAAAGGAACCCTTCCTCCAAGTCAGTTGTAGGCCAGAGAACCTCACTTGCCCACGTATTCCATAGTAATTCTTGTCTGTGAGATAATAATGCTTACTAATAATAACTACCAAGTACCACTATCTGTTCTAAGCACTTTACCTGTATTAACTCACATAATCCTTAAAACGATCAATTTTATAGCTTAGGAAACAGAGGTTGAGCAACTTGCAAAGGTCACACAGGTCACTGCAGACAAATCAGTATCTGAATCCAGGTAGACTGGTTCCCAGAGCTTATACTCCTAGCAACTATAAGATACTGCCTCTTTGAAGCAGCAACAGTTAAGCTTTGGAGAGCCCCTCCACAAGCTGTTTGCTACTCTTCAAGGGTGTGTATGTTCTGAGGTGGGGGTGCAGAAAATCCCCTACAATTTTTCACTTCCACACAAAAAGATCTAGGATGGATTGAGGAAGTCCTGAACTCCTTGAAATTACATCAGAATTTTTTATGTACATACGTGTTTTTTCTGGAAAGAGAATAGATACTTTTAGACTCCCAAAGGAATCTGAAGTAATTCAAAACCATTAGGTTTTTAATGGTTCCTAATAATTTTACTACTACATGCTATTTTTATTCCAGCACACTCCTCCCTCCTCAGATCTTATTTTGGAAGGATATCTAAACAACCAGCATTCTTCTAATAATTTCATTTTCTCACATTTCTTTTTACTAATCAGATGTCTGCCAATAAAGCTTCTAACAAAGTTGATAATGATTGTTACCAGCTCTGGTTTAGAAATTTTCAGTATTTTTAACTACAGATGAATATTCAAAATACTTCTATTATAAAGTTGGAAAAGATTTAGATATTCTGGATTATTTCCTTCCTGAACTCCATTGTTAGCTTAAATTAAAAGCAGTTGATTTAAAGTAAATATATGATTACTATTAGGCTTGTAAAAATGCTGAAAATACCTTAAGAATCACTGTTTCTCTACTGATTATTAAACGTAATCGTTCAAGTTACTGAGGAAACCAACCATGTACTAGGCCCAATGCCAAGTACTATGAATACATAGAGAAAATCTTACAAGACTTCCAGATGTCCAGGGAATCCAGACTGGAAACAATGCTTTGGGGTAAAGGCTAAAGGCTTTCAGATGGATATTAAAAGACTGCAATGTAGAGTTCATATGAAATTCTGGAAGGCCCATAGAAGTAGTAAGGTTTTCAAACCTTTTAACCAGCAATAATGGGTAAAAGCCAAAGTTTAAAGAGTTTCTATACTGCACAAATGGCTATACAAAAGGAAAACACCAATCAGGTTTTTTTGTGTGTAAGAAATACAGTAAACTTAAGATTTTTCCTGAGACTTCATTAGGAGAAAATTTAGAAAACAGCACTTTAACTGCAAATGAAAATGCAACTCTAATTCACTGAAATTTATATCTACTAATAATGGCAGTTTAATACACACTGAATAATTACCCTCTCTAAATATTGATTCTATTTCATTCTTTGTTATTTCCTGAATGAATGTTGGCAAGCGAGCTCAAATCTGCCTTTGAGAGACAAAAATTCTCTTGTTCTTTGTATAGTAGGATAATATAAGTCTCAAGACTGAGCAGGATTGGGGTGACTTCTCCAAGCAAACATATCCCTTAGAATTCAGCCTCAGCTAACTCCTCATATGACATATAAAATCAAAAGACAGATACACAGAAAATATATAAATGCTTTAAACCCTGAGTTCCCATTTTAAATATTTTCTTCCATGGAGTATTACATTCTAAGGCTAACCAATAATCAAAAATGTCAATTTTTGGTATAAGACAGTTTCTCTGATAAGTTTCATACACAAAGTCAAACCTTTCATGTTTCATATTTTTAACTAGCTTGGAATTTATATGACAGAAGATTAAGGAATGTGGGAATAAACAGGAATCTTCTTTTTAAATTCATATAATCTAAAATAATTTTGTCAAAAAATATCAAAATAAATTATTCTTAGAAAGTCTTCAGACTATTTTGTGAGAAATATTTCTAATTTAGCAGGCAGTGAGAGAAGACACATGGATTACAATCTTCAGCATGACTTACCATATACACTGTTCCCTCTTATGAAGAACATATGAGCCAAACAACAACAACAAAAATGATCCTAAGTTAGAAAACAGCTGCTGAATGTTCTCTTCTCACTCCAGGAACTGACAGACAAAACAGGTGTTTGTAAGGATTGCTAGCATACTGTAAAAGGGAACAACTGCTTTAGATATTTATTTGTACATTTCAATTGGCCTTGCCCTAATAGACCAAAAGCCATAGTTCCAATTCTGTCTACAGTTTCAATTTCAAACACCAGCAATAAGCCCTTTAAGGTTAATACACCACTTTCAACAGTGGGACCCAGCGCCAGGCTCAGGAACACCTATACTTATACCAGCTATTTGTGTCTGTTTAAAATTAAGTTTCTAAGTCTTGCCCACTCCTCTGCACTGTATTTGGGATAATATGCCAGTATTATTTTCGCAATTTCCCACTGTTTTCTAGTATTTTCTACTAACTGGTACTTCCATAGTTTTGAAAGGAGTTTGAAAAAGTACTAAAATAGGAACAAAAAGTATTCCAATTACTTCCCTTAGGGAGCTGTTTCTTAAATAGGGACCAAACACTTGCAACAGTTCAGATTTTAAACATATTTTCCAAGTACAGAAACTCTTCCTTTCCTTCTTACACTTATCTCTCTTAGACCCTCGCGACTCCCGTGACTTGTAACTCAGGTTTAGGTTGATCAAGTAGAGGCAGTAAGTAATGCAAGAAAGAAGAGTTTGCTAAGATTTGGGTAGCACTAATGGATTCCCAGTTTTAGCTCAATTCCCCTAATCACCTTTAATATCTAATCAAGTCAATACATTTTTATTAAACTTTTTATTTTGAACTAATTTTTAAAGATTTATTTTTAAGTAATCCCTAAACCCAATATGGGACTTTTACTCTAAACCCTAAGATCAAGAGTCACATGCTCCACTGACTAAGGCAGCCAGACACCCCAATGATAGACTTAAAAAAAAAAAAAAGATTTTACTTTTAAATACTCTACATGCAACTGGGGCTCAAGCTCAACAACTCCAAGATCAAGAGCTGCATGGGATCCCTGGGTGGCGCAGCGGTTTGGCACCTGCCTTTGGCCCAGGGCGCGATCCTGGAGACCCGGGATCGAATCCCACGTCAGGCTCCTGGTGCATGGAGCCTGCTTCTCCCTCTGCCTATGTCTCTACCTCTCTCTCTCTCTCTCTCTCTCTCTCTCTCTCTCTATCATAAATAAATAATAAAATAAAATAAAATAAAATAAAATAAAAAGAGCTGCAGGCTCTACCAACTGAGCCAGCCAGGCGCTCCTTGAACAAATTTTAAACTTACAGAAAAGTCACAAAAATATTGCAAAGTGGGGATCCCTGGATGGCTCAGCGGTTTAGTGCCTGTCTTTGGCCCAGGGCATGGTCCTGGAGACCCGGGATCGAGTCCCACATCGGGCTCCCTGCGTGGAGCCTGCTTCTCTCTCTGCCTGTGTCTCTGCCTCTCTCTCTCTCTCTCTCTCATGAATAAATAAAATCTTAAAAAAATATATATATTGCAAAGTGTTCTCTTATAACCTTTATCCAGTTTCTCCTAAAGTTAACATCCTGTAAAATTACACTACAATTATAAAAAACAAGAACCTGGGGTACTTGGATGGCTCAGGTGGTTAAGCATCTAATTCTTGGTTTTAGCTCAGGTCATGACCTCAGGGTCCTAAGATGGAGCCATGTAACAGGCTCTGCGCTCAGTAAGCAGTCCGGTTGTCTTTCTCCCTCTGCTCCTCCCCACCCTACCGTGTGCACAGTGCTCTCTCTCATAGCAAAATAAAATATTTTTAAAAGTGGGGGGGAGGGGGATCCCTGGGTGGCTCAGCGGTTTGGCGCCTGCCTTTGTCCCGGGGCGTGATCCTAGAGTCCTGGGATTGAGTCCTGCATCGGGCTCCCTGCATGGAGTCTTCTTCTCCCTCTGCCTGTCTTTCATAAATGAATAAAAAACAAAACTTTAAAAAAAATTGAAAAAAAAAATAAAAGTGGGGGGGCGGTGTAAGGGACACCTGGGTGGCTCAGCAGTTATGTGTCTGCCTTCGGCTCGGGTCATGATCGCAGGGTCCTGGCCTTGGCCCATGTCTCGTCAGCTCTGGGAGACTGTTTCTCCCTCTCCCTGGCTCATAATCTCTCTCTCGTGCTCTCTCAAATAATAAAAATCTTTAAAAAAACACACACACAAGAAACTAACACTGGTACAAATCAGTTAGCTAAACTACAGACTGTTCAAATTTGACCAGTTTCGGGATGCCTAAGTAGCTCATTGGTTGAGCAACTGCCTTTGCCTCAGGTCATGATCTTGGGGTCCTGGGATTGAGTCCCACATCAGGCTCCCTATGTCTCTGCCTCTGTGTCTCTTATGAATAAATTAAATCTTTAAAAAATATTTCACCAGTTTCTCCAATAATATCCTTTTTCTGTTCCAGATCCAATCTGGAATTTCATATTGCATTTAGCTAATAATTCTCCCGAGTCTCGAAACGGTGACAGTCTCTTGGTCTTTATGGTTTCTTGTCTTTTGTAAAAAAAAAAAAAAACTTTCAAAAACAATGGTCACTTATTTTGTAGAAAGATCCTCAATTTGGGTTTATATAATGTTTCCTCATGATTAGAAAGATAAACATTGCATTTTTGCCAAGAGTAACACCACAGAAATGACACTGTATCCTTCTAACTGCATCATATCACTGAGTTCAGGATGTCCATGCTCTTCTACTGGTGATGTTAGCCTCAATCATTGGGTTAATATGGTATCTCGCCTGTCAAGTTACTATTTTTCCTTTGACCTAGTAATTATCTTGAGAGATGTTTTCAAACCATGCAAATATCCTGATTCTCCTCAAACTTTCACCCACTAGCATTACAGGTGGATTTTGTCTGCAATAATTATGACAGTGCTGTTTGCCTAACAATGATTTTCTACTTCTTGCTTTTCATTCCTTCACTGGAATTCCTCAATAAGAAAGAACTGTCCCTGGGCGCGTGGGTGACTCAGTTGGGTAAGCATTTGCCTTCAGTTCAGGTTATGATCCCAGGGTCACAGGACTGAGTTCCATATCTGGCTCCCTGCTCAGCAGGCAGTCCGCATCGCCCTCTGCCCCTCCCCCACTCATGCTCCACCTTTCTTGTGCTCTAATAAATAAAGTCTTAAAAAAAAGTGTGCCTTCTTCCCTGTTTGTTTATTCAACTCTATCCATTCCACAAGGATACTTACTTTGTCCTATGGGTTAAAATCTGATTCATTTTGTTGCTTAAGTTGTTACAACTTTGGCCATTAGGAGCACCTTCAGGTTGTCCTTTCAACAAGCCCCCAAACTTTTTTGGGCATTTCCTTAATTTCAAGCACTACAAGATGTCCCAGGCTCCCTGTTCCAGCCCTGAAGTCAACTATGTCTCAAAAAAAAAAAAAAAAAAAAAAAAATTCCTGGGTCCTTTTATCAAAGGATAGTGTTTGAAAACCAAGAATCTGGACAGCTGCTACTACTACTACTATTTGTTTTACTAAACTCACTAAAATTCACTATTTTCTTATAAAAATTTCTTTGACATGGCTACAAATACTGTCATACTTTTATACAAAGAAGTTGTAAGTCAGCTTCCAGTATCAATTCCTGCCTATACATATGACCTAACATTCATACAGTGAAGCTGCAAAAATAAACCCCTTGCAGCACTGTTCTCTAAAGTCAAACTGTTATGCCTGAACTCTTCTCTATGCCTTGGTTTTCTTAACTCCCCAAAGCACTAACACTACTAGATGAAAGAGGCACTGTGAGGGTTAAAGAGTTAATGTGCCACATTTGCCATTATGAGGGCACAAAAGAAACCCTCAAAAACTATTATTATTTGAACTATTAAATAAAAGTGCCACTAGAGATTTTATTTTTCAGAATGGGGAGAGCAAGTGGAAACTGTGCTAAAGGACAGTTCGGCTGTTTCTTCACTAGTAGATCAGAATAAAGGTAGACCCAGACAGCTCTATTTATATAAATAAAACAGAACTCTCAGAAATTAACAACCAATATTTTATATTTTACTTTTTGCAAAAAGGTTACTACATTTACATTACATATTCCTATGGTCAAGGAATAAATGAGAGTATATTTTATTTACTTTTTTAAGATTTCATTTATTCATGAGAGACACACAGAGAGAGGCAGAAACACACAGAAGGAGAAGCAGGCTCCTTGCCAGGGAGCCCAATGCAGGACTCAATCCCTGGACCTAGGATCACGCCCTGAGCTGAAGGCATAAGCTCAACCGCTGAACCACCCAGGCAGCTCACCTGAGAGTATATTTAAAAAAAAAAAAAATTTGATCTGTTGAGGTAGTGGGATTATAGGGGAATTTTCTTCCTTTCTATTCTGATTACCAAAATCATGAACCAACTCCTTTAGTGTTAGTAAAGAGAAAAGTAGCCCAATTAGTAATAATAGTTCCCATCCACTGAGTTCTTAAACTATCCCATTTAATACTCCAAATAACCCGAAGAATCTCCACTTTGCAGATGAGGGAAGGAGCTCAGAGTAATAAAGCAATCTGCCCAACTCATACAGCGACAGAGAGGAATTCAAACTCAGCTCTGACTCCAAATTCTGTACTTAGGACCAATGTCGGGAACATCATTCTTTATTCACAAAAAATCTGATTTGCTATGTAAAACTTACGATAAAGTATAGTCACTATGCAGACCTTTCTGTTGTGGGATACAGCAGTAATCATAAGATGTAGAATACTAAGGAAATTTTAACACAATTAAAAATTCTAAATGCAAAATGAAAAACAGCAGAAAGCAGTTAAGGCTTCTCTGAGCAAACTTCCCTTCAGGAAATTCAAGGGGTAGTTCAGATGTGGATTTGCTTTAACATGTCTTCTTAGGCAAGAACAAATTATATACAGGACACGTTATTAAAATACCCAATAATCCTCAATTTACCTAAATGTACCTAAATTTGTTTACTCTATTCGTGAGTATCTCTATGCCAGTACGGAAGATAAGTGAAAGAGTTTCAATGAGTCACTCATGGTTATGTGATGAACCAGCAGTAAAAGTGGTAATCAAGCTGTGGACTGTGCCTTCAGCATAATGAACATTACTGAGGAGAGGATCTCACTTAAAAGTTTCTGTAGCAAATTTCAGCTTTCAAGCCGTTGTAATCCACACTCAGACGCTTCCAAGAACATTTTTAGTTCTACCATGAAGTTCCGTTTTTCATTACATGATTTTTCCACTGGCCATATATATGCTAATCATGTGCTTAAAAAATAAAACTGATAAATATGGATAGATTCCATGGCCCTACTTCTTTTCTCTGCCACGGCCCCAATTCTTAAGAAAAAGAAAAAAAAAATAGACGAGTAAAGAATTTCTCATACGGATCCCAAAAAAATGTTTTAAAACCTAGAGACAGGTAAAACCAAAACAAAGGCAGTACGTACAATCGGATTAAGGTAACCTCTGTAACTATGTGTAAGGTCCAACAAGTACTATGCACTTTCTCGAAGGAACAGAAAAAGGGGTAAACTTTCTCAACGGAAATGAAATACAACCAAGAATATATACATGATACGTAAGCAAAACAGTAATCGTAGGATCTTAACAAAACTTCAAACCGCCCTTTTTAGCACCGTTAGGCTGAAGGGGGTGGGGGGTGATAATTTTCTAAGGATGAAGACGACGAACAAGGAGATGCCGGAGGCACGCAGGTGGAGGGTGTAAGCGCCACCTGCACTGGCCGATTTCCAGTTTACACTGAGCCTTACAGGAATTCTGCTTCTCAAAGTCCGAACCACACATTTATTCCCACCTTGCTCTATTTTAACGTTTATAAGATTTGATTTCTCTTCTTTTGCTCCAAAGCAAAAATATGCCCCCAAACTGCTCCGATCAAGGTTTTTTGCGGTAGGGAGGTGGGGGTGGGGGTGGGGAGGGATCGTTTAGGAAAAACCTTTCCTAAGAAGCTATCAGACCGAATATTAGCACTTGGAAAAGTTGTATATGCATCTTCCTTACTTACAAATTCTAGCAGGGCCTTAAACGGTCAACTGTCAACGTCAGGGGAGCCCCGCGGGGTTCCTCCGGCTCCGCGACGCCAGGCTGCACCCCTCCTCGGACGCGGCGGATCCAACGTCGTCCCGGGCCCCGCCCACGTGACACGACCTCCGCGGGGAGGGGAGGAGCACGGCATGCCGGGACTGGTAGTCGGCCCGCCCACCCGGCGCGCGCCCCCAGCGGCCCCCCCCCCCCCCCGCCACCTGCCCGAGCGCCGCCCAGGGGCGTGGGGAGCGCGCTCCCGCCGAGCGGCCGGCCGGCCAGGGCCCGGTTTCCCCGCAGTCCCACGGGAGGGCGCGCATCTCTGCCAAGACAGCCGCCAACCCCAGGCCTTAAAAATGCAGAGGCTGCAGCAACCCGTGGAAGCCACTCCGCGAGGCGCACGACCCACTGATGGCAAGCACCGGTCGGACGTGACTTGGAACCCGGCCTCTCCCTTTACTAGGTGTGTCCTCAAACGAGCTGCTTAATCTGAACCGCAGTTTGCTCGTGTCAAATGGGAACAAGGCTCCTACATACATACCTCATAAGGTTATTGTGAGTAAAGGTGCTAATTAACGTATGTAACGGTGTAGCTGCTAAATGACAGTAGTAAATGCTGAGTAACAAATTGCTATTTAATTCTATAAATGTGAAGATTGAGAGATGACAAGGAATTTACCCTAGAAGACACGATCAATGGGTCAGGGGCAGTCAAGTCTAAAATTCCTGTTCTACACCAACTCAAAACACAGAAGAAAATCTCTCTTAAAGCTTACTTTTTTTTTTTTTTTTTTTTTTTTGCATCTGTAGAAGGCATTTATTCTGAGAATCTAAAAATCTGGACAAAGAATATTGAACTTTTTAGAAAAAGCCTACATGGGATTTCGTGGTTTCTTCCTATTAAACCTAGTAAGGAGAAAAGAAAAACTTTTAAAACAATATCTCTCCAGTTTGTCTGCAGTCAGGTGACTTAAAATATTCCTGTTCAAAAATAAATAAAATATTCCTGTTCTATTGAGGTAAAAGCTGCAAACTTTGGTAAAGTTAGAAAAATTAACGAATCATTCCAAAAAACACAAAACCGAAGGAGAAAAAAAAAAAAAAACATGAAACAAAGACACAACCAAACCCTAAGTTATAGCTTTCTTGGTACATATACAATTACTACAAAAAAAATTCATTTAAAAAAGTACTTAAAAAAAAAATTCCCTCTTATAATTCTCAGTTGGTGAGCTGACCATTTAATTGAAAGGATCCACAGAAATGCAATCACCCCCACTCACTCACCCGGAGTGTGTGTCTCCTGGAGTGGATTTGCACGCAGAAGGGAGAGGGAAGAGAGGTCCAAGTTCCAGGCTCTTTCCAGTTTTGCTTTGAGGGCTGTCGCCCTGTATGTGCCTCTCCTCTGCTCACTGGAGGAACTCAGCCATAAGCCCTAGGGAGCAGAGAAGTAACTCCCCCACCAACCCTGGGGGCCTCTTTGAGAGGGAACTTTCTCAGAGTGGCCTACTCTTGCGGTTGCCCCAATTCCTGTGGCCAGAAGAACCAAGTGCTATGGGCCACGCTGCCTCAGCAGGGTTGGGCCTGATAAGGCTGTGGGGTTCCCAACTTTGGCCTCACTTCTACACATCTCTCTCCTTCCTGAGAAAGGCACTTAGGTATCATACCAGATCCTTAAGGCCCAGCAGCTACCTCCTTGGGATAGAAGTGGAATTTTATAGGTTTTTCAATTAATAAATATTAAAAACAAAAAAAATGACCAATACCCTATTTTAAATTTTTATCTGACTCCCGTAGAATGTAAACTCCAAGGCCGGGAGGGTCATCTTTTGCTCTATTCTTTCACTGCCATACCCCCAGCACGTAGAACAGGGTCTATCTAGTACACAGCAGACGCTCAAATATTTATTCAGTTAATGATTCTTCAGGTAGTGGTGATTTCTGGTGCCTTCATCTCTCAATCATTCTCTTTCCGCAAAAGTCATAAGATATGGGAACACTCCTAGAAGCTGTTTAATTGTAATTTTGAATTCAACAAAGAATAAGTGGAAGAATTATTTACTATACCCCATTCACTTCGTTGAATTTAACTTTTGTTAATTTTGGTATAACATTTCCAGCCAGACGCTTTCATTTGTACTTTGTACACTTTCACAGTCTTTAATTTTTTTTTTTTTTTTTTTTTTACTTTCACAGTCTTTAAAAGATTTTTCCCATCGCTTGTGAGAATGGGGAAAAACGGAGGTGGCTACTATTCCTTTAGTTTACTTTTAGTATTTTAATCATCTTTAACTTATTAAAAATAACAATGTTGTCCTTCTACTAAGATATAAAGTTCTTTCCCTGTCTGATCAGAAATGTGATTATGCACAACGAACTGATGGATGCTTTCCCAGTAACTGGATTTCTGCTTACTCTAAACAAAAAAATCAAATACAGAAATCACGTTATTTTAAAATAGGATGTTTTCTTTAAAAATAGCTGCATTCGAAATCCAGTGTTGGGGCAGCCCAGGTGGCTCACTGGTTTAGCGCCGCCTTCAGCCCAGGGCATGATCCAGGAGACCCGGGATTGAGTCCCATGTCGGGTTCCCTGCATGGGAGCCTGCTTCTCCCTCCGCCTGTGTCTCTGCCTCCCCCTCTCTCTCTGTGTCTCTATGAATAAATAAAATCGAAAAGAAAAAAAAAAAAAAAAAGAAATCCAGTGTCACCAACACTAGATTTCTAGACCTAGGCACAACAGCTAGGTATATAAATTGATGCCAGCTATTTAATCTGAATTTTTTGTATAGGTCTTTCCCTAATAAATGGCAAATTCCCTAAGGGTAAAGAATACGTATTAATTTAATGTATACATCTATCGAACACCTATTCTGTGCCAACATAGGTATAGATATTGGACTCTCTTACCTGTCTTGTCTTGTGATCCACTTAATTCCTCTGTATTTTTCAAATTCCCAAACTAATTGTCTAACACCCAGAGCTCATGCCTCTTCCCGGTACTGATGACCTGCAAGCCTCTTACGCTATTGGCTACGAATCCACTGCCTCCAACGTCACGTCTTTGGGGCCACCCTCAAGAGTTTAGAAAACATCTACAGCAGAAAATCTGGTTTGACAAGAGTTTATTTAGCTTTACCTCAAAGTTAAAGTGATCAAGGCTGGTATTTGTAACGTTGCTAGGTGTGGGAGGCAGGAATGGCAGCGCTAGAATTATGCATTCTTATTACCTAAAGGGGGGGGGGAACCCTAAGCAATATATAGGTGTTAAAGTCATCGTGCCTCTGATTTCAAGATTCCTCATTTATTTCTTGGGAAAGCCTAACCCGTAAGTTTCCTTCCCGAGCCTTTGCAAGATTCCTGTGTATCGCAGTGAACTGACTATTCACAATAATACATCATCTTCTCTGCTCAGAAACACGTAGTAGAACCGCTTGTCCTTTCTTTTAAAAGATGTCCCCAAAAACCGGAGTTCCGCAAGTTTGTAGCCCGGCTTCTATACACACACACACACACAAAAAAAAAAAAAAAAAAAAAACAAAACAAAACAAAAAACTGCACCGGTGAATGTTTTAAAGAGGTCCCTTAACATGCGCTAATAACGTTCATAACGTGCACTTTGCACATCCGCATTACAAAGGTTCACATCCTTTAATGATATTATGAGGCTTTTATGATATTTAAGAGTGAGTCACAGTATCAGGCACCTGATAAAAGAAATTGTTAAAGAAAGGCCGGGCATCACTCGGTGCACCGATCGTCGCAGCAGTTTCTCCAAGAAGAACTAAATCCCACAATTTCTTTCCGCCTCCCCCCAGGAAAAGACAGCATTGGCAGAAGTGATCTTCGCAGGATGACTCCTATAGAAACACTCGGAAAGGCAGGGCTAAGGCAGCGGTCAAATCAGAACGACTCCGGGGCGGCGAGGGCGCCAAGCTGGGCACCCGACTCCGGCTCGGCCTGCCTTCCCCGGGGGCTCGGGGGGCGGGGGGCAGCGGCGGCCGCGAGGCGCTGGGGCCGGGGAGGCAATCCGCGCAGCCGGCTGTCCCCTCCCCCCAGGCCAAGGACAGCGACGTCGTCCTCCCGCTTCTCCTCCTCTTTGGTGCCTTCAGCCAGGAGGCGGGAGTGACCCGCAGCAGCTGACCCGGCATCGGCACTGCCTCTCCCACAGCCCTCAGGACAAGCCATGGGCCCAGAGGCGGCTTCGCAGCACGGCAGCGACGACGCAGGCGGCGGCCCCGGCGCCTCTCAACTGCCTCCCTGACCGCCGCCACCACATCCTCGCAACAGCCGTCGCCACCAACGCCAGGAGAACCGACCGACGCGCCCCCCCGCTCCGCAAACCACCTTCGCGATCGCCTCAAGCTACGTCAACAACTATGGCGGGCGACGGGCGGCGGGCGGAGCTGGGGAGGGAAGGCTGGCGGATGTACGTCACACCCCGCGCCCCCCTACGGGAGGGAAGGCGCCGGCTCGCCCCGCAAAATGGCGGCGGCAGCGACGCGCCTGCGTACGGAACTCCTTCGCCGTCGCGCCACGGCCGGCGGGAAGTGAGGTTCTCGGAAGAGCCGCCAGAAGTGTACGGCGACTTCGAGCCCCCGGTGGCCAAAGAAAAGTCCCCGGGGAGAAGACGGCTCCCGCTAGAAGAGTTCCGGCCTGAGTCTGCGAAAGGGGAAGTGCGAGGAAGCGCCTACTACCTTCGGTCTCGGCAGCGGAGGCAGCCGCGACTGCAGGGAGCCGAGGAGATGAACACGCGAAGGGCGACCCGCCTGCAGGAGCAGCAGCAGCAGCAGCAGCAGCAGCAGCAGCAGTCACCGTCTCCGGTGACGACCAGGAGAGGGTTACGGGACTTTCATCCGTCTGAAGGTGAGCGAGGCCGCCGGAGGGAACAGTCTCCGCGGCGAGCCGGGGAGCGAGCGCAGCGCGCGGGCGCGGGCGGGACGTGTGCGCGTGCGCCCCGGCGCAGCCCCTCGCCGCCCGGCGCATCCCCGCCGGGGCTCCCGGGGCTCGGGGCGCGGGGCGCGGGGGGCTCCCCGACCGACCGCAGGCGGGGCGGGGCGGGGACGCAGGCGGCAGGGCTGGAAGGCTCGGGGGCGCGACCTGAGCGGCGAGCTCCGCGCATCCCCGGGCCCCGACCTGCGGGGGAGAAGGGGGCTCCGGCTCGCCTCTTTCCGCAGGCCTTCGCGGGGGGGCGGGGGGGCGGCGGCTGGGGGGCCAGCGGGGCAGGGAAACGCTTCAGGCGCGCTTTCACTTCGGTTCCCTCCGTTCTGCGGATGTTGCTACCAAAGCCACTTCCATTTCCTCTAACTCTCAGAGGCCACGAGTCCCCAGCTGAGAGTGATGCTTCTCGGGTGGCCTCCCAGGCTTTTCTCCATCGCTACGGAGGTCGGGGGAGGAGGAGGGACAAATTGGGTGAGCGCGCCGGTTTTTAAATGGACTTGAGACCCCACCCGAATACTTCTACCGAGGTGGGGGTAGGTAAGGCGAGTTATCCTGAACTTGAAGATCCCTAATGCCTGATAAACTTGAGCTGATCGATCTTTCTCAAGCAGGGTGGTCTCTGCAAAAATTCGCCACGTGTTTTTTGTTTTTTTTTTGCCGGGGGGGGGGGGGGCTTCGATGCAACCTCATTGGTTACTTAGCTTGACCAAGGAAGATTCTGAGTTAGTTTTCCTCTAAATGGGCCGAAAGGATGTTGGCAAAGTGAGCGTGTAGATTTAGGTGAGGCACAGGTGCAGCAACTCCCTTGAGCCATCCTCTCCCGCCCACTTCCCTGCCCCCTGTCTGAATCACGGGTGTAGTTTCGTGGGAGGCCCATGTAAGGCACCAATGAGGTAAAAATCCGGAGGGGTTTGAATCACAAAGTGATTGCATCCTTAGTGGTAGACCATGGAGAGATAGGAAGAAGGAAGTGGATCTTCGGCTCACAGCAGAGATGTAGGCAACGCTCGTATCTGCTGACCCATGCAGCGCTGACACATCCGAAGATGCCTTGATTTTGAAAACTTTATTTGAAAGAAAATGTTAAGTTAATATGGGCTGGAGCTTACTCCAGACATTTTAGCCTATGTGTATGTTCTCTCTTTTAGAATTGGAGACTTACTGAGGGCAAAGATCCCATCCCATTTGAAGTTGATTCCATGTCCTTCAGTATCTGAAGAGCGCTTTGCCCACGATAGGCAACAAATAGGTTACATTGTATTGACTCTGGCACGGAGCCTCGTGCAGTTATAGAAGCTGACTTTTTTAATACATAAAGGATTTACTTCTGTTTTAGTAAATCTATAAGGATCTTAAACATTTTGCACACTTCTGCTTTCTTCGACGTTTCTGAAACTCTGGACCATCTTTTAAATTTCTAAATTAATATAGTTTTATTATAAAGCATCAAAGGTGAATAGTTTGTTTTTAGATTTTTAAGAGTAGTAGTTTTGGTGGACCTAATTACACATTTCTAAAGAATTACTTGCCTTTCTGTTTATATATTGCTGTTAGGGCGCATAATCTGGACCCAAATGTCAATCTGTTTTGAATTTTGACATATGTAATGTCTGTTCTTTAGAGGATGAACCATCTACACAAACTATTTTAAGCCAAGCAGTCCCGAAGAAAACTATCCAGAGAATACAAGAAACTCCAGGTAAGAAAAGCGATTTTGTTTTTTGCCTTATCTGCCAGCTTTTTTTTTTTTTTTTTTTTTAAGATCTTAATTTATTTATTCATGAGAGATACAGAGAGAGAGGCAGAGACACAGGCAGAGAGAGAGGCAGGCTCCTGGTGGGGAGCATGAAGCGGGACTGGATCCCGGGACTCCGGGATCACACACTGGGCGGAAGGCAGATGCTCATCCACTGAGCCACGCAGGTGTCCCAGCTGCTCTTTTTTATGTACACATTATAGCCTGATTCATCAAGGGTCCCAAATCATAACTTACCCAGATTTCCAGTGAATCTTTTCTATAGATTGTTTATTGAATTAAGCCATACAGGCATATGTCAAGGAAAGATGGGGTGAATACTTGATAGCTATGAATTACCAGCCACTTTGTATAAGGTAATTCATTCACATAACTCTGCAGGATAGATGTACTCATTTTATAGGTGAGAAACCTGGAGCTCAGAGAAGCTAAGACTCTTCCTTACCATTACATTATATGTGATGGAACCAAAATTCAGACCCAGGTTTGTCTTCTCCAAAGCCTTTTCATTTTCCCCAAGTACCTCATTGTCATTATCCTGTATAATAATTAGCTACTCAGTGAAGTTCATTAGTGTGGTGTGCATGAACATGCCACATTACCTGCTATTTAAAATGGATTAAGTCGGGGGTGCCTGGCTGGCTCAGCATGAGACTCTTGATCTCAGGGTCATGGTGCCTACTTAAAAATAAAATAAAATGGATTAAGTAACCTGGAAAGTCAAATCATGAGATGATATGGTCAATGTTTCATGAGATCTGAAATGTCATCAGTTGTAAGATCCACCATTATTGTTTTACATAACACCTAGAAGGAAGAAATGCTGCCAATTAAACTGTAATATGCCATAGATGGTATGATGCATCCCAATTTCAGAGATGTTAAAGTGTAAAAATATTCATATCTAAGTATCAATGTAACAGAGAAGTAGGCTACATTGATAGTTACTTGCATTTTAAAATTGTTTAAACTATTTTGAAAAGTAGGGGAAAGGATTTAGTTCAGTTATTAATGCTTATTATCCTTTGGTTTTCAGTTCCACTAATTCATTTATTTATGATTTCATTTATTTATTCATGAGAGATACACAGAAAGAGGCAGAGATACAGGCAGAGGGAGAAGCAGACTCCTCGCAAGGAGCCCAGTGTGGGACTTGATCCCGAGACTGGGACCACACGCAGATGCTCAACCAGCCACTGAGCCACCAAGGCATCCATTCCTTTATTTTCAAATTGGTTTTTTTTTTTTTTTTTTTATGCTAGGGAAGTCCCACAACCATAAATAATGGTAGCTATGAAACTGACTATTGCTAACTTTTTTTTTTTTTTTTTTTTTTAACTCCTATCTTGACTTGTTTCCTTATCCATTGCTTCTGATAAGATTATGCTTTGGGGCACCTGGGTAGTTCAGTCAGTTTAGCATCAGACTGTTCAGGTCATGATCTCAGGGTCCTAGGACCGACCCCTGCATTGGGTTCTCCACTCAGTGTGGCATCTGCTTGAGAATCTCTCTTTGCTTATCTTCCTGTGCATGTGCTCTCTCTTTCTCTCTCAAATAAATCTTTAAAAATAAGATTATGCTTTATAATTTGACCTATTCTGTTCTCAATTTATAAGATTCAAGTTTAATTCCAAATAAATACACCCTTTATATTTAATGCCTGTGTTACTGTGTTAAGATTATAAACTCTCTTAGAAAAGTGCTTTGAGTAATAAATACTGAAATTAGATTTTTCCAGCCATTTAGAAAAACCATATTCTTGAGGTTTTTATTTATAGTAGATTTAATTGCGTATCTCTTATACCTAGAGAAGCAAACTTTTCTTCTTTAAAATATAGAGTAAACATATATAAAAATTATGGTGTTAAATAAGTTGATATAAAGATTGTTGAGGGCCAGCCTGTAGACTGTTATAAAAGTATGATATATATCTTCAGCATTCTTTTGAGGTTCACATTTAAGAATTGCTAATGAGGTACACAGGGACATAATATTGTGCAAAGAGCACTGAACTTTGGTTGAGTTATCCAGCTACCTTGAGCCTCAGGCCTTTATATGATTTCTCCTGCCTAACCCACAATGCCACTGCAGAAATGATACAGTGTATGCAAAATCACTGTACACAGGAAAACATACAGGTATGAGGGTTTTTTCCCCTCCTCATGGGACATTACAAGAAATGTGAAGTTAATCAAATTTTGATGAAAGCATTTCTTTTTCTCAAGAAGCTTATGTTATAATTGGAAATGGAAAAGACAAAACATTACCCAATGTAGATTGATGAAAACCATGCATAAATTATCTGGAATATATCAGTAGTTCCCTGTGAACTAGAAATAAGGATAGGTGCGTCTTTGAGAGATTTGGGATACCAAGAACTCAATGTTTTAAAATATCATGTTGTATCTAGTACTTGGCATGCTCCCATCTCATGCCATTTAATAAAGGAGAAAGAGTTAAAGAAATTATTGAATAAATGCTTGTAATGTCTGTCTAGCAGAGGAATTATGATAATGAAGTATTTTTAAAAGATTTTATTTCTTTATTTATAGAGAGAGAAGGGGGAGGGGCAGAGGGAGAGGGACAAGCAGACTACCTGCTGAGTGGGGAGCCCGACGAAGGGCTTGATCCCAGGATCATGACCCAAGCTAAAATCAAGAGTCAGATGTTCAACCAGCCAAGCCACCCAGGCACCCAGGAGTCAGTCTTTGATGGAGGACTGCTTTAAGTACAAGTTTAAGTATAGGCCCTTCCTCTTTACAGAATCATAGACTTTCAGTTTAACTTTGGTGTTCAAAGTACTGCTATAATTATATAGAGGATCATTGATTGGTCTGAGAGAAATTTGTCCAAAGATGCTCTTAAGAATAACTCCTTAAGGAGATAAAATGAGTGGGAAATATCAGAGAGGGTGACAGAACATGAGAGACTCCTCTAACTCTGGGAAACGAACAAGGGGTAGTGGAAGGGGAAGTAGGTGGGGGGTTGGGGTGACTGGGCACTGAGGGGGGCATTTGACAGGATGAGCACTGGGTGTTATGCTATATGCTGGCAAATTGAACTCCAATAAAAAAATATACAAAAAAAAAAAAAAAAGAATAACACCCTAGAGCAGGACGTGTAGGTAGTTCAGTCGGTTAACCATTCAACTCCTGGTTTTAGCTTGGATGACTCTTGGGTAATGAGATCAAGCCCTGAGTAGGGCTCCCTCCTCATCAGGGAGTCTGCTTGAAGATTCTCTCTCTGCCCCTTCCCTCACTTGTATGTATGTGCGCGCTCTCTCTCTAAAATAAATAAATGAATCTTAAAAAAGAATAAAGACTTAAACCAAGGGGCCACCTTGTAAAACAACCTTGTAAAGACAACTACATCATTGTCATCCTGTTTTTATAAGTCATGGTAAATGTTGATTATATTAGTTTAGAAGAGAGATACAGTTTGAACTCTTGTTCAAAGTTCCAAAATTGAAATATTTTCACATTAAAATAGCCTTTGGGTTGTTCATTCAGTTCAGTCCATGTATATTTACATAACTGTTCTGTGATCAGATTCATTCCTTTCTGGAAATCATGAACCTAATTTTACAATATGAAATTACATTAGGAGAATTTCATTCACTTCTCCTTAAGTTAAATAAATATTTTTGTTCTAACAGATGTGGTATCTATGTAAGTAATCATAGATAAATATTTTTGAATGCCTACTATTTTGTCACAAACAGTTGACTCTTTGCTGAACATTTGATTCTTTGGAGCATTCATTCATTCTCCAGATATTTATTGAGCACCTACTTTATGCCAGTCCCCATGCTAGATGCTGGGGTTGCAGTGGTGAGCAAAAGCAGACAAGGGACGAAGATTGCTACAAAATAAGGGTGCTTGCTATTTTATTCTTTAATACCTCTGTTTGGTACTCTGTCTCCTTCAAGTATCTAATATAAGGCTATGTACATCATGGTGCATATAGAAAATGCTTCTTAAAAGATGGAACTGAAATTGTAATTGGTGTGTATAGATTAAGTTGAGCTTTAGGTTTTAACTGAACCTGAAAAAGGGTGGGAATACAGAAGAGGAAACAAGGACAGTTGAAATGATGGAATTATGAACATGTACAAGATTTATTTTTAAAGCTATTTCTAGGAATTATGAACATGTACAAGATTTATTTTTAAAGCTATTTCTATAAGTTCTAAATACCTGATGCATGAAACACTAGCAACTAAGATATTTTGTAAAATCTTAGAGCTGAAAGATTTAGGGAAGTCATCTACTCAAAGTTTCCATCAGTGCAGGGTGTCCTTTTGTTATCCACTCATTATAGTGCCTGACATTTTCAGTGAAATGGAGATCATTCCCTCACTATCTGTTCTATTTTGGAGATAACAACAATAATTTATTCGTTCCAGGCATTAAGGAGGGCACATGATGAGATGAGCACTGGGTGTTATAGTATATGTTGGCAAATTGAATTTAAATAAAATCTTTAAAAATTATTTAATGAACTAAAATCTACTTTGCTATAACTTTCCCTTGTTGATCTTCTGCTTTTTTTGAGCTACATAAAATCAATTTAATTGCTTTTCTACATCTCTTTTAAGATGCATAGAAACATGCTCAGTAAGTATTTTTTGAATAAATGAGTGGCTGGCCCTTCAGACTTTCTCACCTAGATACTTTAATTTTTTTTTTTTTTTTTTTTTTTAATTTATGATAGTCACACAGAGAGAGAGAGTCAGAGACATAGGCAGAGGGAGAAGCAGGCTCCATGCACCAGGAGCCTGATGTGGGATTCGATCCCAGATCTCTAGGATCGCGCCCTGGGCCAAAGGCAGGCTCTAAACCGCTGCGCCACCCAGGGATCCCTCACCTAGATACTTTAAAGGGGACATGGGGTTAAGTCAGTTTTATAAAAACAGACGTAAGACTGCTTATGTAATGGAGGGGACCAGTGATAGCCAGTTCAGAATGGTTTTCACAGTTATACAGAGGCAAACAGAATGTTTTTTTATAGAGACAAATGAAATAAACATAATCCAAATTTAAATATATATCAGACTTTATGTTGTTTGAAGCTCTTTGAGAAAACACACCTTGGTTTAATAGGTTAGCATTTTATATAATGGTATTGGCTTCCCCATTAACCCTATGCCATTGAACCATAGACAGTCTAAAATAAATCTTGGCTAATGTTAACATTTTATTTAAAATTAGAGTTTGCATTTCTTGAGTACATACAAGATTAAATAGTTGGAGGGACTATATTAACTCTCAGGAAATTACCCCCCAAATTAAAATATGCCAGGAATAATCTGTAGTGAGAGTAAGCCCCAAATGGAATAAATTTGAGTTGGTGCTACAGTGCAAATTTTGGTTCTTAATTGGGAAATTCAGAAAAGTTTTATTTGGTATTCTTTTCTTTTTATATAAATATTGTCTGTTAGAGAAAACTGCATATTTTTCCACCATGTTCATAAATTTTTTTGTGGCACTGTTATATTCCCATACTTAACATAATGAAAGGCTCAGAAAAAATCTTTGTTGGATAAATAGATGATTGTATAATTTAGTATGTTTGACATTTCATATTTTTAAAAATGTTTTCTTTTCCTATATTAGTGGTGAGTGAAGATCCTGTAATCAGCCTGCGTAGACCCCCTCTAAGAAGTCCAAGATCTGGTAAGAGATTGTTTTGTCTATTGGTTTGTTTCATAAATATATTCTATTTTTAAATAGGTTAGTACATGTACTCATATGGTTCAAAATTTTTAAGTTATAAATATGCAGTGAAAGTCTCCCTGGCCCCTTTATCCTTTACCCACTCAGTGTGCTCATCAGAGGCAACCAATGTTTTCAATTTCTTAGGTATTTTTTTAGAGCTATTCTATGGCGATACAAGGAAATTCATGTATCAATGATATTTTCCTTTCTTTTTAACACAAATGTTAGCCCAATAAACACTCTTTTCTGCACCTTCCTGTTGTCTGTTTCTATTTTTACTTAACATACTAACACATCTTTCCATATACGTGTATAAAGGGCTTCTTCATTCTTTTCAAGAGGTTGTTCTTATATGTTGCTATGATTCCTTTTGTTAGCATGATGATTTTAAACTAGGATCAGGGACTTTTTACTCTTCCCAGCATAATGCTACTAAAAAAAAAAATCAAGACTGAGGCTTTATAGCTCAGGGCTATAAAATTGATCAAAATCATTTACATTTCTTTTTGACTACAACTTCTAAAAAATGTTGCTCTTAAGTTGATTTTGTGACTATGAATGAAAACTAGTAAAATTATTCCAAGCAATCTACTTCTGCTTCATTTTCAGGTTTATTAGCCCATAAGGGTGCTTTATCATGGAACTGAAAAAGAACCTTATTTATCTTCACATTAGATTTCTACTCAATCCTTTCCTTCAAGAAAGAATTAAAATGGTTTTTTTTTTTTAATGGATGGATAACTGTTCTTTTAAGTATTATAATGATAAAGATCTGTTAAGGTTTTAATGAAGAACCTGTGGTTAAAAAAAAAAACATATGAATGCATTTCCTTTTAAGCTCTAATCATTTTCTTGCTATCTCTCTTGCAGATTCGGCCTACAAAACAAATGGAAATACTAAAATGAGTGAATTAGGTTTGTTTCTCTCTAATTCATTTAGGTTCTTTTTGAGGATTTTGATTATCAGAATACAAGAATGTACACATTCTGTCATGGGCTTGAGAATATTATGTTGTTCATTATCTCAGCTTGTGGGACACTGTCCCTATGGCCATGATTTTTCTTAATCACCCTGCTTTTTATTCTATCTGAAATTATGTCTTTTGTTATATTATTTAAACTTACATATGTATATGTAATAACAAATGCATTTTAATTTTCATTAGACTTTTTAAAATTCACACTCCTGAGAGGAAAGGGGATATCAGCTTATACATTCACATTTTTTCTTAATTTAGAAAGTGAATTTGAGATGTTTTTCTTAGGAAGTTCAGTGTCCTTTGCCACATTTGTTGAACTGGTTTAAATGGTTTCCAGTGTTTGCCTCATGTTGGATGTGAGATACCAAGATCCATGGCTTTAAGTGAACCTACATTGATTGTGGTTGGACTTGGTTTTAAGTTACAGTATTTTTCTATATTTAGAGATGACTCAAAAGGAAGGAAGCTTCCTTTTTTTTTAAATAATGAATTGCAACTTCTTTGAAATTCATCTTTAAGTTCAGGCTGTTTCTTAGAGACTTCAGGATTTAGTGTCTGGCTACTGAAAATGATCCTTACAGCATGCAACTCATGTGTAACTCATAGCCACCAGAATTTTTCAAGTTCTCTATTTAAAAACTTCAAAAATTTTTAAGTGGTAGTATCTTAATTGGAAGAGAAGTTGGAGCTGAAATAATCTAGCACTTTTCCTTTCTATGCTAGGTTTAGAAATTATAAGTACTTTATAATAAGAACTAACTTTTTAAAAATTGCCTTCTGGTTTAAAAAAATAATTCTACAGGGTTAATAGAAAATGGCATCCTCTGATTCTTTTTCATAGTAATGTTAGTACCTATTAGAGGATTAAAAATGGCTATTCATGAGCTTGAATACTGCTGATAATCTCCAGCTATTCTTTATACTCTCCTTCCTGCTGCCCCATACTGACTCTGTCCTCAAAAGCATGATTGGCATTTAATAATCCTAAAGGTGTCTATACAGGGGATCAGCCTCTGAGTAAAATCTGACCCTGCAGTCCTGTTTTTGTATAGCCCATGAACTAAGAAAAGAGACCCCATGTGGCTTGCAAAGCCTCAAATATTTACTATTTGGCCCTTTATGGAAAAAGTTTACCACTCCCTGGTTTATAACGGTGGCAGAAATAAAGACAGCAAATCACCCAAAGTGTCATTTGTTTGTTTTAAGAGTAAATTTTAGAGAGTTACATACTTGCTTGGACATAGATTTATTGTAGCACTATACACACACACACACACACACACACACACACACATCTTGTACCTGTATGGATAGCACAAGAAGACTGTCCCTAGAGACTGTCATGGAGACATAACGACTCTTATATTCTCTCATCTTCTCTGAGAAAGCATGAGAGCCTCACTTATGAAATCTTCCTATATTTGTCAATAGGCAAAACACAAAATAAGCAAAGTTTTATTTCCTTGAATATCCTTCACTTCTCACACCAACACATTCACTAAGTCTCTAGGAAGAGAAATTCTCTAATAATTTGTATTAGAGACCTGGAACTTTGTATTTTCCTTAAAAACTGTGGCCAAGCAAAAGAAAGGGGTACACTTAGTGGTTTGTTTCACCAGAAGAGATAGTTGTAGGTGATCTGTTCTTACAGCAAATGCATAGGACTTCTGAAAGTACCTTTTCCTAATTGGTTTGAGATAATTGGGAAAGTAGTACCTCCTCAGCAGCTCCTTTAATTATTGCCATCTGTCTACTAAGTGCCACAGCTTTTATATTCTTTTTATTCCTCTTGGACCCACTTTATTTGGAAATGGGGTGGGAAAGACTCTAGGCCTGCTGGGCCTGCAGCACTGCTTGCACCTGGCTGATCTGCTAGTCAACACTAGAGCCTGCCATACCACTCTAGGCAGCTCTACATAGTACCACAGGCAGCTCATGTCACCTAAGACCAGGGGGCTGATGGTCTATAGCTCCATCAGCAACAGCTGATTGAGAGTGACCTCTTTGGTCTTGGCCATGAACACAGCTTTCTTGGAGCTCTTGTGATCTTGTAGGAATGGCATCCTTTTGTGAACCAGGTAATAGGTAAAGTCAGTGGCCAGTATGTCTGGACCGATTGATGCCATGTTCTCACAGGGAATCTGGGGGACACCAGTGCAGGGGAGTGGTGAGTCCTGAGGACCCTGGATGGTGAAGCTGCCAGCCTGAGGCCCAGGCTCTACCCCTCTTAACCAGGACATCCCCAGCCTTGGGCAGATGTACTCTAAGTACATCTTACCCAACCTATTCTCCCTGCTTTGCCACAACTTTTATAATACTTTAATTTTTTTTTATTAAAGATTTACTGCTCCAAACAAGAGTTTAATTTCCTAAAGCTTCTGTATGAGCATAGGGAATAATAATACCTTAAAAAAAATAAGTGTTTTAGCCATCTACATGTAGAAGCCAAGGAGTTTAATATAAAGGAAGATGAATACAAAAGAGGGAAGTGAAATTAAAACTTCCATATCATCCTATATGCTGCTGATTCATCAAAGATTGTATTTAAATATATATTCTTTGCAGCTTAGGTTAAAAGGATGAGAATGGAATGTTTAAAACCTTGCATGAAACCTAATTACTAAACACTGATTCCACACTATTTTCTTGAGTTGTTAAGTAATGTTGTCATGGTATGAGAAATATTAACAAAAGCCCTAACTTAAGAGTTTTTATTCTGTGATACCAAAATCTATTCGTTTATTAGATACACATTTATTTTTAACAACTTCATATATATATATGTATATATATATCAACTATAAATATATATATGAAATCAGTGACTGTCCTAAATGCTTAGAACCATAAAGATCCATAACATTTTTTTTCTAGCTCTTACAGCACATGATCTAATACAAAAGAAAAGTTAGAAAAATTATTGTAATGTTGTGTTAAAATGGCGGTATGTGTATGTGATAGGCTGGAGAAGTGCCCTACTCTGCAGGAGAGGTTGGGAAGGTTTCATGGAGGAAATGGCATTTGACTTGGGTTTTGAAGAATGAGTAGCAAGCAGAATGGGGAAAGAGATTTGCAAATACTTGTAAATGTCTTGTAATAGACATCTTCAGAGTTTGTATAATATGAGAAACTCTTTTGCATTAGAGTCAACAGTCTCTAATTAGCTATCTCTAACTCTGAGATATCTTATGCTAAATGACTTTAGGATGACATTCTAATAGTAGAGTTGGAATTCTTGACCTAAAATGAAAACCATGTTTTAAAAAATGTGAATATAGGCAAGACAATGGGTAGACTGACATGATGATGGTTATTATCAAATCAAATAATCCTATGAGATTTATTTTTATTTAGAACATCCAATCCATAAGATATCATTGTATTATGAATGAAGCACAATGATATTAGTGATACTGTCAAACCTTGTTTCACATTATTGTCTTGAATATATTGATAAATATTGTTAGAAACATAAAACTCTAAAGAAAGGACCTTAAAGATTAGAATCAAAGCTTTTAAAAGTGTTCAAAAATAGATAAAATCCATGATTTATTGAATACTTAATAAGTGTATAAAAAAATAAATGGGGAGCTCCCTTGTGTAAGTTAATGAAAAAAATAATTCTTAAATTCTCCCCCAAGCTAATTAGATAACACATACATAAACAAAGGAAACTGAACTTTAAGCAACTTGTATATGAGGGATTAATTATTAGATGAATTATCTCTGAACAAATTGACCTGGAGTTTAAAAAGTATCCAGAAATAAATTAGGGTCTAAAAGGGAGAGATAACGGCACTATTCATTTTTTTGCTGGTAGCTCAATGAAGGAATATACAGATTCTAAAATCAATTCAGCTTTAAATTTTGCTATACCAAGTAATTTTTAAATTATATAAAATGTAATGCCCACTATAAATGTAACTTTAGCAAAGCTGCTGTTTTAAATGAGTTATACTTAGAAATTATTGGAACCTCAGAAGAATTCAGCCTTCTTCCTTTTCTTCATCAATTTATTTTAAAAATTATTGAGATTTCTGGTTTCCCTCCCGTCCACATGTAAGAAGCTTGGAAGTCACCATGCCAGCCTAATAACAGATAAACACAACTGAAAAATCAAAAACTTTTTGGATATGTGAGAAAGGAGAGAACACAGGACGAACCCCTGCCTCCTAGAGTAGAGAGACAAATACAGGTTATCATGGCTTCCCAAGAGCAAAGACTCAGTGAGACCTCTGCAGGAACCAGTTCTGTGGTGGGAGAACCTGAACTGTAACTTATTGCAGGGTGCTCAGTGCAGAGAAGTTAGAGTTAAAAATGCCTAGGGAACCCAGTTGTCACAGAGTCCCTACTGTACTGTGAGATTTACCTCTAGGAACTTGACCAAATCATGCTTTGGAGAGGAGAAGGGGGGAAAGGAATCATTTTTAAATATGCCAGAGCACTCTGTTCTTAACAAGGCTTGCCTTCAGGGTAGTCTAGTTAACCAGAGCCTGACCTACTGAAGTATCATCAAAGCCCAACTGACTTGGGAGAAGGAAAATACCCTACTCCATGCCACTCTAGACAACCTGTCTCACCTAAGGAGGAAAGAAAAATATTGAAAACCACTTGTGAAGTTCACAGTTCAGAGACATAAACTCATTGAAAGAATTACAGGACTGTGGAGCCCTTTCCCTCCCCTAGACAGCATACACAGATTGACAATGTAAACAAATAGAAATCCTAAGAATCAAATAGTAGAGATAAAAAAAAAAAAAAAAAAAAACAAAACAACACTGACATACTAGATTGGACATGGCTGAGAAAAAAATTTCTGTGCGAGGGGGCATACTGATAGAATATTAAAATAAATGCTAATATGTGATAGAGATGTTAACTCTAATGCTGTTGTGGTAAGATGGTATATAAATGTATCAAGTCAACATGTAATATACAAACTTACACAATATTATGTGTCAATTATATCTTAATTGTAAAAAGTAGAATTTCCAACCAAAAAGCAGAGGAAACTAGGACTGAAAAAGACAACATCCAAGTATACCACTATAAAATGTGTGACATACACTTAAATGGGAGTGCCAGAAGAAGAAAAAAAGGAATAGAAGAAATATGTGAAACAATAATGACTAAGAGTTTCCCCAAGTTAATGTTCACACCAAATTACAGATTCAGGAAGCTCAGAAAACACAAAGCAAAATAAATGCAAAAGCAACAACAACAAAAACCCACCTTAGTATTTACCATTTTCAAACTACAGAAAATCAGAGATAAAGAAAACCTAAAAGAAGCTAGAGGAAGAAAACACCTTACCTATAAAGGAACAAAGATAAGAATTACATTCATCTTCTCTTTAGAAACCATATAAGCAAGAAGAGATGGAGTAAATGATTTTAAATGTTGAGAGAAAAAAAGCTGGGATTCTCTATTTTGCAAGATCATCTTTCAAAGGATAAAGCCTTTAGCCAGGCTGACTAAGGAAAAAAAGAAAAACTAAGAAAGATAAATTACTACAGATAGAAGCAGAGGAAATACTTCCTAACTCATTCTGTGAGGCCAGCATTCCCCTAATACCTAAACCAGACAAATACAAGAAAACAAAACTACAGATCAATATCTCATGAACACAGCGGGAATGATCTTCCACAAGATATTAGCGAAATGAATCCAAATTAGGGGCACCTGGCTGGTTCAGTCAGTAGAGCATGCAACCTTTAATCTGGAGGTTGTGAATTCTAGCTCCAAATTGGGTGTAGAGATTACTTGAATTTAAAAAAAAATAAATCTTAATAAAATAAATCTTAACACACACACTACAGCCAAGTAGGATTTGTCCCTAGTATGCAAAGCTGGTTCAACATTTGAAAATTTATCACATCAACAGACTAAAAAAGAAAAATCACATGATTATATTGATAGATGCAGAAAAAGCATTGATAGAATCCAACTCCCATTCATGATAAAAGCTCTCAGTATACTAGGAATAGAGGGGATCATCCTTAACTTTAAAATGCTACAAAAAATCTTACAGCTAACATAATGGTGAGAAACTGGAAGCTTCTGTATTAGTATCAGTGCTAAAAAGAAATAAGCTATCAAGCCATGAAAAGACCTGAAGGAACCCAAATGCATATTTAGGCTTAGATGTCCCTGCTTACCACTCCTTATCAACATTGTATTTTTTTTAAATTTTTTTAAATTTTTACTTATTTATGATAGTCACAGAGAGAGAGAGAGAGGCAGAGACACAGGCGGAGGGAGAAGCAGGCTCCATGCACCGGGAGCCTGATAGGGGATTCGATCCCGGGTCTCCAGGATCGCGCCCTGGGCCAAAGGCAGGCGCCAAACCGCTGCGCCACCCAGGGATCCCTCCTTATCAACATTGTGCAGGAAATTCTAACTAATGCAGTTAAGACAAAAGGAAACCAAAAGTATACAGGTTGGGAAGGAAGAAATAAAACTATCGTTTTTCACTGGTAACATGATTATCAATGTAGAGAATCGAACAGAATGGACAAAAAATAGAAACTAACAATTATAGCAAGGTCAAAGGATGCAAGGTTAATATACCAAAGCTAATCACTGTCCTACATAATAACAATGAACAAGAAAATTTTGAAATTAAAAACAATACAATTTACAAAGCATCCCCTGCCCTGGGAGTAAAATATTTAAGTATGAATCTAAGAAGATATGTACAAGATGTATATAAGAAAAACTACAAAACTGATGAAGTAAAAGAATTTACTAAAAAAAAAAAAAAAAATGGAGAGCTATTCCACATTAATGGATGTGAAGATTGTTGTCAAGATGTCAGTTCTTGTCAACTTAATGTATAGATACAGTGCATTTCCAATCAAGATCCCAATAACTTATCTTGTGGATAGTGAAAAATTTAAGTTTATAGAGAGAATTGAAAGATCCAGAATAGCCAACACAGTATTGAAGAACAAAGTAGGAGGGTTCAACCTCAAGACGTACTATAAAGCTCCAGTAATTGAGATAGTGTGGTATGGGTAAAAGAATAGACCAATTGATCAATAGAATATAATACAGAACCCATAAATAGACCCATGTGTGGTCAACTGATACTTGACAAAGGAGCAAAGGCAATACAATGAGGCAAAAATAGTCTTAAATGGCACTAGAACAAGTGGATCTACATGCAACAAGTGAATCTAGAGACAGATCTTAAACCCTTTACAAAAATTAACTCAAAATGTATCACAGACCTAAATATAAATTTTTTAAAAATTAGGAAACTCCTGGAAGATAATGGGAGAAAACCTAAAGGACTTTGGGTATGGTGATACCTCTTTAGATATAAACCAAAAGCACAACCCGTGAAAGAATTGGTAAGCTGAACTTCATTGAAGTTATAAACTTCTGCTCTGCAAAAGACAATGATGAGAGAATAACACAAGCCACAGACAGAGCAAATAAAGGACAATTATCCAAAATATACAAAGAACTCTTAGAATTCAATGATAAAATCTGATTTGAAAATGAACCAAAGACTCAACAGACACCTCAACAACAGATACACAGATGGCAAATAAACATATGACAGATGTTCTACATTATACATCATCAGGGAAGAGCAGTTTAAAACAAAATACCACTACACACCTATTAGAATAGCCAAAATCCAGAAAAATGGTAGCACCAAATGCTAACAAGAATGTAGAATAACAGGAACTCATTCATTGCTAGTTGTAATATAAAATGGTACAAACACATTGACGACAGTTGGATGATTTCGTACAAAACTAAGCACATTCTTACCATACAATCCAGCAATTACACTGCTTAATATTTACCCAAAGGAGTTGAAAATTTAATGTTCACACAAAAGGCTGAAAACACGTTTATAGCAGCTTTATTCATAATTGCCAAAACTTGAAAGCAACCAAAATGAATTTCAGTAGGTGACTGGATAAAACTAGCACCTCCAGACAATGCAGTATTATTCAGTGCTGAAAAGAAATGATCAAGCCATGAAAAGACATTCAGGAACATATATGGGATTCTGGAAAAGGCAAAACTATTGAGATAGTAAAAAGATTAATGGTCGTCAAGGGTTTGAGGGTGGTGGTAGTGACAGGGAAAGGATGAATAAGATAGAGCACAGAGGATTTTTAGAGCATGAAAATATGATACCATGGATACATGTCATTATACATTTGTCTAAGCCCACAGAATGTGCAACACCAAGAGTGAGCTATAATGTAAATTAGTGTCTTTGGGTGATAATGATGTGTAAATGTAGGTCCATCAGTGATACCACTGTCAAACAAATATACCACTCTGGTGGGGATGTTGATAATGGAGGCTATGCAGGTGTGAGGCAGGGACCATAAATCTACCTTTTCCTCAATTTTGCTGTGAATCTTAAATTGCTCCAATCCAAAAAAAAATAATTATCATTGCTGACTATATGCCATTATAAACAAGACTGATGCAGTAGTAGATAAGTAGTAGACTAGAAATTAGAAGAAGCTTTGTTCAAATCTTTTTTTTTTTTTTTTTTTTATCACTTGTTCTGGTACCCTTAGAAAAGTCACTTAGTATCTCTGAGCCTTATCTAGGAGACTATTCCTTGTGACGTTATGGGAATCATATGGCAGACATGAAGATTTTTTTTTTAAACTAGCAGTGTACAAATATCAAGGGCTTAACTATTAAGATATTAAGATAATGACTTAAGAGGTAACCATTGATTCTTAATAAGGAACCATCTTGTGTGTGCTATGGGATTAATTATAGGAATGAAGAAAGTAAACTGCTGTACAAAAGAGAAGTACAATAATAGTTGTATGCTTAGAAAACTCCAAAAAAGGGAGTGATACCTTTTTGTACGAATGGAAATATCCATGAAAAAATTTTAAGAGAATAGTACTAAGGCAAGTTTGACTTTGACTTTGAGTGTAGGAATCTAGCAAATAGAATGAGAATACAGCAAACCTATAGAGACTGGAATATTTGTTAACAGAGAATTTAATGTTTTCTGCAAACAGGTCACATTTTATGTATGTATGTATGTATGTATGTATGTATGAATTGGAGTTCAATTTGCCAATATATAGCAGAACTCACCGAGTGCTCATCCCATTGCCCCCCTCAGTGAACAGGTTATGTTTTAGAGTACAAATGGAATCTGTGGCTGAAGGAAGAATAAACTCTTCCTAATTCTAGTTTATGTCAGACTTATTTCTGAAATAACCTAGAGGGAAATAATATATATTTCTTAAGGTTTAATAGAAAAAAAAATTTAGTCTGTCTTTATGTTCACTTTCCTAAATTACATGCACAAATTACAAGGTACAAACAAGTACCTTGTTTATGGTTGAGCCTTAGCTTTTGATATTATGTATGATATGTCTGCTTTTCTTTTCTAGAAGCCACCAGTGTCCAACAGAAGGTCAATTTTTCTGAAGGAGGTATTTTCTTTTAAAATATTCTAAATCTTTTTTTTCCCCATTAACATGAGCAATTTTGACAGGTACTTCAGAGAGAGGAGAAAATGTGTTTTTCTTCAGAAAAACAAAAATCCATGCCTGCCTGAACTCATAATTGGGCAGGTGAAATAGGATAGAGTGAGTGATGATAACCTTTTTATGAATTTCAAGGATCTTTTTTCTGAGTTACTAGTTAGTAAAGCTAATAAACAATTCTGGCGTATTCTGGCCTTTGATTATGGTATTAATCATTTTTTCCAAATTCTCATAATCAGTCTATGAATAGCACAATAAAATCTAGTCCCTTTTAAAGCCCACCATAATCTAAGGGTGACCTGCATACTGAAATGTTTGTATATGGGTGTGTGTATACCTCCTCCTTTCCAAAACACAGATGGACACATGTAAGCACATGTGTGTGCATATACTAGTCTTGTCTGAATTTACATGCAACATGTAGTTCCCTCCATAAGGTAAAATTTTTCCGCTATTTAACGCTCATTTGTTTAGTCTTCAACTCTACAATAAAGGCTCGATATAATGTTGTAGATACTACTCTGAATATTTGTTTGAGATAGAATTATGTGCTTCAGAGAACAGTAATAAGCTCAGTTTTAGCTTATATGAAAATTTGTGATCCAGAATAGTAAACATAATAAATAGCAATTCTATATCTGATAATTGAGAGGCTTCATTTTAATGTTTAATTACTTGTTTTTTAATCTAGATCCTCAGAGAATTAGAATAGACTATATACTAGTGTCTTATTTACTTCTTTTTAGGAGAAACTGAACAGGATGATCAAGACAGCTCTGACAGTGATATTACTACTAATAAGGTCAGATCCAGGGATTCTCTTGATTCTGCAGGTAACTTTGCTTTATATACATATGACTATATCTTAGGAGCTGTCTTTTTAGTTAAAATATAAAGGTATTTTGTGAATATGCTTTTTAAAATACTGCAAAGTATTTTCCTTATAACGACTTTTTAAAAAGCTGTATACTTTTTAAATATTTATTAAAATTACTGATTCCATATGTGCATCTGATTAGTACTGTAATGCCATGTAATATCTAAACAAGTCACTCTTTAGCCTACTTTGATTATGTATGGAATATAAGATATTTTGGGGGCTTAAAAGAAGAGAGTTATTTGTAGTTTTTTAAAAAAAATTATAGAGAGGGGCACCTGCGTGGCTCAGTCAGTAAGCGTCTGACTTTAGCTCAGGTCATGATCCCAGGGTCCTGGAATTGAGCCCCATGTTGGGTTCCTTCCTTAGTAGAAAGTCTACTTGTCCCTCTCCCTCTGCCTGTCCCCCTCCTTGTGTACTGATGTGCATGCATATATGCATGCTCACTCTTTCTCTCTCAAATAAAATCTTTTTTAAAAATTTAAAAATCTTAGAGAAACTGATCTCATTGGCAGTTATACTCATTACACTATTAGGAATGTTAGTTAGCTTTTAGGAAGTTTTTATATACCTAGATAATTGCTTTTACCCCTGGATTGTCCAGATTAACCCCAGATTAGTAATAAACATTTGATTATTCATGTGAATCTGTGTTTTATTAAAGGGAAGAGTTAACTGAAGAGAAAAAAAAATACCAATTAAGGCTTAAGAGGATGCTGAACCAATTTGTAAACTCTGTCAATTATGAATAATTTTAAATTTTAGTCCTATGAAAGAGTAATTCTCCACTTTAGCCTCACCACTTTTTGAGAATTTCCATAATTCCTGTTTTACTTCATCATTCCATTTTAAAAATAAGCTCAAAGCTGCTTTATGGGCATTGAGTATTCTTTATATTTCCCACCCTTCCTCATTTTCCCCCAATCTTTCTTGATACAGAAATCCCAAAGAAGATATGCACCATTTTAGCATAGTGGTTAAGAACATGGGCTCTTGAGGCAGAATCGCTGGGTTTCACCCCTCTACTACTAGGTTTGTGCCTTCAGGCCATTACTTAACTTCTGTTCCTCAGTTTCCTCATTTGGGTTCTTAAGAGGTTAAATTAATTCACATGTGCAAGCACCTAGAAAGTACCTGTCATGTAGAAAACACTTAAATTAAGTGTTCTTATTAGTTTTGGTATTATGTATACACAAAGCTCTAAAATGAGAGACTGATTAAGCCATTCATATAGCCAATAGTTTAATGCCATTGCTACCAGCTTATAGCTCTTTGAAACTACATAAACCACAGGTTCTGTGATCCCTTTAGAATTCTAATAAATTTTCTTTTTTAAAAGATTTTATTTATTTATCCGTGAGAGATACAGAGAGAGGCAGAGACATAGGCAGACGGAGAAGGAGGCTCACTGCAAGGAGCCTGATGCAGGACTCAATCCCAGGACCCTGGGATCACGACCTGAACTGAAGGCAGATACTCAACCACTAAGCAACCCAGGCTCCCCTAAAATTCTATTAAATTCTTAGTGAAGCACACACCTGCATGCAGAAGAAAACTCTAAAGAACAAAAAGAGGAGCATGTTAAGAAGAATATAAATCTTCCTAGATTATTTTCTGGACTAATTATCGGTGAAGAGGTACAAGAAGAAACAAGTAAAAGGGAAAAAAAGAGAGAGAGAAAGAGAGAGAGAGAGAGACGCAAACCAAGAAACAGACTCTTAACTATAGAGAACAAACTGATAGTTGCAGGGGGGTGGGGGTGGGAATGAGTGAAACAGGTGATGGGGATTAAGGGGTATACTTGATGTGATGAACACTTGGGATTGTATGGAAGTACTGAGTACCTTAATTCTACCCCTAAACTAATATTGTACTGTATATTGACTAATTGGAATTTAAATAAAAACAAAACAAAACAAAAAATCCATTGCAATGCAGGAAGAAAATATTAGAATTTCATGTATATCTATATTCTATTTCATCCACTTAAGATGTCTATTTTTGTTTTATAATAAATGCAACACATCAGTTAATATATTTCAGTAGTACATGTATATAATACGTTTTAGAGATGGATGTTCAAATTTTTTTAGTAATAGGAATATGGTAACAAAAATATTTAGCTACCACCCCTGAATATGTCAAATCCTTCTGCTTCCAAGGTAACAGTCTGATCACTTTTGAACAGATTTAGTTATGATTTCCATTTTTATATGAAAACAAGTTTTTAAAGAAGAGTAGACTAAAATATATAATATATTGACCACTTACAGGAAAAGTTTGAGGCAAATGGATATTAATGATTTCAAGAAGATCCATTATGAACTTTAAAAATGTTCCTCAACTCAAAGCTTTTATTATCTCCCTTACCTCATGCTATGTTCTATGTCTTACATTTTTTTCTTTAGAAAGTCATTAGGGAAAAGAGATAATTAAATAGTTCATTTTTTAGGTACAACATAACTCTTTAGAAACTTTTTAAAAATAAATTGTGCCCCCAAGTGTTGAATTCCCTGGAGTTTTATGGAATACTTTTGCTCTTTTGATTACACATTGTTCTCTTATAAAAATATGCATTTAAAAAGTATAGTATACTTTATAGTGTACTATGTCTATTTTTGTTTTTTTGTTGTTTTTTTAGATCAAACCACCAGATTATCAAGTCAATATGCAGAATCTTGGCAGTCATCACAAAGTAAGTAAAAGCATGTCTTAAACTCTTAAAAGTCTGTGTGTGTGGTCAAATTATTTATTTATTTATTTATTTATTTTTATTATCATTTTTTAAATTTATGATAGTCACACAGAGAGAGAGAGAGAGAGAGAGGCAGAGACATAGGCAGAGGGAGAAGCAGCCTCCATGCACCGGGAGCCCGACGTGGGATTCGATCTCGGGTCTCCAGGATCGTGCCCTGGGCCAAAGGCAGGCACTAAACTGCTGTGCCACCCAGGGATCCCCAAATTTTTTATTTTTTGAAGATTCTGTTTTCCTATTTAACATGAAGTGTTGAAAAAGAGGTATAGTGAATAAAACTCATCCAGCATCTTGAATTTGCTTCATCCCTGTACCCAAGCTTGAATTTGAATTTAAAAAATAAGAATCTGGGCAGCCCGGGTGGCTCAATGGTTTAGCACTGCCTTCAGCCCAGGGTGTGATCCTGGAGACCCGAGATTGAGTCCCACATTTGGCTGCCTGCGTAGAGCCTGCTTCTCCCTCTGTCTGTGTCTCTGCTTCTCTCTCTCTCTCTCTCTCTCTCTCTCTCTCTGTTTCTCATGAATAAATAAATAAAATCTTTAAAAAATAAAAATTAAAAAGAATCTGCATTCCATGACTGGTTGAATGTCCCTTGCTTCTCATATAAATTTGTTAATGTTTTTAGTTTAATTTAATGTAGTTTGAGCCTATTTACATGGACATATTCTAATAAGGATATAAAATTTTATATATAGTATGATTTGAGCTCTAATACGAAAGTTTGGAAGATTGGACGTACCTAGGTGGCTCAGTCAGGTAAACATCTGCCTTGGGCTCAGGTCATGATCCTAGGGTCCTGAGATGGAGCCCCACATCAGGCTCCCTGCTCAGTGGGGAGCCTGCTTTTTCCCCTCCTCCCCACTTGTGCACTCTGGCTTGTGTTCTCTGTCACTATCTCTGTCTCTCTCTCTCAAATAAATAAATAAAATCTTTAAAAAAAAAAAAAAAGCTTGGAAGGTTGAATAAATAAATAATAAACCAAGGTACAGTAAAAAGTTAATGGTAAGCTAGGTAATAGGTATATAAAAATCTTATAGGGATCCCTGGGTGGCGCAGCGGTTTGGCGCCTGCCTTTGGCCCAGGGCGCGATCCTGGAGAGCCAGGATCGAATCCCACATCGGGCTCCCGGTGCATGGAGCCTGCTTCTCCCTCTGCCTGTGTCTCTGCCTCTCTCTCTCTCTCTCTCTGTGACTATCATAAATAAATAAAATTTAAAAAAAAATTTAAAAAAAAAAAATCTTACAGCCTTGCTTACAATCTTGAAAATTCTCACAATATGTTGAGAAAATATAACAAAAGGTTGGAAAGTAATGTATTAAAGTGCTAATAACAATGATTTGTTTAGGATGGTAGAATAATTGGTGACATTTTCCTTCTGTATTTGGCTGATTATCTACAGTGGATATGTATTTCTTAGGTTAAGCAGAAATGATACAGTTTTTTCTTTTTCATTTTTAAATCAAGTCCCAGGGATCCCTGGGTGGCTCGGTAGTTTAGCATCTGCCCAGGGCCTGATCCTGGAGTCCCGGGATCAAGTCCCACATCGGGCTCCCAGCAGGAAGCCTGCTTCTCCCTCTGCCTGTGTCTCTGCCTCTCTCTGTGTCTATCATGAGTAAATAAATAGAATGTTAATCTAAAATAAATAAATAAATCAAGTCCCAGAATTTGAGTTAATTATTAATCAACCTAAAATATCCTTGTATATGAAATATACAGGGACTTTTGTTCTTTCCACCTCACCTTTTTTGAAATATGAGATTGTTTTTAAAGAAAAAGTCTTTAGAAATCTGTTTTGTAATCATTGTGTTTATAGAATTCCACTCTATTTCACTTTATCTATATTTAGTTTTTAGAAAGTTCTGGGTTTGAACTTAAAACTGTGATAAAAGCCACTGAGACACAAAAATAAATCTTGTGGAAAATTACTTGCTGAATCATCTTATATGTTTGCCTTTTGTTATTCTAAATCTTTGATTTTTGGAAGCTCTTAAAAGTATCTCGCTATATAAATTATGCTACATGCATACAGTGGAATAATTTTTAGTTATGAAAAATGAGTACTTTGTTATACTAATGAATAGATGATCAAGATATATGTCCTCAAATCTAAGATGCCATTATTTTATGTATCACTAGAAAAACCATCTAGTTAAACTATGACATATCTTTGATTATAAGATACAGCCCTAAGTCAGAGGTGTTTTTTTAAAAAGTATTTCTTGGGGTGCCTGGGTGGCTCAGTCTGTTAAGGGTCTAATCTTGGTTTTGGCTCAGGTCATGATCTCAGGTTTGTGGGATCAAGCCCCCTGTTGGGCTCTGTACTCAGCAGAGTTTATTTGATGTTCTTTTCTTTTCCCTCTCCTTCCCCTTCTGCACTTCCCTGCCACAGGTACACATGCACTCTCAAATAAATAAAATATTTTTTTAGAAAAAGTACTTATTTAAAAGCAACGAAACACATTTTAAGAAGCATGTATCTACTTTTTTAAAAAGTACTTTGTTGATAGAGACTGAGAACAAATCTGAAAGAATATTCTTATGTCTTATTTACCATGGTATTCCTGCATGTAGTAGGCACTCAATAGATATTTATGAATTTTTAAGTCATATATTTCTAGAACGATGAATTTCTTTTCTTTTTTTTTTAAAGATTTTTATTTTTATTTATTTATTCATGAGAGACACAGAGAGAGAGAGAGGCAGAGACACAGGCAGAGGGAGAAGCAGGCTCCATGCAGGGAGCCCGAAGTGGGACTCGATCCCGGGTCTCCAGGATTGCACCCTGGGCTGAAGGCGGCGCTAAACCCCTGAGCCACCCAGGCTGCCCCAAACGTTGTATTTCTTTTACAACAAGCATATATTACATTTGTATACAGAAGAAAAATTGAAAATTTATAGTGACACTTGTACCGATGGGTAGAAATAACTTTAGGGCAGATTTGATTTACTTTGCTATAATTGTTTGAAATTCATTTCTAATCATCCCATTGTATTCCTTTTACAGTTGTCCTTAGATACCATTTCAAAAGAAAAAGTAGCATCTTTCATAACAACTTTGAAATGTCCGCAATATTGCTTACATAGTATATATTAACATATATGACACCCTGAGTTTATATCTTATCCCTACTACCTCTAGATATGTAATCTTGGGCAAGTGATCAATTTCAGTGTCCTTATTTATAAAATAGGAATAATGGTATCAATCACATAAAGTGTGAGAATTAAGTAAAATTATACTTCATACCTGGTGAGCATTCAGTACATACAACTATTATTTTGATGGAATTGATCCTAAAATTGACTTATTATCCAATACTTGGATGGATACTTTGAAGTTTAGAAAAGAGAAAAAAATGAATATAATGCATATGTTTGGGACTGCTGAAAGAAAGGTCTGATTTTTGTGGAGATTTTTTTGGTTTATAGTATCCATAGTATACAAGTAAAATGTCTGTGCAGTATCATCACTGTTCTTATTTCCAAGGATTGTATGAGCCTATCTCTGTTTTTTTCTTGTAGGTCGAAACTTCAAAACTTTTGATAAGCAAACTTCTGTGCTAAGTGATTGGTTGTCTGTTCTTTTATCAGTCAAGCAATTTTGACTTTGTCAAATTTAGATTTGAATAATTGAATTGGATTGAATTGAATTGGATTGAATAGAATTTAAGTTTATTTTGCCCTTTTTGCCTTTTAATCCCGCCACACATTGGTACCAAACGTGTAATTATTCTGTGATATGGAAATGTGTTTATGACTTTTACCTAAAGTAACTTATTTGCAAGAATAAATGTTTGGTCTTTTTTCTTCTTAAATAATATTGAAATTAAGTTCAAGTATTATTGAACTCAGTCATTCTCAGACCAGAACAAAGGACTTGTACATAGTTTTGTCTATTAGATGACTGTATTTTTATTTGCTGCCTGTTTTGCTGTAAGTAGTGGCTCATCCTTTACTGGTGTGATCCTTTAATATTAACATTATCTTTTACTTCTGAACCTATTGCTTTTGTTGTTTTCCCCAACTTTGTTTTGCCTTTCTGATAGAATTACCTTGTAAGTTTGTATGGTATATATTTTCAAGGTTTATAACCTTGAAAACCTTGAAACCTTGAAAATATATATATATATATGATATATGTATTTGTTTCAGGCTCAGCATATCCAAAAAAACCTCAGGAATGGTTTGAACCAACCACAAGAATAAGAACTACGACGCAAAGTAAGTTGATAAATCTCTACCTGTTACTGAAGTAATATAAAGTTTATTTGCTGTTTTTCTTTATTATTCAACATACAAAAATATTTAGTTTTTGAGATAGGCATTTAGATTGTGATTTCATTAATAAAGAACAGCTATGATTACTATTTATTTCCTTCTGCTTGGAGTAGCAGGAGATGGTCTGACTGTAAAGTGTAAATAGTGGTGTGAGAAAGCCAGTGAATGGGGATCCCTGGGTGGTTCAGCGGTTTGGCGCCTGCCTTTGGCCCAGGGCGCGATCCTGGACCCCGGGATTGAGTCCCGTGTCGGGCTCCCTGCATGGAGCCTGCTTCTCCCTCCTTCTGTGTCTCTGCCCCTCTCTCTCTCTCTCTCTCTCTCTCTCTCATAAATAAATAAATAAATCTTTAAAAAAAGAAAGAAAAGAAAGCCAGTGAATGATGGGTATAGACTTCACAAGTTGTCAGTTCTGTCTAGCAGCAGTCCAGTCCATACATAATCAAGAAATTCTACTCTATTGACAGTACCTATTTTTTATTTGTAGCAGACTTGTTTACCCACTTAGAGCAACTCTGCTTGCCCACTATATTAAGTCATAAAGTATGAAATCTACAAATAGTATATTCATGTTTAGGGTGGATTAAATGTCACAGAATTTAAGAAATATCATAGATAGATGTGGTGAAGTAATCATGCTTTGAATTCAGTATCTATCATAATTTCTGTAGCTGTGTCCACAATAAATTTTGACTCTGTTTAAAAAAAAAACTAAGTCACCCTTAACCTTTATCCCTTCTTTACTCATCTAATCACAATAAATATCAAGATCATTAGGTATTCCCTTTTATTTAGATAATATAAAAATCCCCATCACATATCTCTTGCTCAAGAAGTGACTAACTGTAGGGGAATACCTGGCTGGTTCAGTCAGTAGAGCTTGTGACTCCATCTCAGGGTTGTGAGTTCAAACTCCATGTTGGATGTAGAGATTACTTAAAAATAAAACCTTAACAAAAAAAGGGGGGGGGGGGAATGACAGACTGTAATAGGACAAGATTACTTTGTGGTAAACAAATCTCTATAGCTTTATTTTTCCATCAGCAAAGTAGTGATGGTCACAATTCATTCATTTTCCACCCGTGAAGTTTTTTCCCACATGTGAGTTCTTCAGCTGTCTAAAACTGAAATAACATTCTGTCGTTGCTTTTTTTGTTGGCTGTCATTCTTATTTATGTATGTATGTATGTATGTATGTATGTATTTATTTATTTATTTATTTATTTATTTATTGTTCAATTTGCCAACATAGAGCGTAACACCCAGTGCTCATCCCATCAAGTGCCCCCCTCGGTGCCCATCACCCAGTTACCCCAATCCCCGCCCACCTCCCTTGCCACTACCCCTTGTTCATTTCCTAGAGTTAGGTGTCTCTCATTGTTGGCTGTCATTCTTAATGGTTGTATGTACCTTGCTATCAGAAAACCATTTCTTCTTACACTTTGCTCTTTCTGACCTATTGTAATTAGGAAGGCAAATATTAATTATTTAGCTTACTAGGATTATATTTATAAAAAGTATCAAAAATTAAAGCCAGCTGGGTGGCTCAGTTGATTAAGTGCCTGAGTCTTGACTTTGACTCAGGTCATGATCCTCAGGGTTGTAAGATTGAGCCCCAAGTCAGGCTCTAGGCTGGGTGTGGAACCTGCTTAAGATTTTATCTCTCTTTGCCCCCTACCTCTGCACTGTTCTCTCCCTCCTTCCATTACTCGAAAAAAAAAAAAAAATTTAAAACTTACTTTGTAGATCTGAGAAATACACTCTCAGAAGCAAAAATGGATGAGTTTAAGTATATACACTATGAAAAGCTCAGAGACTTTTTATTTCTTAGTTCTTAACTATATATTCTGGGTAATTAATAACAGATAAATTTCTTCCAGATTAATGAAGTATAGTACACATTGTTACCAAAAAATGTTTTTATCATTTTTATTTCCTCTGATAAGACACTGCAAATGCAAAGAGAAGGGAAAATAATTATATTAAAGATCTGATTGGAATGTAGAAATAGATAAATTGACAGCTAAGTCTTAGTACTTTATCTGTTTGCATCCCTATTTTGTCTTAGTGCACTTATTAAGACTTAAATAACTGTATACTGATTAATAGCCATCTACCATATAGAGAGAACTTTGAGAGTTATATAGAAATTACATACCAGAAATTTGCACAGTAAGGTGCAGATAACAGAATTTTTTAGACCTTTAACCACATGAGGACTAAGATAAAACAGTGAGGGGATCCCTGGGTAGCTCAGCAGTTTAGCGCCGCGTTCGGCCCAGGACATGATCTTGGAGTCCCGGGATCGAGTCCCGCGTCGGGCTGCCGGCATGGAGCCTGCTTCTCCCTCCTCCTGTGTTTCTGCCTCTCTCTTTCTCTCTATATATCTATCATGAATGAATGAATGAATGAATGAATAAATAAATCTTTAAAAAAAAAGATAAAAACAGTGAACAGTGAAAAAATATTTTCAATAAAAGTGGAAGACTGCAGTGTTGTCATACAGCCTTATAGATTTATTTTTCTTTTTCTTTTCTTTTCTTTTCTTTTCTTTTCTTTTCTTTTCTTTTCTTTCTTTCTTTCTTCTTTCTTTCTTTCTTTCTTTCTTTCTTTCTTTCTTTCTTTCTTTCTTTTTTCTTTTCTTTCTTTCTTGATTTTATTCATGAGAGGCAGAAAGACAGAGACATAGGCTGAGGGAGAAGCAGGCTCCCTTTGAGGAGCCAGATGTGGGGCTTGATCCCATGACCCTGGGATCAAAGGCTCAACCACTGAGCCACCCAGTGCTCCTAGATTCCTTTCAATCCAAAATCATCTAAAAAATTGTTTGCTTGGCATTCTGAATTTCATAGTTCATTAAAGTTACATTTCTGCTTCCTTTAGTGAGAAAAAAATTCAGTTTTAGATTTAAGTGTTCAAGAATCTGGGATTTAAAAAAAAAAATCTGGGATTTTAGGTCCTTATTGTCACCCAGTGTTAGCACCAGTTCCCTGGTAGACAGATTCCAGTTTGGGTTTCTGCCTGTGTCCTAACCTTTTGGGGAAGATGGTACAACTGTCCATTTTTTCCTATTTTCCAGGTGATGAAACAATGAGTATAGGGAAGAATTTCTGTGGAGAGGTCAGACTTCTGAGTCAGTGCTTCAGTATACATGTTTTGGAACCTGTCTCTAACAGTAGTGCAGAGACATGAAAAAGAGTTTGGAGTTAGGAACTCCAGTCCAACTCTTCTACTTAGTAATTGAGTAATCTTGGTAAAGCCACTTAACCTTTGTGAACATCAATTTTCTTACCTTTAAAGTAGGGACAGTAGTTTCCTATACTTAGGTTATTCTAATTAGCTTATTGTATATTTGAACACAATTTGTAAGGTCTAAATAACAAATGAATAACCATTGGTATTATCTATCGTTCACAATATTTTGTGTAATGATCAATGATAACAACTATGAAAGATTCATGCCATCCGCTCGCTCTTGACTTTTACAGAGTAATTGTTACCGTTACTCTTCAGACTAGAAAACCTCGAGCTTTATCTTTTAAAAAGTGGTGTGTGTGTGTGTGTGTGTGTGTGTGTGTGTGTGTTTAAGGAATTTGTCATTATTTCTAATAATATTTTTAATAAGAGAGATAGAAATTATCTCTTAGAGAATGCTCACCTGAGCAATTTATAGCCTGTTAAGTTTGTTTGTAGTCTGTGAATTTTATAAATATTACATGTTATATAATAACTTATTGAGCTATTATTCATCATTAAAATCAACATAGAAGAACACTTACCAGAATTTTCATATATTATCTCATTTGATCTTTGCAACAAGGAGTAAGCTATTATCTTGATGGATTTTTTTTCTAAGATAATTTTTCATATGGTCTTTCACTGTAGGTTCCTCTACTTGCCATGCTCATATAATAACTTTTTTAGTCCTTTTATTGAGGTATGATTGGCATACATTTAAAGTATACAACTCGATGTGTTTGGAGATCAGTATGCATCTTAAAAACCATAACACAATCAATGCCATAAGCGTATCACCTCCAAAAGTTTCCTCCCACCCTATTTATTTATTCATTGATTGATTGATTGATTGAGTGTGTGTGTGTGTGTGTGTGTGTGTGTGTGTGTATGATAAGAGCACTTAACATAAGTTCTGTAGGGATCCCTGGGTGGCACAGCGGTTTAGTGCCTGCCTTTGGCCCAGGGCGCAATCCTGGAGATCCGGGATCGAATCCCACATCGGGCTCCCGGTGCATGGAGCCTGCTTCTCCCTCTGCCTGTGTCTCTCTGCCTCTCTCTCTCTCTCTCTGTGTGACTATCATAAATAAATAAAAATTAAAAAAATAATAATAATAAGTCTGTATTTGTAAATACACAGTAAAGTGTTGTTAGCTATAGGTCCTATAATTTATAGTAGATTTCTAGGACTTTTTCATCTTGTATAACTGAAACTTTGTACCCTTTAATACCTCCTCATTTCTCCCTTCTCCCTCAACCACCATTCTACTCTCTGCTTCTGTGAATTGACTATTTTAGATTCTGCACAAAGTGAGTTGTCTGTCAGGACCTACAACTCTATTGTCTTATATGATGCAAAACATTGTAGATTTTATATGTATTATTAACGCTTGACATTAAAGTGTTAATTGATAATTAACTTGATAATGTGAAAAAGGAGTATTTATTTATTTATAGGTATAATGATTCATGAATTGATAATGAAGAAGCAGCAGTATGATTGTTTTATGGTAGCCTAGGATAGTTGATTTGATCGCTTCATAGTAGCCTGACCTATACACTAATAAATGGATCATTATAAAGTTTCCATAGCATACAGTATTATAGTCATATTCATGATACAGTATTGGGAATGTTGTTACTTTTTAAAAAACATTTACCTGTAATGATAGGCTGAGAGACAGTTTCTCTGGTTACTAAAGATAAAGGTATACAGTATCCTATTTCCTTAAAAGCAAAGTAATGAAACAGTAAGAAAACTGACATTATTAATTTTATATTAAACATCACTCATATGCCTATATAAGGATAGGCTATCCTCTTCTATATGTAAGTCTTGCACACAATGCTCTACACAATGAATACTTGGAAGAGAAGATGATAACACAAAAACATCTCCTACAATTCTTGCCATACAAGTATTAGATTTTTCACACTGATACAACAGATAGTTCATTAACTGTACAGCATGATGGTTATTTACTGTTCATTAAGTGGGAGTGCATGGTCATAAAGGTCTTCAACTTTGTCTTCTTTGTATTGAGTAGGCTGAGGAAGAAGAGGAAGGGTTGGTCTTGCTGTCTTAAGGGTGGCAGAGGCTGAAAAGATGGAGAATGTGGAAGGAGAGGCACGTTCCAAAATACGTGATTTCTGTCTGACTTTTTTTTACCTTCTCATGTATCTGAAAAATGTGTCTATATGGTACCAACTGTCTTCCACCATTTCCTTTAGTTTCAGTGCCTCTATCATGAACGGGTCCATGTTGTAAAAGAAGTTGAAGGCAGTCTTAAATAATTGGAGTCCTTCTGCCAGATTATCTAGTGTCAGTTTTTTTTTTTCTGGCACTGCTTCTTCTAGGTCTTCTTCCTCAGTTCAGGAGCACTCATCTCTATCAAGTCATCTTCTCTTAATTCCTCTGGTATGTCTATTTGCTCTTGAGTTTCTCTTAGATCCACATTATTTTTTTTAATTCCACTGTAATTAGCATACAGTGTTATATTAGTTTCACATGTACAGTATAGTGTGACTCAGCAGTTACTCCGAGCTTATCGAGGTAATACTCTTAATCCCCTTCACCTGTTTCACCCATCCTTCTACCCATCTCCCCTCTGATAACCATCAGTTTGTTCTCTATATTTAAGAGTCTGTTTTTTGTTTGTCCTTTTTCTTTTGTTCGCTTTTTTTGTTAAATTCCACATATGAGGGCAGCCCTGGTGTCTCAGCAATTTAGTGCCACCTTCAGCCCAGGGCATGATCTGGAGAACTGGGGTCAAGTCCCACGTCGGGCTTCCTGCATGGAGCCTGCTTTTCCCTCTGGCTTTGTCTCTGTCTCTCTCTGTGTGTGTGTCTCTCATGAATAAATAAAATCTTTAAAAAAAAAAAAAAAAGTTCCACATATGAGTGAAGTTATATGATAGTGGTCTTTCTCTGACTTATTTCACTTAGCATTATACCCTCTAGATTCATCCATGTTGTGCACATGGCAAGATTTCATTTGTTTTTATACACACACACAGACACCACATCTTTTTTTTTTTGATTTTTATTTATTTATGATAGGCACACAGTGAGAGAGAGAGAGAGGCAGAGACACAGGCAGAGGGAGAAGCAGGCTCCATGCACTAGGAGCCCGACGTGGGATTCGATCCCAGGTCTCTCCAGGATCGTGCCCTGGGCCAAAGGCAGGCGCTAAACAGCTGCGCCACCCAGGAATCCCAACACCACATCTTCTTTATCCATTCATCTATCAATGGACACAGACTACTTCTATAACTTGGCTATTGTAAATAATCCTTTAATGAATATAGGGTTGCATGTATCTTTTCAAATTTGTATTTTCATATTCTTTGGGTAAATGCCCACTAGTGGAATTACTAGATCATGGGGTGGTTCAATTTTTAATTTTTGGAGGAACCTCCATATTGTTTTCCACAGTGGCTGCACCAGTTTGTATCTGTTTCCTACCAAATGTTTCCTACCATACAACAAGATTATTTTTCTCTACATCTATGCCAATAATTGTTTATTGTTGATTTTCACAATTCTGACAGATATGAGGTAATATCTCATTATGGTTTTAATTTGCATTTTCTCAATGATGAGTGATATTGAGCATCTTTTCTTGTGTCTGTTTGCATCTGTATGTCCTCTTTGTAGAAATGCCTGGTTCACGTCTTCTGCCCATTTTTAATTGTATGATTTGTTTTTGTGTGTGTTGAGTTGTAGAAGTTCTTTCTATATTTTAGATATTAACCCTTTATCAAATATGTCATCTGCAAATATTTTCTCCTATTTTGTAAGTTGTCTTTTAGTTTTCTTGATTATTTCCTTTGCTGTGCCAAAGCTTTTCATTTTGATGGAGTCCCAATAATTTATTTTTGCTTTTGTTTCCCTTGCCTCAATAAACAGATCTAAAAAAAATGTTGCTACAAAAAAAAAAAAAAATGTTGCTACAGCTGATGTCAGAGACATTACTACTTGTGCTCTTTTTTAGGATTTTATGGTTTCAGCTCTTACAGTTAAGTCCTTAATTGATTTTGAGTTTATTTTTGTGTATGGTGTAAGAACGTGGTACAGTTTGATTCTTTGGCATGTAGCTGTCCGGTTTTCCCAGCATTATTTGTTGAAGAGACTGTCTTCTTCCCATTGCATGTTCTTGCCTTTGTCAAAGATTTACTATATAATCATGAGTTTATTTCTGAGCTCTTTATTCTGTTCCATTGATCTATATGTCTGTTTTTGTGTCAGTTCCATACTGTTTTGGTTACTATAGCTTTGTAGCATATTTGAATCTAAGATCCCTATCTTGAAACCCCTCACCCCCTCCCTGGTTTGCCATATTCACGCTCTCTCATGATTTCCTTGATTGGCTCTGTTGTAAATCCTGTGAGGTCATATGTATCTGGACACCGTTTTCTCCAGCAGGAATTTATTGTTTGAGGTTTGATGGCTTTTTCTGTAAAAACTATGGCCTTATTAAAGTATACACTACCATTAATTTTATGCAATTATTATTTAATACTGCATCTTTATGTTTGTTTACATTTCTTTCAGCTGTGAATGGCACCGTATACAATCGGTGTGTGTAAATTCTGATAAATTTTAACTTTCTGTAATTTGTGTGTATTTTATGGTAGCAAATGATAAAATAGTATCTACATATATTGTATGCATTCATGAAATACCTAGCTTTTTCTTAATGGCTTAAAATATTTCTAGGCTATGTAATTCAACTTTTGAGTTTTTTCAAATTGTTGCAAATCTTCAAAAAAAATTGTATTTTTTGTATTTATTTTTAAAAATCCACATATAAGTGGACCTGCACAGTTCAAACCTATATTGTTCAAGGATTAACTGTATATACCACATTTTCTTTATCCATTCATCCATCAGGGAACATTTAGGTTGCTTCCATGTCTTGGCTATTGTGAATATTACTGCAGTGAGCATGGGCATACAGATATCTCTTCAAGATCCTGATTTCATTTCCTTTGGCTATATATTCAAAAGTAGGTTTGCTGTATCATATGGTAGTTTCATTCTTCAGTTTCTGAGGAGCTTTCATATACTTTTCCATAGTGGCCGTAACAATTATATTCCTACCTACAGTATACAAGGGCTCCCTTTCTCCACATCCTCTGTACATACCTTGCTCTTGCTTTTTGGATAATAGCCATCCTAACAGGTGTGAGGTGTGATTTTAATATCATATATAGGAAATCATTGCCAAGGCCAGTGTCAGGAAGCCTTTTCTCTGTTTTTTTCTGAGAGTTTTATGGTTTTGTTTTTTGTTGTTGTTGTTACTGTTGTTTTTTAAGTTTTATTTATTTAAGCAATCTCCACACCCGTTATGGGTCTTGAACTCATGATCCCAAGATCAATTGTCACACTCTCCTTCAACTGAGTTGCCCAGGCAACCCCCCCAACCCCCGTAGTTTTGGTTCTTGTGTTTAAGTCTTAAATCTATTTTGAGTTGACTTTTTGTGTATGATACGAGTCCAGTTTCATTCTTTTGCTTATGAATATCCAGTTTTCCCAGCAGCATTAATTCAAGAGACTGTCCTTTCCCCATTGTTTATTCTTGGTACCCTTGTCGAATATCAATTGACCATATCTGCATGGATTTATTTCTGGACTCTGTTCTCTTCTGTTGGTCTCTGTCTGTTTTTATGCCAGTACGATACTGTTTTGATTAATCTAGCTTTATAATGTATTTTGAAGTCAAAGTGTAATGCCCCCATCTCTGTTCTTCTTATTCAAAATTTCTTTGACTATTTGGAGTCTTTTGTGTTTCCTACGAATTTTAAGATTGTTTTCTATTTCTGTAAAAAATGCCATTGGAATTTTCATCGGTATTGTATTGAATCTTTAGATTGCTTTGGGTACAATAGACATTATAAGAATATTAATTCTCCAATCTGTGAACATGAGTATCTTTCCATTTACTTATGTCAGCTTTAATTTTTTTAGTGTTTTATAGTTTTCAGTGTACAAGTCTTTCACCTCCTTGGTTAAGTTTATTACTAAGTATTTTATTCTTTTTGATACTACTGTAAATGGGATTATTTTCTTAATTTTTTAAACTTTAAAATTTAAACTGTTCTCTGGGTTATGTAAATATATTTGCTATATAATTATATAACTAATATTATAAATATACTATATATTTATAGTTCTATTGTAGTTAGGTGTTACATAAAATTATTTCACTTGATCTTTATATAATAATATATATTGCAATATTATCATGTTATTATAGTTAATGTTATTATATTATAATAATATATATTATTTCATTTGATCTTTGCAACCATAGAGGAAGGTATTCAGGATAAAACATCACTTGATGGAATTTGTTTTAGTACTAGAGTTGTTAGCTTTGGTGGCCTAACTTAGAAGTTCCCCTTTTTTTTTTTTTACTTAGAAATTTCTAAGTGACGTAATTTCCTAGGATAAACAAGTAATTGTAAAACAATATGCCTTCAGAGTGAAGGTTGGTGTCATTTTTGTTTCATTTAAAGTTTTTTTTGTCATATGACCAAGAATAAGGCTATTTCTATATTTTAGCAGTGCTAATTTTATACCTCCAGTTTAATCCAGTGTTTCTCAAATGAAAGCTCTTGGTAAACACCAGGAAGGTCATTTATATATACGTAAGTTATAAAACTCCAGGCAAATGATAGATGGCAGTATTGTTAAATATAGGTCATATGAGTCAGTAACTTAGCCTCTCCACCTTCAAAACCATGTCCTTCTATTTCTTCTCTCTTTATGTTAAAATCTATGCTCATGTCAAGAAGGATGGAAGAGAAAAGGAAAGAGGATAGTTTTTGTTTGCTATCATTGCTAAAAACAATGATAGAAGTGGAGTTTTGATGGAGTCATGAGAAAATTATTTTTGAAATCTGTTGTTTAACCACAAACCTAAATAAAACAGATTGTTGAAATGGTGAAAGTTTTTAATATAATTTTTAAAATGTTACTGATATTTGAAATGATCAGAGGCACCAGAGTAAATATTTGAGTCAGTCTGAGGTAGAGAATAGTGAGGATTAAGATTGCATTTACCTTAAAACCACTTATCCAGGTAACTCATAATCCATATTTTGTCCTTTTTTCCCCTCTTGCAGCATCATCACCAGGCAAGAGTCCAAAACATGGCAGTTTTTCAGATGGTATAACATGTTTTATTTTCTTTTAGTTGTACTTCTTTTCTTTGGTCTCAACTTTGTGCCATAAGTTTCACTACTTCCATTAAATAATTTGAGTCAAATACTTTAAGGCTTTTTCATAAAACAAATGTATGAAGAGTATCCTTTATACTCTTGACACCATGGCATGCTGTGAATAATTATGACAGAAATAACTCTTGAGTCTCAAGGAGCTGTCAGTCTAATGGGCACTTAGATCTGCTTTTTCTTCCGTTTCTGTCTGATTTCTGCCTTATATTCTCTTGGTGGAATTTGTATTTTCTTCCTCTGTTGGAAATACTTAACTTCTGAACCAGAAATTGATAGTCTTTATTACTCCTATCATTAGATGACAGCATTCAGAAATCAGAGCTTGGAAACAGGTCTCCGTCAACCTCCAGCCAACGTAAGTTTGTTCAGTTTTTATTAAGTGAGTTTTTAAAATTGGTCATTCTTAATTGTTTTAATTTTTTTGACAGCAAAAAACAAACAAAAAGAGTGCTATCTGAAGAATTGTATTTTAAGCACTTAAGAGGAAAAAGTACATATTTTACTAGCAGTGAAATTCTTTAAGGACAAACTATATGAAACAATATCTGGTTTTCCCCTTCACTTACTTATCCGTAAGTCCAAAAGTAAGTCAATAAGCAGAACTACTAATACTAATAACCAGGCGAACCTTGCTGAGTCAAAAGAAGGATAGCACATAACATGATGTAATAGGATTACCATGTGTTTGAGAGTCCGCAGACCTGTATTTGGATTAGATTGGACCACTTAACATAACCTCCTGTTAGAGCCTTGCAGCAAGTTTCTGTAATTCTCTAAGCCTATATATTATCCTGAGTGAATAAGAAGAAAATAACTTCCACTTTCTACTAGCAAAATTAATAAGTACCTTAAAGAGCTTTTAAAAAAAAAAATATGGGCTATACCTATCCATATTTACCTAGAAATTAAAGTTGAAAAATTGTAAAAATACCTATTTACTTTTAAATAATTTAGTAAGAATAGTGACAAATTGCTTGTATTTTCTAATCTCTTTAGTGTCGGGCTTAATAAAACAGAGCTGGATTCTCATATCTGCTTCTGTATTCATCCTGTTACAGTATATAGTTTTGGTTGTGGTATATGTAAAACTCTAGCTTTATACAGATAATGTAGTTTTTAACAGTCTAAAGATAATTTTGGATATTCTCTTTTGATACTGTCCAAAATTCAACAAGTTACTTAAAATGTAAGATCTGAAACTATATTAATGAACTTTTTGTGTTTTGTTACATTAAAATTCAGTGGTATTTCTTGTACTTTGAATGGAATATCATGCACTGATCATTTGGAAAATACTGGTTCACTAAGTTATGTAGATCTTCCAAATGTTGACATATTTGTAATATAGTATAAAAGATCACATTTGTTGATATCACCACCAATCTCAAAACAAAACGTCTTTAAGGATTTGGGAGCTGTCAAGCTTATAGTGGCGGATACAATATTTCCATAATCCTAATTTTTACTTTAAACTCTGAATTTTAGGGGCACCTGGGTGGCTCAGTGGTTGAATGTGCCTTTGGCTCAGGTCGTGATCCCGGGGTTCCGGGATTGAGTACCGCATCGGGCTCCCTGCATGGAGTCTGCTTCTCCCTCTGCCTGTGTCTCTGCCTCTCTCTCTCTGTGTCTCTCATGAATAAATAAATAAAATCTTTTTTTTAAGTTTTTTAAAAAATTATAAATTTTATAATTGACAAAAAATATTGTCAGTTGTTTTCCTAGAAACAACAGACTCATTTTGTTCATTTTCAAGAAAACGTCTGCCAAATACTCAAGTCTGACTAACCATAGTTTGTCACTTGTTAAAAGTACTAGTTCAGCTCGACTCAGTTGCACAAAATTCTTTTCCTTGAGAAAACTACTGTACTGTGCTAGGCTTCAGAAGTGCTTTATGTATATTTTCCAGTTCTTCATATATTCCATTTGAGATTTGTACTCAAGGGTTGAATTTTAATAAGATGAATAATTTTAACTGCTTGATGAAGCAGTTTCACTGATAACTTTAAATTCTTGGCTGTGAATACAAAGACTACATTAGCACTGTCCTGTGATTCTAAGGCATCAGTTGCTTTTCCCACCATGGCTTTGCACCATCAATCCAATGCAATGAAAATGATAGGAAAAATTCAGTAAATCTTAGTGTTATAAGAATAGTTTTAACTTCAAGGACCCTCTTGGAAGGATCTTGAGGCACCCACCAATCACACTTTGAGAACTATTCCTCGAAAAGGTCCATAGTACAGGGCAGCCCTGGTGGCTTAGCGGTTTAGCGCCACCTTCGGCCCGGGGCGTGATCCTGGAGACATGGGATCCAGTCCCATGTCAAGCTCCCTGCATGGAGCCTGCTTCTCCCTCTGCCTGTGTCTCTGCCTCTCTCTCTCTCTCTCTCTCTGTGTCTCTCATGAATAAATAAATAAAATATTAAAAAAAATAAAAATAAAAAATTCTAACTTTTTTTTTAAAGTCCATAGTACAAATAAAATAGAGAGTATAAAAGTATTATTGTTGCTATCCTACTAAATGAAGTGGTACATGAAAAAGTGCTTATAAACTGAAAAGCACTAGATAAATGTAAATTGATATCATTATTGCCAATAATAATTAGAGATGAGTTGCGAGCTTGATTTTATTAGTGTTAGCTTGCATTCCACAGAAGAATGGACATCAGTGCAACTAAAGGGACAGCTACCTCCATATATTATATGGATGATGTTCACTTAGAGTGCATCCTTTTTAAATCCCTCTGTATACTTCAGAAACACTCTACCTTGGATAATAACCTGTATGAATTCTGAATGTCTAAATTAAAAAATATTTTATCGGGCAGCCCTGGTGGCCCAGCGGTTTAGCGCCGCCTTCAGCCCAGGCCTGATCCTGGAGACCCAAGATCGAGTCCTGCGTCGGGCTCCCTGCATGGATCCTGCTTCTCCCTCTGCCCGTATGTCTGCCTCTCTCTCTCTCTCTCTGTCTCTCTCTGTGTGCCTCTCATGAATAAATAAATAAAATAAAAAATAAATATTTTATCAATTGACCTTTTTATTGTTTACCTCCCAGATACTAGCAGTGGTAATAATAGTTTTGCTTTATAGATTATATATTATTTCTGACTTGCTTTGACATTTCATATATTTATTTATTTTTTTTTTTTATTTTATTTTTTTTTTTGACATTTCATATATTTAAATTCTACTTTTCCCTCTAAGGCTTTTTATCATCTTGCCATTGAAGAGATACATACACCTAAAACCTATGGATGTGAAATTTTCTTAAATACATGTGAAGAACATTTCTTTAAGATAGTAAATTACCAGCTCCACTCTTTAAATTCCTTCCTCTCTTATCTAATATTTCTGAAGATTAATACTGATTTTAACAGTCAATTGTTCTTGAATCTACGAAAATGGTATTTGAATCTGTTTGTTTGTTTGTTTGTTTGTTTTCCTGAGCAGAAGTGACTGGACAACCCAAAAGTGCATCTTTTATCAAGATAAAGTGGTGGTGGCTAGCTGTTCTGATAGCTGCTTTTGTTCTTGGGAGTTTTTTGTACACTCCTACTCCTGAGGTAGAAACCACTGCTGTTCAAGAATTCCAGAACCAGATGAGACAACTTATGAATAAGTATCAAGGTCAAGATGAGAAACTGTGGAGAAGGAGCCTTACATTCCTTGAAAAACATCTTAATAGCTCCCAACCTCGGCCTCAGCCTGCCATCTTGCTGCTCACTGCTGCTCGAGATGCTGAAGAAGCACTTAGGTGTCTGAGCGAACAAATTGCGGATGCCTACTCTTCTTTCCGTAGTGTCCGTGCCATCCGGATTGATGGGGCGGACAAAGCTACTCAAGACAGCGATATTGTCAAACAAGAGGTAGATTGGGAACTGAGCAACGGCTTCAAGAATGGCCAGAATGCAGCTGTGGTACACCGCTTTGAGTCACTGCCTGCAGGCTCTACTTTGATCTTTTATAAATATTGTGACCATGAAAATGCAGCCTTCAAAGATGTAGCCTTAGTCCTGACTGTCTTGTTGGAGGAAGACACACTGGGAACCAGTCTAGGGCTAAAGGAAATTGAGGAAAAAGTGAGAGATTTTCTCAAAGTCAAGTTCACCAACTCTGACACACCCAACTCCTACAAACATATGGACCCAGACAAATTAAGTGGACTCTGGAGCCGTATTTCTCACTTGGTCCTGCCTGTCCAACCTGAAAATGCCCTGAAAAGTGGCATCTGCTTATAAAGAGTGACAAAGGACAAAAATCATGTCTCAAGTTCTAAAAATTTTTCAGACTTTCTAACCAGCGACAGGATTCAGGGCTCTTTTTGAAAGAACTGTTTGTTTTTTTAAAGGAAGTTCTTATGTAAACATGGAATATCTAAATCATTTATTCAACCTAATTATCTGTTACTTGAGAGAATCATTTCCCTGTTTCCACTGAGATCTGTGTTAATGGTCTCTGAGGACTGTAAATCATATGCAGTCCCATAGAGGATCTGTTTAGATTCGGGGTTTGAGTCATTATTGCTATGGTATGACCAGACCAGGGTTGGGGGGTATTGGGCTCCTTCCTATGAATCCTCTCCATTTTTTTAAGTTAGATTTTTCAGGAGTTTGGTTAGTAAGACAGCTTTCTAAATACAGCCATGGGTTTTCCCATTTTGTTTTCTTTTACATCATTTAGGTGCAGATTCCTTACCTTCCCCCTAACAGGAACAAGAGTAATAAAAGGTCATCTGAGTGTGTGTTTGGATTTTTTTTCTTTGTTTTTGGAGGTCTGGAGAAGGAGTCAAGAAAGAGTCACAAGTCAAGGAGTCACAAGTCAAGAAATTGTGGAATGAGGAGGAAAGGGGGAAGAAGTCTTCAAGATGAAATTTAAAATAAGCCACTGAGACTTAGGTCACTCGAGCATAGCCATATGAACTCTATTCTCAGTGAATTCTATTGGGATTTGTTTTTCACATGTTCTTGTTTTCCTTTAAGAAATTTTTGGTCCTCCCAAGGATTTTGAAGCATGTATATTATAAGGTTTAACATATTTGTTCATTTGACTCTGAAGGGTGTGGTCAATTCAGAGCATTTTATTTTGGACATATCCTAAAGCCTTTGTTTTAAATTCAGAAATATAGTTGCCAGAATTGGTAAACCATTGGTTAACCAGCTTTCCTGGACTGTCAAAGAAGGATTTGATTTTCTATGTGCAGTTTTAAGGTCCTTTAATGACGCTCTTATGACAAATGTAAAGATTTACTGTGCACATGATGAATCTTATTAAGAGTGTCTCAAGCCAAAAAGAAAGTGAACTTTACCATATGTGAAGAATGTTGAAATGTACTATTGTGCATTCCTGTACTACTGTTGCATTTCAAGTGTCACCTTGCTTCTGTAACTAAGCTTTCTCATTTATCGATTGCTTGGTTTTTCTTAATATCTTAAGATTCCAGATCCACCTTGTTTTGTTTTGTTTTTATTGTCTACAAACCTTCAATTGAAAATACTGGTTTTAAAATACTAGAGGCAGTCATTGGCTTTATCATTTACCTTTTGAGGATCCCATGCCTGATAGTGTGGAGTGTGGTCTGGTTTCTTCCAACTAGGACAACCAGTATTCATAAATTGATACCCTTTATTGAAACTTGCTCCTTACTATCAGGAGTCAGGCCATCTGATTTATAGATGATTCTAAAACAAGAGTTTTTGAAAAAGCTTATTTTATACACATATATTATATGGAGAAACAAATGTTTTTATTAAATGTTTCACTGACCAAAATAATTTTAAAGAAATAAATGTTACTTATATCTTTCAGGAAAAATAATTGTAGCAGGTGATCTGTAAATGACTTTAGAAGCTTATTTTAGTAATTTAAATAAATTCACTTTCTTGGTTTGTATTCTGTGTGTTGTAAACTTAATGATTCATAGTCCTTTTTTTCCCAGTTAATCCTAGAATTTTCTTTACACTTGAACAATTCTAGTAACTTCTGAGAAAAACAAGGGCCAAAGAATTGGAGCCATTCACAAGTATATTGGTTAAAAATATATTACCACGCTTTTCTGTTTCATGCAGGTATTTTGAATTATTATATTGGAATTAATTTAGATTTTCTTGACTTGGCAAAAGAATCTATCTACAGCATTGTTTCTCAAATTTTTCCTTCTCACCTCGCTAAAGAGCCTTTTTAGATGTTTTTTCCCTAATTGTACTCCCTTGAAATTCTAATACCACACATATTCTATATATCTGTTTACTATATATCTTTTTGTCCTTTAAACATAAGAAGAATAAGATTTTTTGCTTTCTAAGAACCGATATTTGTCCCCACCTAGAACACATGCTCAAGAACATCTGTATTGTATCTATTTGCCTTTTTTTTTAAGATTTTATTTATTTATGAGAGAGATCACGAGCAGTGGAGAGGGGTAAGGAAAAGAAGACTCCCCTCTGAGCAGGGAGCCCAATGCGGGACTTGATCCCACAACCCTGGAATCGTAACCTAAGCCAAAGTCAGACACTTAACCAACTGAGCCACTCAGGCACCCAAGAACATCTGTATTTTTTATCACTGCTGCCTGAAACATTCTGTTTTCTGTTTATGTTATTATCCTTTTGAAAGGGAAAATTTAAGTAGTCATGAGCTTGAAAATAGAAACTAGGGTTTATAGAAATTAGGTATATTGTAACTTTAGGTGGTAACATTGGTCCAGGGAAAACCACAAGGCAGTACTAGTCTTACAGATTTCTAGAAACTTAATTTGCTTCCCTTCTTCTAATGACATATTTAGGGAAGTTTTCTAAACCTCCCATTCTCAAAACAAAGATTGGAAGTAAACTTGATTTTCATTCTATGAAGAGAACTGTAACTTGTTTGCATGGTTCATGCCATTAGTTAATACCTAAAGGTATAAAATCCAGTTTCCCTCTGATCTTAGGTCTTTGGAAAGTGGCTTTATTATTTTATTTTAAAGATTTCATTAAAAACAATAAAGATTTCTTTTATTCATGAAAGACACAGAAAGAGGCAAAGACATAAGCAGAGAGAGAAGCAAGCTCCATGCAGGGAATCCTATGTGGAACTCAATCCCTGGATTCTAGGATCATGCCCTGAGCTGAAGGCAGACACTCAACGGCTGAGCCACGCAGGCGTCCCGGAAAGTGGCCTTTATGTTGGCAATGTAAGGAAGCATTTCTATTGAATGGATAATGGATTATCCTGCTATATTGTCTTCATCAAGGTCATAGAGTAAGATTTTATGAGGATTCTACTGGCATTAGCCACCTGGGAAGAAGATAATAGTCCTGAGTAGGAAAACAAGGTAAGAATGTTGCCATCAGCTAAAAGAAAACTGCAATGAAGATCTTTCTTTGGCCTGGATTCAGAAAAGTCCTGGGTGCTTGTAGGCTTCTGGGGATTGTAGGGAAGATAGCTTGTCACCTGAGCAGAAATAGGCAGAAACCCCTCACCACTGACATATTGTGCCCTCGTCTTTTGCACATTCTTAGATACTTCTGGAATATTTCCTCCTTTCTTGCCCCCCCCTTCCCCAGTTTTATGCTTTGCTAATTCTTATTTGTCTATTCTTCAGGGCTCAGTTTCTTAGGCAGAACTTCTCTGAAACCTTCACTAGTTTCTTTCCCCCAATACTGATTTATGTGCCCCGTTTTTATGCTCTCATTCATCGTGTATACCCTGACAGTAGTTAGCACACTCCACATTACCATACACCTCTTGAGAGCAAGAGAGTGTCATCAGTATATGCACAAGGGTAACCATATAGACTGCTCAAACATTTGTCAAAAACTGCACACCCTACCTTGTTAGCTAAAATAAGTAAGTTGCATCTTCCTACCTTACTTGCTTTTTCTGTTATTCCTGAGCCTTTTTCTAATGCTATCTAACTATTCAGCCTCAATTCAGTAGTGCTATGAGTGATTTAAGGAAGAGGACGAATGCCATGGGAGACTGGTTTTTTTCTGGTGGAAGCAAGGATTATTAGTGAGGGATCCCTAAGGGGAAGGTGAGTGGTAAGAGAGAAAACTGGGAGGCCATGAAGTCTTTATGCTGAGATTTGGAATTCGAGTTTTCTTCGAAAAGCTAAGTTTCCTTACATCTTTTCATATTGCCTAAGAGGGTAGTATCATCCAAATAAGAGATGGAGAGAAGATGGATAAGAAAAACTATTGAGGTAGATATAACAAATGTGGTTAATTGAATATGTAATGTTAAGAGAAAATACCTCATAGAGGACTTTTCAAAATGCTGTACTGCTAAAAAATACCTCTTCATTGAATTTAGCTCATATCCTCTGTCCCCCAAATACTAAGTACACAGTGGTAGACTAAACTCTTATCTCTGCATGTCTTTGTTGACTTTTAGCAGTTTGAAGTTAGAGATAGACACGTATTTAGTCAGGAATTGTTTGATTGTAAAATACCCTGTCTAACCAGAAGAGGAAAGGAGGGGAAGGGTGGGTGTTGTAAGAATGCATTTCAGCCTCCATGACAGGAGACTGGGAACGAGTGGACTGCTGATGGACAGCTCAGCCGCCATTCCCTCTGCTTCTACTTCTGGCTTGCTTCACCTTAAGAACCTTGCTGTTGTGACTTAACCACACCCAGAGGGTGAACTTGACTGGCTCAACCCAGTGTATGGATGATCCCTGGAAATAGGTCACTCCTTTAAAAGGGGCCACAGGATGGGGCTGGGGAATGGCATTCTCCTGAAGTCAGGCCAAGTGGGCAGATCTGGTTAAGGGACAACTAAAAATATCTTCAAATTTATAAAGACCTTTCTATGACATGATGCTGGTTATTTCATTTTCACTTTAAAAAAATAAAATAAAAGATGATGGAAACACTGTGAAATGTTTAAAATCCGGGTCTTGATCATGGCTCTGTCTAGATAAATTTGACCCAAGCAATTCCTTTGTGTAGCTCGGCTACAAATGTGTTCTCATTTCTTCCCACTGCTTCTGCGTTTTTTATGCTGAAAAAGAACAGTTATCAAAATTTCAGATACTACATTAATATATAATGGCTATTATTAGTGATAAGTCCCTCAAAAGAACACTGAACTTTTTTTAGTTTTCAGACTATGTCTTGGGCAAGTGCGGTGGTAGGAGACTATGTACCTGATTCAAATTTGATATTTTGAGCTCCTCCCACCCTCACCTCAATTTTAGAGCGTACCATTCTTAGGCTAAACTTGAGAATCGACTCCATGCTATGTAGCCCTTTACAGAGAATATTCACTCTAGTTATTCTTGATGGGCAATTAAAAAAAAAAAATCTCTCAGTTTAAGTGGACTTACTCTCATTTTGTCTACCATATAGATGGAAAATATCTACATGAAAGTCTTTATATTTGAATATGTATTATCTATCACCCTTTCTTATATTCTGTCAGCTACTTACTGTTTATTATTGCTCCCAACACAGTTTCAAGTGCTTCCCCATGTATTAACAGGCTCAAGTCTTACGATAACCCTGTGACCATAGCACTGCTATCCCAATTTAATAGACAGGAAGCTGAAGCACAGAAAGGTAAAGTGACACTCAAGCATATTCAAGTAAGAAGTGATGAAGCAGAGATTGGAATTCAAGCAGTCTGGCATTAAAACATCTACTGTCAACCACTATGTACTTAGTCTCTAGAACCCCCAAATATGGTACTTCTCCCCAATCTGTTCAGGTTCCATACAAGTTGAAATATTTTTCTATTTTGTAGGTCCTTATTGTGGCTCTCCTTTAAACCCCTGACTGTCTTTCCTCCTTGCCCAGCTTTGTGGAATCCAATATTGCACACACTAAGAGTCTGAAGAATTTTGAGTAGGGTGAGACAGTCATCACAGTCCTACCTGTTGACTCATCCTTGCTTACACTGGCATCATGCTTCTGTAACTGAAGACCTGCAGTGTGGACTCACAGTTGATCTGTTTTGAAATCCCTAAATGTGACCTGGGTATTAGCTATCCCTGCATACCTTTGTGTTTGCCCTCTCTCAGTTTTGATGCAAAACGGCACCTCTTTGAATTGCTGAAAAAGAGTCCGTTTGCATCAAAAACATTGGTAACCGTCCAGAAAGAGAGGGGAAAGTATGACTAAACCCAACCCCTACAGTCTGGAGTCTGAAGCCTGAGCCCAAATCCCAGTTCCACACCTTTCTCAATGACATGGGCAAATTACTTTGCTTCTTTCTGACAGTTTCCTCATCTCTAAAATGGGGAAAATTATGTAAATACTATCTTATAGTGTTGTTGTGATGATTAAGTCGGTTGATCTATGCAAAGCACTTAGAAAGTACTGAGGACACCAAAGGGTACAATGTTAGCCATTTTTGTTCACTTAAATTCTTACTATCAATTCTCTCTTCTCTGTGACATCAATTGACTGGCTTTTATTTCCACCTTCCTAAGCGACCCTTATGCATAGTACTTGGGCTTTTTCCTAGGTTACACCTTCATTACAAACCCCAACCCATCACAATTCATTAAAGGGCTTCTAGTTACCAGAATCCACCCTCTCTAAGAATCTGGGGGATTCTAAAGAATGGGAAAGCTTTCTGTAACACAGAACCCCCCTTCTCCTATGGCTTGTTCAGCTTCACTGTCCTACTTTTATCCTTAAAGACCTAACTTTTATTCAAGAAATTGTAATTGGTTGAGATGATTTTCCAAGATCTACCCAGTACTGAATGAAAGATGTACCATCTAGATCCACTTCAAGGAAGACTGTGTTGCCCCAAATGCTGGCCATGTGTGTCGGTGAACAGCTGTCACTATTACCTACTTCATGGATTACTTCACCTGCAGAGAGTCATTTTGCCCAAAGTCATGCCAGGTTACGGGGAGAGCGGTACATATCCAATGACTGATAAAGAGAATATAAAGGCTCAGGCTTTTCAGCCCAACACAGTATAATTTAGATGGACCATTTGCATTCCAGAGCTTTCCCATGGGGTTGGCTGAGGCTATAGGACCTCCATTATAATGTGATTCCCCCCTCAACCCCATCTTGCTTCCTTGGCCTCCTTTCCATAGGTGTTCATATCAGGAGCATTCTCTAGTAAACATCCAGCACATTAAATTTTGTCTGAGTCTGCTGCTCAGAGACCCCAACCTGTGTCACAGTCTAACCTTAGTGTAGTCTATAAATGGAGTGAATGATAGCTAATGTTTTTTGAGTACGTAATATGTGCCAAGCACCACAATTGGCACCATAAATATAGCATCTCATTTAATTTTCACAGTCTTTTGAAGTAAATACTATCTCCCTGTTATAGATGAGAAAACAAAGACACCAGGTTATACTTTGGAGATAGAATTCAAACTCAGACCATCTGACTCCAAAACCTACATTCTTAACCATCATACTACAATCTATCCCATCATAATACCTACTTCTTAAAAGTTATTTTTAAGTAATCTCTACACCCAACATGCAGCACAAACTTACAACCTTGAGATCAAGAATCACATGCTTTACTGACTGAGCCAGCGAGGCACCCCAATAACATCTACTTCTTAAGTGTTAAATTACATCTTATAAACAATAAACATATACTGGATATAATTTAGGGAAACAGACTTACAGAATAACTTCATTATCTAACGAAATTCACACCTCTCTGTAGAGATAAAATCTGGCAAACAGGTTTGGAACTCTGTTAGAATACTATTCTAACAAAGGCAGACTCTGGTTCTGATTTCCTAACTTAAATGTACATTGAACTGGATATTTAAAATCTCTGCCAATGCTGGTTCTATAAAATTGGCAAAAGTTCAAATATCTGAAAATACTGTAAAGCCCAAAGTATTTCGCTTGATGTCTCCTCTGAAAGAGTCTTTATCTCTGGCAATCCATAATCTGTCCATTCATTGTTCAACAGATGACTCAAACTGTGGTTGTATATACTGTAATACTTCTGTTTGAAATAGAACATCTTCGTGGGCAGATTCCAATGAAATCTTTCTCTTTGGAATTAGTCCCAAAGAATTAACCGGTAGGTTCCAAAGACCAAAGGTTTGCTCCTCTGGAATATTTTTATTAGCCCTAGATATGCAGGTTGACAGAGGGAATGAAGTGCTTTTCTGTTCAGGAAATGAAGCCAACTTTCTACCTCTGACTTCATCTCTAAGTGCTAATTGTTGTTGAATCAACAGCCGTGCCTTTTGAGTCATGTGGTTATTCTTTAAGTAACTATTTGACCTTTGCCATTTTTCCTGAGGAGATCAATGTGTATTAGATGATTAGACTATGGGTTAAGCTCAGATTTAGTTCTAAGCAACAAATCTTTTGCCTTTATATCATGTTACCTCATTCCTCTAGGAAAGTGGCACAAACATCAAAATTTACAGCAGTCTCAACATCTGCCTTCAATCTTTCACAAAGTGTTCAGGGAGGAATATAAATATATATTCCTAAAATACATGCATCCTAAAAATTACCTTTTAATATAAAATAAAATATAATTAACACAAACAAGAGGGATGGATGGATAAGGCCAATATAATTCACATAGCTAAAGGTGTCTCCATAATTAGAAAGTTGTTTAAGTGCTATATGTTTCAAATGTTAAACATATGCATATGAGCTTAAACAAACAAAAAAACCCAAACCAAACTGAAGCATCGTCTCATGGTTACTTCAAAGCATCAACTCTCCTCAAAACAATACAAACAGCACAATGAAGTCAAAATATGTAAAGAGTATAAACAGAAGTGAGTAAATCCAGAAAGCAGTTGAACAGGAAAAGTTTGGAATTAAGGTGCTGAGATAATCAGCAAGCCTGGTAAAGTCCATTTTTCAGACAGTATGAGGTCATGCTTAAGATAACGACTTACTTGTGGCGCCTTTCATCTGATGTTCTCCAAGTACTTTGCTGACATTATCTAATAGCAAATATTATTAGCCCCATTTTGTAGGTGGAGAAACTAAGATACCAAGAGATTAAATAACTTACTTGAGCATGCACAATGAGTTGGTGATGGAACCAGAAATTTATTTCAGGAATCTAATCTACTACTCTGTTCATATCACTAAGTCAGCTTTCCAGATCCAAAAGACATTTATTAGTGTAAATTTGTATTAAATGTACTTTTAAAACCGATATTATCTTCTCTAAACAATTACATGAAAATGCTTTTTTTTGGAAGTCATGAATTTCATGGGAGAAACTTAAGAGGTGATTCAAAAATAAATTATCCCAGATTCAAAAAAATGTCCATATTAGGTTTAGGTTATTTAGCAGAACCTATGTTAGGTATCTAATACAGAACCATATGAAATTATATCAGTATTCAATGTTCTAATGGTTATTTTGTGTGTGTGTGTGCCATACATTATTTTTGGTAAAATAGGCATGAACAGGGATTATTCTATACTTTCTACTCCCACTCAATTCAAAACTGTCCCTGAAAATTCTGTAATTTCTATGAGAACAAATTATGGGTTGTTCTTGTTTGCTGTCCTTTCAAGAATGTTGCTCTGACTTTAGTCCTAGTCTCCTAGCTCCTTTAAATCATTTATAGTCTGCTTCATGAACACAAACTTTTTAGTGCATAGTCAGTATTACTACTGCTGACAAAAAAAATCACAAATACAGGGGGCTTGGGGGGTGTAGTGGTTAAGTGATTCTTGGTTTTGGCTCGTCATGATCTTAGGGTTGTGAAATCAAGACCCATGTCAGGCTCCATGCTGAGCGTGGAGTCCGCTTGAGATTCTCTCTCCCCCTGCCCCTCCCACTTGTGCTCTCTCTCTCTCAAATAAATAAAGCTTTTTCAAAAATCACCAATATAAATATATATATATATGCTAATATTAAATTCTTGTGCTAAAAGTAAACTAATCATAGAACAAAAACAAAGTTTGATTATATTAACTGCATGTGAACTCTAATTCTATTTCAAAATGGAGAATCAATAAATTTCTCCTTCATTTTGGCCTAAGTTTAGGATTGAGGTTCCTGATGGGAGATTAGGTTAATTTAGGGCAGAGAGCTGTATATAAACACCCACAGATATACACATCCTTTCTTTTATCACCTGTGTGGTCCGGTTAAAAGGTGACCAGACAGTTGTGGAAAGAGAGGAATCATGAACCCAGCAAACAGAACTATTTCTCACTTAGTCACTCCTGTCTTCTTGGATTGGCCAAAGCACAGCAATCCACATCTCAGTGTTCTTTCTAAAGAAAACCCAACTGCTTTGAGCAGCCACACTATGTGGTAGAACAGGAATGCCTTCCTGATTCAGAAGATGGAGCCTCCACATGTAGCTCTACCACTCATTAACCTATGACCAAAAACGAGCCACGTCATTGCTCCATGTTTCAGCTTCCTCATCTCTGAGAGAGTGTGGTGATACTTCACAGATTTTGGTGAGAATTGAATAAGACAATTCTGTGAATATATGAGGTTATTAAAGGTTGTACAAGAGTGGAGCACCTGGGTGGCTCAGTGGTTGAGCATCTGTCTTTGGTTCAGGTCGTGATCCTGGGCTCCTGGGCTTGAGTCCTGCATCAGGCTCCCTACAGGGAGCCTGCTTCTCCCTCTGCCTGTGTCTCTGCCTCTCTCTCTGTGCCTCTCATGAATAAATACATAAAATCTTTTTAAAAAAAAGATTGTACAAGAGTTATTTATATATGTGTGTGTTATATAAAATTAATTATATAAATGCATATATATTAGTTATAACCACTTATATATGTAAAATAATTATTAGCATATGTGAGAACAGTATATATGTTTGCACAAACTTTTTCCATTCACACTTAATCTATGCAATCACTTCTATTTCCAAAACCATCTCTCTCTTCACTACCTCTCTTATTCCTCCTGCCTGTCGGTTTTTCTGTCAGGCAGTTCCAGCTGCTTTTGCCCCCTTATAGAGTTTTGTTAATGCAGGAGGATTTGTAACCAAATGCTCACATGTTCTCATTTCTTGTGTCAACAGGTGGAGAGCACCCAATCCTGGGATTCCAGGAGTGTTTTTTAGTGGCTGATAAGCCTCATTAAAACCTGTGGGTCTTCTTCTAGGCTGGGCACCCAGCTGCCTTTTTCTATTTTTGGAAGGGCCACAGAAAAATCTCCTGTCAAGAGTTTAAAACTTTCCACAGCCTGTAAATCGGATGGTTCACCCCTTGTAAAATATAACTTGGTTTGGTTACATGTAACCTTATTCTGACTTATATTCTTCAGCAATTTTTAAAAATTGCAGCTGTCTTGCTGTGCGATGTACCACTGCACATTTCATTTGTGTTATTGGTCCATTAAACAGCATCGAAACAGAGAGATGCCCTAAAAAGAGACATTCTTTAAGAGTGTTCTGAGAAAAAGGGTTGCTTTTGTACAGTAAAGGGATTACCATATCTGTCAGCTAAGCTATTTAAAAGAAATGCCAGTAGGGAAAATACTGAAAAGAAGGCACTCAAAGTTCAAAGAGACTAATCTTCGAAGGTTCACAGAGATAAATATAGGAAAATATAATTTAAAAAAATATTTTATTTATTCATGATAGAGAGGCAGAGACACAGGCAGAGGGAGAAGCAGGCTCCATGAAGAGAGCCCGACGCAGGACTCGATACTGGGTCTCCAGGATCAGGCCCTGGGCTGAGGGTGGCACTAAACCGCTGAGCCACACAGGCTGCCCGGAAAATATAATTTTTAAAGCTTAAAAAAATTCAAAATCACTCATTTCAGAAGTACCCTGGTTATTAACAAGTATAAAACTTAATTTGGAGAAAATGGGAAGGACTTAGGACTTAGATTAGACATACTGGTTGTCTCACAAATCTTGTTGAGGAATCTAAGATGAAAGCAAATCATAGTAATAAAAATGATCAAAAGCCAGCCTCACCTAATCCAGACCCACTCCCCAACACCAGAGTCTATCATTTTTATGTACTGTCATATATTTATACCTATAGAATATTTATAGAATTATTTGATTTTTGTTTACAGAAAAGTCAGACTGCAGACATCACTTAACCAAGTTGCTTTTTTTACACTCAACAACGCTTTTATTAAAAAAATGTTTTTGGAGATGTACCCATTGTTTCCAATGTCGCACAATTACTATAATAAATTAATCTATGCTTTTAAGCCTCTGTATATATACATATATATGTATGTATTTATAAGTCAGCCTCAGATTTGTTCTAAATCCTAGTTTGCGGGATCCCTGGGTGGCGCAGTGGTTTGGCGCTTGCCTTTGGCCCAGGGCGCGATCCTGGAGACCCGGGATCGAATCCCACATCAGGCTCCCGGTGCATGGAGCCTGTTTCTCCTTCTGCCTATGTCTCTGCCTCTCTCTGTGTCTCTCTGTGACTATCATAAATAAATAAAAATTTAAAAAAAAAATTTTTAAATCCTAGTTTGCTTTTGACTTTACCAGAAATAGAAAAAGGAAGAAACTCACAATCCCATTGCTTGGCTCTATTCCAAGCACTTCAGTACTCATTGTAAGGGAGGGATTAGCCATCAAAAGTGAGATGTGGATTTGAAGCAATTTTCCAGATAATTCAATCCCCAAAAAGCTACTTTGAACTGAACCAGATATTTAGGAGTAGTTTGTTCTTTCTTAAATTTTTAATTAGTTCTCCTAGTCTACTTTATTGATGGAATGAATTCATCCATCTATCCATTCAGTGAGTTTTTCATTAACTGTTAGAGCTAAATGCATAGCATTCTATTAAACAGATTTTACTTATTTATATTATTTTTATTTTTAAAATTCCAGTATAATTAACAGTGTTATATTAGTCTCAGGTGTATAATATAATTATTTAAAATTCTATACATCACCCAGTGCTCATATCACAATAAATGTGCTCTTAGTCCCAGTCACCTATTTCACCCATCCCCTGCCCACCTCTCTCTGGTATCCACCAGTGTGTTCTCTATAGCTAAGAGTCTGGGCTTTTTTCTTTTCTTTTCTTTTTTTATTTTAGAGAGAGAGAGAGAGTGAGAGAGAGCGCATGAGAGAATACCAAGCTGACTTCACAATGAACATGGAACCCAATGCAGGGCTCTATCCTAGCACCCTAAGATCATGACCCAAGCTGAAATTAAAAGTGGATGCTTAACCAACTGAGTCACCCAGGCACCCTTGTTTTATTTTTTTTTAAACCAGTTTGTTTCATTTGTGATCATGAAGAAGGGGTGTACCCTATGTGAAGGACATATTTATCCTTCTCATGTTAATTTACACAATACAAGATGTACTTCCTAAATTCTAGCTAGCTTTACCAATCAGTATGAATGAATAACTCAAAAATAGGGTGGGAGAAAGTGTAGACCCTACTGCTGATTTAACTACAGTCCCATTACATCTTCAAACCATACCATATGCCTCAAGAAAAAGATACCTACCCTAAAATCAGAATCCCTACTAACATGAGGTCCTTCCAGGTTAAATTCCTAGAATCATAGTGCAAGTCAGTGTGAGTAGAGGGTTTGGAATCAGATCTGGGTTGTATCAATAATGCTCTGCTACTCAATATGAAAGTTTCAAGCCATTGTAAACACTGAGGTGTTTTTTAAGCTTTTATTTATTTATTCATGAGAGACACGGAAGGGGGGTGCAGGCAGAGACACAGGCAGAGGGAGAAGCAGGCTCCATGCAGGGAGCCCGATGTGAGACTCCATCCCTGGACTCCAGGATCACACCCTGGGCTGAAGGCAGGTGCTCAACTGCTGAGCCACCCAGGGATCCCCTGAGATGTTTTATCATAAGGATCTCATTCTCACTACTCGGCCATCAAAAAAATGAAATCTTGCCATTTGCAAGGACGTGGATGGAACTAGAGGATATTATCCTAAGAGAAATAAGTTAATCAAAGAAAGACAGTTATATGATCTCAATCACGTGGAGTTTAAGAAACAAAACAGATAATCACAGGGGAGGAGAGGAAAAAATAAAGCAAGATGAAATCAGAGAGGGAGACAAACTATAAGAGACTCTTAATCCTAGGAAACAAACTGAGGGTCATAGGGGGAGGGGGAGGGGCACTAGAAGGGCACGTGATGCAATGAGCACTGGGTGTTATATAAGACCGATGAGTGGGATCCCTGGGTGGCGCAGCGGTTTGGCGCCTGCCTTTGGCCCAGGGCGCGATCCTGGAGACCGGGGATCGAATCCCACATCGGGCTCCCGGTGCATGGAGCCTGCTTCTCCCTCTGCCTGTGTCTCTGCCTCTCTCTCTCTCTGTGTGACTGTCATTAAAAAAAAAAAAAAAAAGACCGATGAATCACTGCCTTCTACCTCTGAAACCAATAATACATTATATGTTAATTAATTGAATTAAAATAAAATAGAAAAAAATTTTTTAAAGGATTTCATTTTCAGCAAATGGTTTGTGTAGTAAAATCAATATTAATTGTATTTATAGATTATTTTGAGTGGATTTTTATTTTATTTTACATTTTATTTTATTTTAGAGACAGAGAACGTGCACATGCGGGAGTAGGAAGGAGGGGTAAAGGGAGAGAGAATCTTTTTTTTACTTCTTTTGGAGAGAGAAAGAATCTTGAGTAGGCTCCACTCTCAGTTCAGAGCTGGACATGAGGTTCAATCTCACAACCCTGAGATTATGACCTGAGCCAAAATCAAGAATCGGACGCTTAACCAACTGAGCCTCTCAGTCACCCTTGGTGTGGAGTTTTAAGATCTTTTTTAATGTTAGAAAATAAATTTCCAGGCCATCTAAATATAAGTTTGTGCTTACTTAGGCTTTTTTGATGCTAAATTGAAAATCTCTCTGATCTCTTAAGAGTGATATCTTGGCTTTCCTAGATAAGGATAAACCTTTGCCTAGCAATAAAGCAGAACCAATCTGCTTTAATATTTACTCAGGAGTTTGTAAGTAAGTTAAGTGGAGTAAAGGGTTCTGTTTTAGTTTTACTAGACCTCGTTTTGTTAGAATTTCTTTTCTTCCAAGCTATGGCATTTTTCAATGGTCAGGTAACTTTTTACATTGAAGAAGAATGAGATTCTGAGCCACTAATGAGCTCACATCCCAAGTTCCTCTTTTTCAGTGAGGTAGACAAACACTACTTGCTGCCTTATTGGTATATTTTATCTGTGACTATGAATGACTGAATCCTCAAAGAACTTTCAGGTGCATTCCACATTATGTATTTCTGGCAGCAATAGGCTTCATCATGCACCATCTTACACAATCTCAAAATCTCAGGGCAATTCTGCTGAACTGAGTCATGGTCTCAGGACCCAACGGCATCAAGCATGAGAAGCACAATGTTGTTAAAGCATAGACTTATACCTACAGGTTTGTCCAGTAAAAAATAGACTGCTGAGATGGTTCAGTGTGTTCTTACCAAAGACAAATTTTTGCCATGTTTTTCATCTAGTGCTCTAAGATTAAACCAGTGGGCCCAACACTTGCAATAATATCATAACATTCTCAGCTGACATCCAGTCTGCACTGGTTGTTTGTTAAAATGTTAAAAGAGTTCTGCATTAAATGACATATCTGCTAAAGGGTTAGTAGCCAAAATATATAGTTTATAAAACTCAACACTCACAGTAACAGATAACCCAATTAAAAATGCACAGAAGACATGAATAGACATTTTTCCAAAGAAGACATCCAGATGGCTAACAGACACATGAAAAGGTCCTCAACATCACTCATCATCAAGGATATACAAATCAAAAGTACAATGAGATAGCACTTCACATCTGTCAGAATGACTGAAATCAACCACACAAGAAAGAACGGGTGTTGGCAAGGATGTGGAAAAAGGGGAACACTCCTGCACTGCTGATGGGAAAGCAGACTGATGTAGCTACTCTGGAAACAGTATGGAGGTTCCTCAAAAAGTTGAAATAGAACTATCCTATGATCCAGCAATTGCACTACTAAGTATTTACCTAAAGAATACAGAAATACTAATTCAAAGGGATATATGCACCCCAATGTTTATGGCAGCATTATCTACAGTAGCCAAATTATGGAAACAGCCAACATGCTCATTGATTGATGAATGGATGAAGAAGATGTAGTGTATATATACACAATGGAATATCACTGAGCCATCAAAAAGAATGACATCTTGCCATCTGCAACACGGATGGAGCTAGAGAGAACTGTGGAATAAGTCAGTCAGAGAAAAACAAACAGCATGTAATTTCACACATATGTGGAATTTAAGAAACAAGACAGATGATCATAGAGAAAGAGAGAGAGGCAAACCAAGAAACAGTCTCTTAACTACAGAGAACAAGCTCATGCTTACCAGGAGAGAGGTGGACAGGAGGGATGAGCAAAATAGGTGATGGGAACTAAGGAGTGCATGTGTGATAAGCACCAGGTATTGTATGGAAGTGTTGAATCATTAAATTGTACACTTGAAACTAATATTATACTGTATGTTAACTAACTGGAATTTAAATAAAAACTTAAAGAAAATAGTTCTGCCCTGGTTGCTAAATAGCTACTATCCCTCAGCAAACTGATTCCGAAGATCTAACAACTAAGGCATTTATTCTGGCCAAAAAGGGAAGTCTCTACCCCTGCTACATTCGGATTGGCTCCCAAACTTACTGGTTGTTGTAAAGTTTTAGTATCACTCCTGCCTAAAACAAATGTGGAAATAAAATTGAATGACGTAACAAGTGTGTGTGTGACATAACAAGAATGTGTGTGTGTACATGTACAAAGAAAGAGCCACAGAGAGAAGATGTAGGTTGGATCAACGATCTCTGCTACTCAAATATCAAAGTTTCTTTTCTGTCTTCTCACAAGGTTTTCATTCTTAGCAACTGGGTTATGCAAAATAACCCAGTGTTAATTGTATTTAGAGATTATTTAGAGTGGGAATTTTAAGATTTTTTTCAAAATAGACTTTTTAATATTTTTAGAAGCATATATACTCATAAAAATATGATATATTTATGTTACAGTGTATATTTAACATATTACATATTATATTGCACAAATTATAATATTACATAGGTATATATTTCATTATGTATTTTGATGTATACATATATATACATGCTTACACCCAAACACAGAACCATGCTACTGGTTCTTTTTTTTTTTTTTTTCATCCTACTGGTTCTATTAGACCTTGACTAATACAGATGGGAACCAGAATTATCTGGAATTATCTCTCCTTCATGTGCCTGGAAAGACTTAAACAGTTTGGAAGAGGAATAGCTGGGGTTCTTTGGGCATTTTCATCTCTATGTGGTCTTCCAGCATGGCAGCTTCATGTCAGACAGGATTCTCTCAGGGCAAGTGTCCCTAGTGACAGAACACCAAGCAGAATTATATTGCTTTTTATAACCTAAACTCTGAAATTACATTTTATCACACCTGTTGTATTCTCTTGAGGCAGTTATAAAAGTTCATCCAAACTCAAGAAGAGAAGACACAGACCCCATGTCTCAATAAAAGAATATTTATATCATGTTACAAGAAGGGCATGTGGGATGAAGTATATTGGTGCTCCCACTCTGGAGAAAACTATCTGCCACATTAACATTTCAACTTCTGAGATATATTTTCTCGTGCTCATTTCGGCAGCACCTCTACTAAAATTGCAGTGAAATACATTTTCTATTTATTTAGAATTACTAATAATTGATGCTCTACTTTTCAGATGGGTCCACTTTTTGACCGTTCTTTTATTTTCTCTCTTTTTTTTTTAAAGATTTTATTTATTTTTTAGAGACAGAGAGAGAGAGAGAGAGAGAGAGAGAGAGGCAGAGACACAGGCAGAGGGAGAAGCAGGCTCCATGCAGGGAGCCCGACGTGGGACTGGATCCCAGGGCTCCAGGATCACCGCTTAGAGTGAGGGCGGTGCTAAACTGCTAAGTCACTGGGGCTGCCCGGGTTCTTTTACTTTCTTGACTTGAGATAGCTATTATCAGAGAACTGTATACATGAAAGCTTTACTTCCAGTTTTAGTTTCTTGATTTTCTTTTAAAGTTACATAAAATAAATCTCAAGTGTAACTAAGAATTTGTATGTGACCTTTAGGCCCTTTTTTTTAGGCGCTTTTGACGAAAGAGCATGTAATAGGAATGCAATTAATAAGTGTGATAGAAGATAATTAAATTGGCTTGAGTTAATCAAAATTTGGACAATGTTAGTATTAGCTTTGGGTTTCTTTTTATTTAGAACCAGCCATACTACTTTTCCACTGACCTATCTTCCTCCCCTAGGAATGTGGGTAGAGGAAGGCTGGGTTGAGGGGAGGAGATGACCTCTGTTTGCTGGTCTGGAAAAGTGGCTTGGAGGCAAAGACAAGTTGGACTTGACTCTGCTCAATAGTGGTTTGTTCCTTATGTGATCTGTGGCTGATTTACTCCCAAGGAAGTTGCTGCAGCTTTTTCTTGGATATAAACTCTTGTCTTGGCTTAAACTCCAGTAAAAAGAGAATACTTTTCTGTTCAGTGTTACAAAGTTGAAAAGTTTCTTGAGCCCCAAATCAGTAGGATATCCTTTCTACTAAGTAAAATTACACTCTTGTGTTCTTTTACCCTTCTATCTCAGCCATTCTTCCCTGTTTTAAAAATTCTCATTTATTTTTTATGTATAAAATATGTTCTTAAATATTTTGGAAATGTAAAAGCTATGAAGAATACCAATACAAACATCCATAACTAGCTTGAGAAATAAAACATTACCACCAAAGCCATTGAAGCTTCTCACGTTCACTCATACCACATATTAATTCCCCTTCTGCTCCCTCAGATGTAATCATATTTCTGAGTTTACTCCTTTTTATTCTTTGGCATTTAAAAATATTTTGCTACAGGAATGCCTGGGTGGCTCAGCGGTTGAGTGTCTGCTTTCAGCCCAGGGTGTGATCCTGGAGTCCCCAGATCAAGTCTCACGTCGGGCTCCCTGCATGGAGCCTGCTTCTCCCTCTGCCTATGTCTCTGCCTCTCTCTCTGTGTCTCTCATGAATAAATAAATAAAAATATTTTAAAAATAAAAAAAATTTGCTACACTTTTATGTATTCCTAAATAACATTTACCAGTACGGCACATGTTTTTAAACTTTATGGAAGTAGCATTATCTTTTGTAATTTGCTTTTTTAAGGCAATTTTTCACAAAAATATTTGTGAGATTTATTCTTTAACTTATTTTCATTGCTGCTTAGTGTTTCATTGTGTGAATTTTCCTCTGCTTACTTACCCATTCTCTTACTGATGGACATATTATTTTCTATTTTTTCTATCATAAATAATGCTTCTGTAAAAATTCTTGTATTTGTCTCCTTTTGTACCTGGGTTTCTTATGTTAGTTAGCTATTAGATACAAATCTGAGATGGGACAAGGAGCTTGGGTCAGAATATACATCAATATACCATCTCCTTCATCAAGAAAATCTTACCTCAAAAATAAAAATGTCAGCTCACTTAAAGTGTGCTTAGTGGTACATTTGATTTATATGCTTGAGCAAGCTCTTCATCTAATTATGGTCCAGTAACAATGAGTTTGAGAATGTGGACCACTTTCAGTGAATTGTTGGGTCATTCCACACTACTACATATTTCCAAACTGTTTCCCAAATCATTATACCAATTTACACAGCTATCAGAAGTGCATAAAAATTCCCATTGCTTCATGTCATTGCCAACATGTGATATTATCAGACCTTTAAATTTTTGCTAATCTGATGGGAGTGAGATGATTTCTCATTATGGTTTTATTTTCTTTCCCTGATTGCTAGTGATATAGCACATCTTACAATTAAAATTTTTTAAAATTATTTTTTATTGAGATATAACTGACATAAACATCCTATTAGTTTTAGGTATACAGCATAATGATTTGATATATGTGTATATTTTAATCATACAGTATTTGTCTTTCTCTGTCTGACTTATTTCACTTAGCACAATGTCCTTAAGTTTCATCCATGTTGTGCCAAATTATTGCCATTTTTAAAAATTGGTTTTTAGTTTTTCTTAAAAGATTTCATTTTTAAATAATCTCTACTTATGGAGCTTAACTTACAATACAACCCTGAGATCAAGAGTCACATGCTCTACTGACTGACCCAGCCAGGCACCCCAGTTTGGTTTTTTAATCACTGAACTTTTCTGAATTGTTGATACTAATCTTCAATTTTTTCTGCATTTGCTAATTTTTTTTTAAATTCAATTTTCCAAAGGTGGGCCATGTGGCCTTTTGGCTTTTTATTTATTATTATTGTTATTATTTTTTTGGCGGTGGTATTTTTATATTTATTCATTTTAAACCCAGTATAGTTAATATAGTGTTACATTAGTTTCAGGTGTACAATAAGTGATTCAGTAATTCTATACATTACTCCGTGCTCATCAAGATACATGTACTCTTAATCCCCTCCACCTATTTCATCCATTGGCCCCCTCATGCACCTCCCCTCTGGGAACCATCTCTTTGTTCTACATAGTTAAGGGTTTTTTTTTTGTTTTTTTGTTTTGTTTTGTTTTGTTTTGTTTTGTTTTTTGGTTTCTCTCATTTTTTCCCCTCTTTGTTTTGTTTCCTAAATTCCACATATGAGTGAAATCATATGGTATTCATCTTTCTCTGACTTATTTCACTTAGCTTTAAAGTCTAGATCCATCCATGTTGTTGCAAATGGCAAGATTTCACTCTTTCTTATGGCTGGGTAATACTGCATTGTATGTACCCCACATCTTCTTATCCATACATCTATCAATGGACACGGTTTTCTCCCATATTTTGGCTATTGTATGTAATTCTACAGTAAACATAGGGGTGCATATATCTCTCAAATTAGTGTTTTTGTATTTTTAGAGTGAATACCAGAAGTAGAACTACTAGATCATATGGTAATTCTCTTTCATTTTTTACTCTTTACTACAGTGCCGGTTTCCTTATGGTTTTTAAAAATCCCCTCCTTCTCTCCCTCTCCCCATTTTTGACCATTCCATTCTTTCCTGTGGAATGTTATTGATGTTCCTGTGACTGCCCCTCCTTCAGCTTGCTGTTCCCAATGTCCCCTCATCTTCTGCCCCCACCCAAATACTCTTGTTTTTCTGTGTTCCACTCACCCTGGCAGGCTACCCTTCAATTCAAAGGAGGATTTCTTCAATTTTATTTTATTTTTATTTATTTATTTATTTTTTTTGGATTTCTTCAATTTTAATTAATTTCTATTATTATTTTTTTTAATTATTTATTTTTAAAGATTTTATTTATTCATGAACGACACAGAGAGAGAGGCAGAGACATAGGCAGAGGAAGAAGCAGGCTTCCACCAAGGAGCCTGATGTAGGACTCAATCCCAGGACCCAGGATCATAACCTGAGTCAAAGGCAAACCGGTCAACCACTGAGCCACTCAGGTGCTCTCTCTCTCTCTCTCTCCCTCTCTCTTTTTTAGAGGAAAATGACCTAATCTTTATTTAAAAATACTTATATTTTTAAATGGCTAGTATTTTCACATGGTTCAAAATTCTTAAAGTACAAAAGAGTACAACTGATAAATCTCCCTCTTATTCTTGTTCAGTTTCCTTCCATGCAGCCAGTGTTAGCAGCGTCTTCTGCATTAATGTAGAGATGGCTCATACATGTACAAGCAAATATTATATATCTCTCCACTTTTTCTTAACTCAAATAGTAGAGTACTATCTACATGGGTTCAGTTACCTCTGACTCCTCTTTGGAGCGGGAACACTTAATGTGGTGGGTAACATTCTCACTTGGCTGGTAAGGCTCCTGTATGTTTTTCAGGCTGAATCCAGTGTCTGGTTCCTCTGGCTTCCAGATTCTGATGCACACACATCAAGCTTTACATGTTGTCTCCTTAAAGCCCTTCTCACCCCTCTATTCCCTTCAGAAATCTTCCTCTCAAATTCTGTGAATCTACAGTCTCTCAAGCCTTTCTATATCACTGACCAGGTTGTAGAGTCTTGAGAAAGGGGCCAAGAATTACATAACTGGTGTCATATTACCTCTTTGTAAATTGGCTACTTGGACTCCTGTCCTATAATTTACTTGCTGCTATCCATTTGTCTTAAGCTCTCACTCAAAAAATTGCAATTTAATATTCATTATAGTAAAATATGATGAAACGCTGCAAGGGTCAATGTGTAGGGTACAAACAACAGTTATGGCATGTCAAAATGGAGAGAGGTGGCTGTGTTTGAGGTATTAGGGGGGTGAAGGAGAGGCAGGGATCTGCACAAGGTAGGACTAGTGGAAATCACGCATAGGATGACATGAGGATAACATCGCTCTCCACACAGCGACGGGAACTTTTGGTGTTTTCTGTTACCCAGGAGGCAGCATGGGGGTGGAGAAGCATAAACAGGGTTTAGCGAGACCTCAAATCTTACATTTGCCTTTTGCTTATGGTATAATATTGGGCAAATTACTTAGCTTTTCACAACCCATTTCCTCTTCTAAAAAAAAGTTTTATAAATACTAAACAAGGTGGTTGTATAATGGATGGGGGAAATAACTAAATAACTCTTTCCTTATGTTGTTTTTCGTGCTACCGCTGGCACCACTGGGATACCCACATTTCCTGTTCTCTCCAGCAGTTTCCTAGAGACACAATACATACTTTACATACAGGATTTTATACATCCACGTAAGTCTTATCCAGGCACAGCCAAAGGCCCTGCAAAGAGGGAGCAGTTACTGCCTCCTGCTTCTACTGTTGAGATCTACCCAACAAGCAGGGATCGAGCCCCTAAACCGTCCCAGTTACCGACCTAGGCCCTATTGGGGTACAGAGAGACAAAAGGGTCTTCAAGATACTTAAAGATGAGAAACAGTCTCTGGATAAACAGCTATCGGAGTTCGGAAGGTGGAGGAAAAGTGATGGGCATAGAGCTTGTGTGAAGTGAGCACCTAACGGAAGGTGGCATTATTTGCAGAAGAGGTGTCATTTAAGCTAAGTCCTGACACATGTTAGAATTCGCCATACGGAGACTGGGGAAGGAGGATAAAGGTATCAGAAGACCTGCTGATCACAGACTGCACCGTTCATCATCGATGCCTATACCCAACCGGAGGAAACACCGATATACTCGCTCTGGATTAGCCGTCAGGCTGCAGGTCTGTAAGTCTCCAGAATAAAACCGCCACAGTGACAGCAGCGGGGGGAACTGCAGCAGCCGCAGAGCTGCAAAGACTCTGAAACTGACGCGGGTAAAGAAGATTTACTTGGACGACAACTGGTGGGAACACCGTAAATTCTGAGAAGCTGCACATTCTGACTTCTGAGTTCACCCTGGTCAACCCCCCCGCCCCCCCCCCCCACCCCCCTTGTTTTTTTGGCCGGGGTGAAATGCGCAGCCAGAAGGCCCAATTAGCGTTAGCGTCCGAAGAAGGAGGGCGGGGGAGGTCTCCGCTGCGGATCTGCTCTGGCTCCTCCCGAGTCCCGCTGGGCACCAACCCGCCACGCCAAACATGGCGCTCTCGAACGTCCTTTCTTCGTCTTATCCCTGCCCGCACATCTTAGCCACACTCAACATGGCCCCAACTAAAGGCTGTATTCCTGTGGAGCCGACTCGGGACAGTTCTCGCGAGGTTTGCCTGCCCCCCCCCCCCCCCCCCACCTCGACCGCTCCCGCCCTGCCTCGCGCGGCCGCCACCGCCACTGCCGCCGGCGCCGCTCCTCCTCCGTGTCAGTTGTTGGGCTGTAATGGCGACTGGGCCGCCGCCGCCGAAGTGACTCCCGGGCGGGGGAGCGGGGCCGGACCTGCGCCAGAGGGAACTGCAGAGAGCCGCAGCTCAGGGGGAGGCTTGCTGTGGGGGAGGGGAGGCAGCCTTTCCGCCTCTCCTTCCTTCTCTGCAGCCCGGCGGATCCGGGGAGCCGGTGCGAGGCGGGCACCCGGTGCGTCCCCGGAGCGGGGAGGCCAGGCCCGGCAGCCCTGGGGCCGGTCGGGGCGGCATCGCTGCACCCTCCGCCAGGCCCCGCGGGATGCACCGTGGGAGCCGAGGGCGGAGGCGACACTCTCAGGTGAGCTGCGGGAGGACGTGGCTGGGACCGCAGACGCTCGCTTAGCTTCTGCTGCCTCTGTCCGCGGTCCCGGGTCCCCGGTGGCGGCGAGAGAGGCGGGGCGGGGCGCCGGGAGCCCTGGCCCAGCCTGGCGTCCCCCTCGGGGACCCTCCCTGGGCCCCCCGCTTCTGCGGGGAGGGCTCTCCTGAGACCTCGATTTCAGGTCCCACCGGTGCCTGCCCGAGACGGATTTCCTTCCTTACCTGCCAGTGCGCCCCCCTCCCTCCCGCCGCCCCCCCCCCCCCCCCCCGCGCCCTGCTCCCCCGCCCCTCCTCTCCTCTGCAAAAGATGTAAGATACCTCTCGCCTTTGGTCTCCGGAGAACTGCTCCTCCTTCACTTGCAGATCAGGCGTATTTTAGGAAATTCCGGGCAACTGGCTCCAGTGGCAAGGATGACTGGGTTTCTGTTCCTTTTTGGTGGGGATAAACATTCTCAAGTATAGGGGAAAACTTTGATCTGCTCCAGTCAAGCAGCTGCTGAACGTAGTCTACCGATTTATTTCACAGATGATTTAGTGTGTGTGTGTGTGTGTTTGGTGGGGGGGGGGGGTAATTTCTTAAGCTTTACGCTTTGAAAGTTTGTCAGTATTTCTCCCCCTCCCCTCCCCGCCCTCTTTTTAAATGTGGCCCAACATGGTAAATAATATTTAACCGGTTTCACAAATACGGTTTGGAATTTCGCTGGGTTTTTAGTTTTCAGATAGGAGGTTGTACATAGGTATAAGATTTTAACATAGTTTTTAGTGTAGTAGCAAATCTTTCCTAAAGGAAAAGATCCTTCTTATAGGACAGGTTGTCAGGAGTGGTAATCGGTATCCATGCACTCCCATCTGATTGTTTTTTGTTGTTGTTGTTGTTGTTTGTTTGTTTGTTTTGGATTTGGAAAAGTCGTTAATGTTCTGTTGCCATGTTAGCGATGCCTCCTCCTCCTGTCTTGCGTTTAAAGGTTTTAAAGGAAAAGGCTATCTTAGGCAGACCTAGCAACAGTGCGAAACGGTTTGTAAAAGCGATGATAAAATACGGAAAGCTGCTCTCCACTTAAAGCACTTCTTAGTTTAAAATACTGCTTTTAAACAAGGGAGTGTGTTGCTTATAACATGAGATTGTGACTTTGGGGGATTGGTCGTTAGGCCAATGGTACAAGTTGCTTCAAACCCATGGATGTGTAACATGGATTAATTTCGGTGTGCAAAATTGAGGAACTCCACCTAGTGTAATAAAGTAAATTTGAAGCGTTGAAGCGTCATTGCATTGAATTTAAGGTGCTTTAATCAGAAAATAAACGTCAAGCCAAAATACATTGTATGTGTGGATAAATAGTATGTATCTCATTTTTTCACGGTAGCAGGGCTTGGGTTTGTAACGATGGTGAAGTCCAGTAACTAAACAATTTCATACGTGTGTGAGATAATTTCTCTGACTCTCATATTGTGTAAGGGTGTTACTACTTAACCAACCTCCTGTGGGGAAATCAATTTATGGATTATGAAGTTTAGATTTTTTTTCCTTATGCTTTTGATTGCCAGTCTTTTGCCCATTTAATAATCTGTCATATCATGGACAGTAGAAAGGAGATGGAGTCCCTATCTAACCAATTTTTATTTGTTGAATTACTTTGTTATAAAGGCAGCAAAAAAGAAGCAGCTGTTTAAAATAATTTACATCATTTTTTTTTGGTGTATCTCCACATATTTTATTTAGTCTTTATAGCTGTATGAGGTAGGTTTGGCAAATATTTTTGTTTTGCAGTTGTGGAAATTGATACACAAGGGAGTTTATTTATATGAATGATGGTCTTATTTCTGCAGATCTAGAATTGTTTATTTTTATTGAGGTATAATTGACATTAGTTTCAGGTGTACAGCGTAATGGTTCTGTATGTATTGTGAAATGATCACAAGTCTAGTTAACATCGTAGAATTATTTTTATTTTTAAATTGAATATATAGATACTTCTGGACCTTAGTTTTTTTAAAATCTAAAAAGAAATTGTTTTTGCTCCTTTTGACATGCTGTTAACTCCTTTATGCTGATGGTTGTCGTTCTTTAAAAACAGTACTTTCAATAATTTTTGTTAATAATGAGCAAGTCATGAATTATTATAATAGATGGCTTCACTTCTGTGTGTACTTTTTGCTTGAACAGTGTTCTTCAGAAATTGTAGTTGACTGGTCCTCTCTCATTTTGTTTGGATACTCACAGTTCTGTCGTCTTTGATAATTCAAATGATTAATACTCTTGGTTATGAAAACCAGTATTTGGGCCACATAGTAGCATAACTGGAAAGTAGTAACATCTTGGTGATTTTATTGTAGAACTGATGATTTAAAATGTTAACTTGCCATCTATACTTGTGATTGCTCTTTTTGCAGCATGGGACAAGTTGTGAAATAATTTTCTTTATTGACGTTGTCTTCCCATGTCAAACAATTTCTAGTGTCGCAAATAGTCCAAAAACACAATCAAAAGATTTTATAGTGTGTTTTTTTTCCTGCACTTATGGCTTTTTGTTTATTATCACAAGTATGATTTTACATTTACTAGTGGTTATTTTGGTTGGTTATTTGCCTTTCTCATTTAATCTAAGTTCCATGATGGCAGAGATCCTCTGTTAACTATTGTACCCCCAATGCCTAGCATATAGTAAACTAATCAGTAAATATTAGTTGAATAAATTGACTAAACAGTGGTTTTGGCATAAGGTATAGAAAACAAAACAAACACTAGTTCATGTTCCTAGGCACACATCAACTCTAATTAAGAATATACTCCAGAGATATGTTCAAGTTTGTTAGGTAGCAGGGAATGACAGCCTGGGATTAAAAACCACTGAGAATAAGCCACAGGTGGATCCTGAAAACTTTATTGGATATTTTAATGATTTGCTTAGGTGTTCTGGCAATAGTTATTATAATTTAAAGAAAACAGAAGGTTTAAGACCCTGACCCAATTAGTACTATAATTATAGGCTCTTAATAACCTTAAGTCACTTCTTAATTACAGCATTGGGAGTTTTAAATCTTAAAGGCCAGCTAGTCCAATTCCCACGTTTTGCACATAAGTGAACAGTATCATATAGGGGAAATATCTTACGCAAAGTGGTTTTATAACTGGATGAAGAATTCATTATACAGTTGCTAAGTCTTCACTGTTTAATGACAGATAATTATCAAATCAGACGATGATTGTGACCAATTGGGCAATCTATTCATTCTACATCAGGGTAAGTTAAAAACTCAAAATAGACCTCTCCCTGAATCAAAAATATTTGTTAACTTAAAGATGAACCTCAACCTTCCCCTCTGCCATTGGGACTATAAATTGGTACAACCAGGACAATATTCTGGAAGGAAATTTGTTGTTACTTATCAAAATTAGGAGTGCATGAATTTGATGGTCATTTTGTTTTTAGGAGTTTAGCTTCCAGAAATTTTGGCATAAAAGCACAAGAACAAATCTACAAGGATGTTCATTTTAACATTATTATAAGTAAATGCTGGTAGTATTTATAAATAAACAATATCCTAAATGCCCCATTGGTAGAGGAATAGTTGAAATTATAGTATATTTATGCTGTGAAATACTATGCACCTGTTAACAGGTTGAGGGATAACTCCATTTACTTCATGAGAAGCCGCTGAGTGTATCATCAAGTGCAAGGACCATGCAGCTAACTTTCTGGGTTCAAATCCCAACTGCATCATTTATTAGATGTAGCCATTAGCAAATTACTTAAACTTGTCCATAAAGTGGATATAATTATAGTTCTCATTTGACAGGGCTGTTGTGAGAATTAAATGAGTTGCTATTTAAGCTGCAAGTAAGCATAGTAAACACTAATAAATGTTTAAGTGTTTGCAATTACTATTGTATACTGACATTAAAGAACGTTCATGATATAATATTGAGTGAGAAAAATAAGTTGCATAACACTGTGTAATATTCAGTTTTGAAAAAACACATGGGCAAAGAAAGAAATTTGATTTTATTATGATTTTGTATGGGCATAGGAAAGAGTCTGTAAGGATGGATGTTAAACTATTAGCTATATTGTCCCTGGGGGAGTGGGTGACTTTCTTTCTTTCTTTCTTTTTTTTTTTTTTTACTTTAGATACTTTTGTATTGTTTATTATAAGTCCCACTTATATAGTTTTTGAAACACTTTTTTCTAAAAAAAAATCGAAACAATTTTTTCTATTATACAGTCATATAAATGTATTTTTTAATTTAGTTTTTCAGAGATCTGTAGATTTCATCAATATATCACAGTGAGATTATATTTCAAAACTTTTGTTGATGGAAGATTAAACTTAAAAGTGTATTTATTTTCCACTAGCTTAGTGACCTTAAGTGTCATTTCTTAATTTACAAAGTAAGTACATACGTAGCTCAATCAGTGTTTCTTAAACTCAGTATTACCAGACTGTGCTAGGAGGTGCCTTGGGGCACTGTAGTGATCTCACACAGGCACTGTGGAATATTTTAAAGTTTTCGAGGGAAACACCATAATATTTGACAGCTGTAGAATATCTATGTGATATTTGACATCTGTGGAACACTGCTCCAACTATTAGTTTGAGGTAGTGTCTATGAGATTGTGTTACATTACTTTGGAAGACTGGATGTCTTCAAAAAGCTGGGTTTGGGGGTGCTGCTATGATAAAAAGCAAGTACTGTGCAAAAATCAGTATGAATGGTAAGGATAGTGGCAGTGTCCAAAGTGATTTCAAGGTTTGAGAAGTTGTATAATGTATAGTAGTTGCACACATCCCATTAATAAGTAATTGTGGTTATATAGTAATAAAATATTTCTTTTAATATATATGTATTTTTCAAACTGCTACTAAGTTGTTAGGACTCAAATACTTATTAGATTGTATGAATCTAATAAATGTAACTGGTAGGTATTTCTTTGGTGCCTGGGGGCACCATGAAAAAATTACCGAAAACGCTGGGAGTTCTCTTCACTGAAAAAGCTTGGGAACCTCTCCAACTCTTTTGACTAGGACACTCACAGTAAGAAATATATTTTTCATAGGGATATAATATATACATCTATGTATATATCTGTATATAAATAAAATGTAAGTTGCACTAAGCTAATACCCTTACTACTTCCATTACAACTCCATTTGGTTTCATTAAAAAATGCTAGCTTCAACCCACCAGATTGGGTTTTTAAAAATGATTTATTTAAGAGAGAGAGAGAGAGAGATGGAAAGAGTGCACATGATTGGGAGGGGCAGAGGGAGAGAGAATCCCAAGCAGACTCTGCACAGAGCTCAGAACCTGCTGTGGGGTTCAATCCCACAACCCTGAGACCACCATCCAAGCAGAAACCAAGAGTCAGATGCTCAACTTACTAGGCCACCCAGGCACCACCCCACCCCACCCCCCAATTGTTTGTTTGTTTGTTTTTTTACCTACTATTATTACATATTTGAAGAACATGTGACTGGATGACCTCTAATTTCTAGCTTTAATATGCTTTGTTTTCTAATTAGTTACAAATGAAGTTGGACTACACTTAATAGGTGTGTTTCTGAAAATTTGTATAGGTACTACATTTTTGTATGATGAATTATTTTGAATGCTATAGAGAAATAATGAGGTAAAGGAGATGTTTTTACAAAGAGAAAGATATTTTTTCAGACAGAAGAATATGATAAGTTTGGGTTTTGATGATTTTTTTAAGTTAACCACTTTAAGTTTTTGTTCTAAGTGGACTTTTGAAAGCTGCTTATGGAATCCCTTTTTAAAACTAGATTTAACAATCATTCACGAGTAAGAGTACTAGGTATAATAGGCTTCATTTTCATGATTTTCATATCTAAATCTATAAGTAAAAGTTAAAGAATTTCTGGGCTTGTTTTAAATTATAAAATGCATATGTATACATGTGATTATTTATCTTATATTTTGCCATAAAATACATTTTCTGCTTAGGAATGGTTAACCTCTTCATAGTATATGAAACAGCTGTATCCTTTTTCCTATTTGCATTTAAGAATTGGATTCTGAGACTTATCAATGGGACCATCAGTCAGCAAACAGGTCTGTTGTGTGTTGTGTATGGTGCATGGACTAGGGATATGTAGGGGACTAAAACATGTAAAACTAGAGTTCCATGTAAGAGACATATATAAGTAATAGTACAAGTTGGTGAGAGGAATGATAAAGTACTGTGGATACACAAAGTGGGATCAACGGACACTGCATTAAGGAGTCAATTTAGTTTTCCAGTGAAAGAAAAGTAGTTGTCTTTGTTTCTTTTACAGCCGTAGCTTAAGTTAGCTAAGTTATTGTTTATGGAAGGAAACTTCTCAAAAATTTTTTTCTCCCTCAAATAGTGACAAGCACATATGCTTTTAAAACATTCAAAAACATATCCATGGAAAAATCTGTTTTCTCTCCTGCACACTTATTCTCTCTTCTCAGAGTTCATCAGTGATAACAATTTCTTAGGTATCACAGAGGTTTTGTCATAAAAATTTTATACTTTAGGGCAAAAAATAATCCTGACTTGCAAACTGGGAGACACCTTTATAGACATATACTCCTTGAAATTAAGTTGAGAGAGTAAGCATTCAAGATAAAGTCTAGACTCGTATTTGTAGGACTTCCCCCCCCCCCCCCCCCCCATTATTCTTGATCTTGTTCATTGTCTTCTCCTTATGTAAAAGACTAGGGACACCTGTAGTCAATCTCTAGTTTAGCTCATTTCTTGTCAATGGGGAGATATGTTCTTTGTGAGCCTCTCCCTGCTACTTATGTTCCAAAGGCCAAACTGGTACCAAATGTCACAAAGTTGTCTTCTGGATTTCCTAGATGACAGTAGATCAGCCTTGTATTTGTAAAAGTAGTTGTTGGGGTTTTTGTATTTTAAATGTGAAAAGAGGTGAGGCTAAGTTCTCAGGTTATTTGTGTTTGTGTATTACATTGTGAGAGTGTTGGTTATTCTGAAAATTTACTTGGAACAGTGTAGTAGATCTGACCTAGAGCTGGAATGTTTTCTCCTTTTTTTCTAGCTTAGTCCCTACTAAATTCGTCCATTTTATATTTAGGTGAGATATTATGACTATTGCAGGGTTGTTTTTTTCTCATTCTTTCAGGCAGTGGTTGTTACATGGGATCCAATAGAGATGAGAGAACTGAAATGTAGTAAAGGTATGGAAAATATCCTTTGTGAGAGCCAAAACAAAGTAATTTCTTTAATCTTTATCTCTAGGGCCAGGCACATAGTACCAGCCCAGTAAATAATGGAGCCAAATCTATGTGTCTTGAGAGTCTTGTCAATAAAATGTAAAGGGCAAATTTGCCGCTATTAGATACTTGAAAATTGTCTATTTTATAAAATGTCATCTTGTATCTTATTTGTGTATATACCATAAGTATAGATCAGCATTCCTCAATCCTTCTGGTATCCAGACCACTGCATACTCCTTCAGTTATTAAAAACTTAAAGAGCTTTTGTTTATGTGGGCTATATCTGTTGATATTTACCGCATTAGAAGTTTTAAATGTATATATTTTTAAAAATTTTAATTCCAGTGTAAAGTGTTATATTGGTATCAAGTGTACAATATAGGGATATAGTAATTCTATACTCAGTGTTCATCATGATAAGTTTACTTTTAATCCCCTTCACCTGGGCAGCCTGGGTGGCTCAGCGGTTTAGCGCCGCCTTCAGCCTAGGGTGTGATCCTGGAGACCCGGAATTGAGTCCCATGTCAGGCTCCCTGCATGGAGACTGCTTCTCCCTCTGCCTGTGTCTCTGCATCTCTCTCTGTGTGTGTCTCTCATGAATAAATAAATAAAATCTTAAAAAAAAAAAATAATCCCCTTTACCTACTTCACCCATCCATTTGTTCTCCATAGTTGAGTCTGTTTTTTGGTTTGTCTCCTTTTTTTTCTTTGTTCGTTTGATGTTGTTTCTTAAATTCCACATGTGAGTGAAATCATATGGTGTTCATCTTTCTCTGACATCACTTAGCATTATACTCTCTAGTTCCATCCAAGTTATTGCACGTGGCAAGATTTCATTCTTTTTCATGGCTGACTAATGTTCTATTGTGGGCGAATGTGTGTGCGCACACCTCTCCCCCCCACACCCATATCTTTTTTATCTATTCATCTATCAGTGGACATTTGGGCTGCTTCCATGTTTTGGTGATTGTAAATAATGCTACTATAAACGTAGAGGCGCATATATCTCTCAGATTAGTGTTTTTGTATTCTTTGGGTAAATAACCAATAGTGGAATTATTGGATGGATCATGTGGTAGTTCTACTTTTAATTTTTGGAGGAACCTCCATACTGTTTTCCACAGTAGCTGTACCAGTTTGCATTCCCACCAACAGAACAGTGAGGGTTCTTTTTTTCCACATCCTCACCAACACTTGTGTCTTGTTTTAATTTTTGCCATTCTGACAGGCATGAAGTGATATCTCCTTGTGGTTTTGATTTGCATTTTCCTGATGATGAGTGCATCTTTTTATGTGTCTGTTGGCCATCTGTGTGTCTTCTTTGTAGAAATATCTGGTTCATGTCTTCTCATTCTTTATTTTAATTTTTTAATAATTTTTTTAGAAAGAGAGGAAGGAAAAGGGGGCAGAGACAGAGGGAGAGAGAGAATCTTAAGCAGGTTCTATACCCAGGTGGAGTCTGATGCTGGGCTCAGTCTTACAACCTGGGGGTCATGACCTGAGCAGAAATCAAGAGTTGGACACTCAGTGGACTGAGCCATCCAGGAGTCCCCTCTTCTGCCCATTTTTAAATTATTTGTTTCTTGTGTGTATTGAGTTGTATAAGTTCTTTTTATATTTTGGATACTAACCCTTTTTTTGAATATGTCATTTGCAAATACCTTCTCTTATTCAGTAAGTTGTCTTTTAGTTTTGATGGTTGTTTCCTTAGCTCTGCAGAAGCTTTTTATTTTGGTGAGTCCCAATAGTTTTTGTTTCTCTTGCCTTAGAAGACCTACCTACTAAAATATTGCTATGGCTGATTATTCCTTGTGCTCTCTTCTAGGATTTTTATGGTTTCAGGTCTCATGTTTAGGCCTTAATGCATTTTGAGTTTTTATTTTTGTGTATAGTATAAGAGAGTGATCCAGTTTTTTTTTTCTTTCACATGTAGCTGTCTAGTTTTCCCACTGCCATTTTTTGAAGAGACTTTTTCCTATTGCATATCCTTGTTGAAGATTAATTGACTGTGCAGTTGAAGTGTTGGTTTTTTTTTTTTTTTTTTTTTTTTAGGTTTTCTATTCTGTTCTATTGATCTGTGTGTCAGTTTTTGTGCTAGTACCAAACTGTTTTGATTACTACAGCTCTCTAATATATCTTGAAATCTGGGATTGTGATAACTCTACTTTTGTTCTTTTTTGAGATTGCTTTGCCCATTTGGTTTTTTTTGTGGTTTCATACAAATTTTAGTATTATTTGTTCTAGTTTTGTGAAAAATACTGCTGGTATTTTGATGGAGATTGCATTCAATCTGTAGATTGCTTCAGGTAGCATAGACATTCTAACAGTGTTTGTCCTTCCAGTCCATGAACATGGAATATCTTTCCATTTGTTTGTGTCATCTTCAGTTTCTTTCATCAGTGTTTTATAGTTTTTAGAGGACAGGTCTTTCACCTCCTTAGTTAATTTCATTCCTAGGTGTTTTATTATTTTTGTTGCAATTTTAAATGGGATTGTTTTCTTAATTTCTTTTCTGCTGCTTCATTATTATTGCATAGAAATGCAACAGATTTCTGTACAACAGATTTTATATCATGTGACCTTACTGAATTAATTTATCAGTTCTAATAGTTTTTTGGTGGCATCCTAGGGTTTTCTATATATGGTATAATGTAATCTGCAAATAGTGAAAGTTTTATTTCTTCCTTACCAACTTGTGTGCCTTTTATTTCTTTTTCTTGTATAATTGCTGTGGCTAGGACTTCGAGTGAGAAGGCCAGTCCTAGTCCAGTGAGAAGGTGAGAGTTCCTTGTTTTGTTCCTGATCTTAGAGGAAGAGCTCTTGGTTTTTCTCATTGAGTATGATGTTAGCTGTGATTTTTTTCATATGTGGCCTTTATTATATTGAGGTATGTTCCCTGTAAACCTACTTTATTGAGGGTTTTGATAACATGGATAGTTCTGATGAATGGATATTGTACTTTGTCTAATGCTTTTTCTGCATTTCTTGAAATAATCATGGCTTTTATCCTTTCTCTTGTTGATGTGCTGTACCACATTGATTTGTGAATATTGAACCACCCTTGCATCCCAGGAATAAATCCTGCTTGGTTATGGTGAATGATTTTTTTAATGTATTGTTGGATCCAGTTTGTCAGTATTTTGTTGAGGATTTTTGCCTCTGTGTTCATCAGAGATATTGACCTGTAGTTCTCTCTCTCTTTTTGTAGTATCTTTATCTGGTTTTGGCATCAAGGTAATGGTAGCCTCATAGAATGAATTTGGAAGTTTTCCTTCCTCTTTTATTTTTTGGAATAGTTTAGAAGAATAGGTTTTAACTCTTCTTTGAATGATTGGTAGAATTCAGCTGTGAAGCCATATGGTTCTGGACATTTGTTTGTTGGGACTTTTTTTGTTTGTTTTTTTAAATTTTTATTTATTTATGATAGTCACACAGAGAGAGAGAGAGAGGGGCAGAGACACAGGCAGAGGGAGAAGCAGGCTCCATGCACCGGGAGCCCGACGTGGGATTCGATCCCAGGTCTCCAGGATCGCGCCCTGGGCCAAAGGCAGGCGCCAAACCGCTGCGCCACCCAGGGATCCCCTTTTTTTTTTGATAACTGATACAATTTCATTGCTGGTAATCGATCTGTTCAAATTTTCTCTTTCTTCCTGATTCAGTTTTGAGAAGTTATAGGTTCTAGGAATTTATATTTTCTAGGTTGTCTGATTTGTTGGCATAACATTCTCTTAGAATCCTTTATAGTTCTGGGGTTGGTTGGTATTTCTCCTCTTTCATTTGCGATTTTATTTGAGTCCTCTCTCTTTTTTTTTTTTTTAAATAAGTCTGGCTAAAGGTTTATCAGTTTTGTTGATCTTTTCAAAGAACCAGCTCCTAGCTTTATTGATCTGCCCTATTGCCATTTTTGGTTTCTATTTCGTTTATTTCTGCTGTCTTCTCTTTTATTGCCTTCATTCAATTGATTTCAGGTTGTGTTTGTTGTTCTTTTTATAACTCCTTTAGGTGCCAGCTTAGGTTGTTTGAAATTCTTGATTCTTGCAATAGGCCTCTGTTGCTTTGTACTTCCTTCTTAGAATACGTTTTGTTGCATCCCAAAGATTTTGGACCATTGTGTTTTTTATGCATTTTTAAATTTCCTCTTTCATTTCTTGGCTGAGTCATTTAGTTTTTAGTAGCATGTTATTTAACTTCCATGTATTTGTGTTTTTTCCAGATTTTTTCTTGTGGTTGATTTCTAGTTTCCTAACATTGTGATTGGAAAAGATGCATGATATGGAAGTTTTAAATCTATTTATTAATTTATTTAAAATAACAAATCCATATTAAAATAAATATTTTTTATTTTATTATTTTATTTTTATTTTTTTTATTTATGATAGTCACACACAGAGAAAGAGAGAGGCAGAGACATAGGCAGAGGGAGAAGCAGGCCCCATGCACCGGGAGCCCGACATGGGATTCGATCCCGGGTCTCCAGGATCGCGCCCTGGGCCAAACGCAGGCGCCAAACCGCTGCACCACCCAGGGATCCCTAAATAATATTTTTTAATGAAAGATAATTATATTTTCCAAAATAAAAAGGTTTAGTGAAAGGAGTGACATTGTTTGACATTTTTCAAATCTTTTTAATGTCTAGCTTAATAAAAGACATCTGGGTTCTCATATCTCCTTCTGTATTCAATCTGTTGTGGTATCACATGTCATGTAGCCTTTGGGAGACTATAGTATATGTTCTCAGAATGAAAATGAAAAAGAGGAATTATGTCTTAATGTTATGGAAATAGTTTTTTTTTTTTTTTTTTGGAAATAGTTTTGATTTCAAAGACTCCCCCTGAAAGGTAGGCCATCAGAGATCCCTGGACCATGGTTGGGATTGGTGGTATAGATTATAGAGTAGAATAAGACTTTAGAAGACATATAGTTATAATCACCTCATGGATATTTCTGGCTTGTACATCTGAACTGTGATAGGGAATACCTCAAGTTTGTTTTTTGGGAATAATCATCAGTTGGCTTTTGGAGATGTTGAATAAGATGTGCCTTTGAGGTTCTGAATAAGCAGCTTGATGTGTGGGTTAGCATGTTAGAGACATGGGCCAGAGTTTGGCAGTCTTTGGCATATACATGGTATTTGAAGCCTTGGGCATAGTGACGTCCCCCAGAGTAGAGTGTTAGAAAAGAGCCCATGGTCAAACCTGCTTGAACCTCTAGATTTAAGAGAGAAGGACTAGCTAGCAGAGAAGACTAATAAGAGAACTAGAGAGAAGATGGAAAACCTAGAGCATAGTATATGGGAGTCAAGGGAAATGAGTGTTTAAGAGAGTAGTTAATTGTGATGAATGCTGCCAAGAGGCCAAGCAAGATGAGGACTTCTTATTTGGAAATGCCTGGGGGCACCTGGGTGGCTCAGTCCGGGCTAAGCATCCAGCTCTTGATCTCAGCTCAGGTCTTGATCTTAGGGTCATGAGTTCAAGCCCTGTGTTAGGAGGAAAAAAATGCAATTGCCCATTAGCTTGAGATGTGAAGAAATCTTTGGTGATTTTAGTGAGAGCTGTTGTGGAGAGATGGGGATGCCAGCCACATTGGAATTGCTTGAAGAGTGAGTGAAAAGTATCTCCAGAAAGAGACAGAGTGTATTTAAGGAAAAAAAGAGCAGTAGTGGAGAAGGGTGCTGGGTTACGGGACTTTGGTGTTGTTTAAGTAAGAAGATTAAGTGTAAATGCTGATAGGAAGAATCTTGGTGAGAGGTGGAGGCTAGAGATCACATTAAGGAAAATGTAATTGATAATTGAAGTTTCTTGAAAGAACTTGGCGGTGGGGAGATCTTAAAATAGATGAAGTATTTGTATGGCTCCTTTCCTCTAAAAGTTACTTTTTGTGTTTTTTTCCACATGCTCCCTCTTGATGAACTCTTAGCCTGCATAAGTAAGGAAGTTAAATGGTAAATATAGTTCTTTTAAATTTCTTGACTATCGTTATTTTCCGCTGAGACTTTGTGGTTCCCTTATGAGGTATTTGCATGATACTTTGAAGTGTGGGCTTCAAGTAAATAGTTTTTGCTATCAAGTAAATAGTTTTTTTTTTTTTTTAAGTTGCATACTTATTTGGTAGAAGGTGCGTCTGCTTTTTATATGTTTCATCTTAATCAGATTCTTTTATGTCATTTTTATAGCTTTATTGAAATTCTGTTTCTGTTTTCTTTTGGCAAGATAGAGTCATCCTTAGCTAACTTTTGGAAGTTGATTATTGTTTTGAGTTTTTCATTTTTTGTGTGATGTAAATAGAACCATGTCAAATAGAATTTCTTTTTTTTAGTCCTTGTGATATTTGACTTTGGTCTGAACAAAGCAGCATTGTTCATTTATGCTTTGACTTTTGCATGAAACAACTTGTTTCTCTACAAGATGCTAGTTAAACTCACTGTAAAATGGATACTAGAATGAATTGAGTCACTTAAATGAGTAATAAAAGTAGTCTTAAGTTTGGGGCGCCTGGATGGCTCAGTTGGTTAAATGTCTGACCCTTGACTTTGGCTCAGGTCATGTTCCTCGGGGTTGTGAGATCGAGCCCTGGGTCAGAACCTGTGTTGGGCATGAGCCTGCTTGGGATTCTTTCTCTCCCTCCTCTCCTCCCCTGCCTTCTGTCCAATTAAAAAAAAGTGTTCTTAATTTTTCTGAAATTTAAGAAGGTTGCAGTATAGTAAGGAGACAAAATGAAATGGAGTGACATAGATTCTATGTTATTGGTTTCTCAAAACTGTGGTCATAAGAGAGGAGTGGCCAATAATTGATCCTTTAAAAACAAATCATGTTGGAGAACTCCCATGATGTTGTTCCTTTCCTTCTCCAGCTTCGTCTCTTGACATTTTTTTTCTTTCTAACACATGGGACTTTTTGGTTTCTTAAAATGTGTCATGTCTTTTTTGTCTCAGGATTGATCCACATATTGTTCCTACTGCCTGGAAAGTTCTTTTTTGACTATTCGTGTTTATCCTTTAGATTTGATTTAATGACACCTTCCAGATTAGATGAATTTCCTTTTATTGCATGCCTCTATGGCATTTCCATTTTTTTCTCCTTAATTATTTTCATCCCATTTGTAATATTTGTTGAATATCAACCTTTTGAATAAACCTTTAGATTTCTTTAGAGTGGGGGCCATGTTTCTCTTCACTGCTCTATCCTTGGTTTTCATTCCTACAACATACATGGCACTCAGCAGATTGAGGGAAAGGTTTTTCATGAGTGTGGAAGAATACAGTCTGGTGCAACACCAAGGAAATTGCTGCAACATCTTACCTGCCCTGTTTAGAATGGAGGGTGGAATAAAATGCTTTATCTGTAGACATTTGTGAGGAAGCCCTGTCCTTTCTGGTGAGTTTGAAAAACAGTCAAGACGTGTGGGTTAAATGAGTATTCTCTAAAGTTAAAGTGGATTGAAGTTAATGGAACAGAGGTTCTAAAGATGATAGAATTGAGGCGAGAAAGCCGAGTGCCTGGTGATGAAATTATGAAAGAGAATAGGGGATAATGATGGGGGCTGAGTTTGAATGAGAGGCATTATATGGATGCCTTTTAGAAGCTTACAGAGTATTGAGAGATCTAGGTTTAATTTCTACATCTGTCACTGAATGACTTTGGACTATGTCCATAGTCTTATACTGTTTCTTCATCACTAAAATAGCTATATAAATATCCCCCCCCCCCAAATTTAAAATACTTCACATAAAAAACTCATTTGTTTTTAAGAACATTAACGAGAGAAAGAAAAGTAGAAAAAGATACGGAGCAGAGTGTTTGGTGGGGAGGTAGTATTTTTGGTTCTATGCAATTGAATGTTTAGTGTTTTTATAAACAAAGGAAAAAATTGTTAAAGGCCCCCAAAAGCCCATGGCTGTTCTGTTACATACACCCCACTGAGAAAAAGAGCACCAGGAAAAGAGCAGAAGTGGACAAGAGAAACCCAAGAGTGGAGCCAGGTCCAGATGAGGGCAATTTTCCTGAGCAATATGTTCTTAGAGTCACAGAGAGGAAAATAACTCTTTTTTGCCAGAAAAGCAGTGGGAAGAAATAGGAGGGGGGAAGAGGGTAAATAAGGATTTCAATGCATAGGGGAAAGGGTAGGGGGTGGTGTGTTATGGACTTTTCTCCTATCCTATAGCCTCAACATATAAGTGAAGGGGGACAGAGAAGAGTAAAGATTTCCATTTGCATTGAACAGAGCTTTAGGTTAAGGGGAGGAGTAAAAGGCAAATAAGGAAGAGGATTCTGGGTTGTGATGGAGACTGAAAATAAGATGGAAAACAATACAGTTCTTGGTCCACAGAGAAGGAACACAGAAAATCGTAGGTAGGATGATTAACTATTAACTGCCTTCATGGTCGCCATAGAGGTCTGTAACTTAAGCTTCTGGCTTAAAGATATTTTTTTTTTTGCTCTCAAGTGTTCTGGAACTTCAGAAAAGAGATGGTTTTAGGTGGTTGGGGAATAGGATTAGTTCTTTCCATTGATGCTCATCTTTATGGAATCATAAAATGTTTTTGGAAGTTTCAGGCCTCAAAGAGTAGAATTGAAAATAATCTCTAGAGCTGCAGTTCTGAAAGCTGGCAGTATACTGGGATCCCTGTAGACTTAAAAATACAGGTTTTGGGAAAAAAAAAAATACAGGTTTTGGGCCTCTCCTCAAACCTATTGATTGACTCTCTTGAGGGTGGAGCCTCAGCGTTTCAGTTTTTAATGTTATCCAGGTGATTCTCCTAGAGTTGGTTGAGAAAGTAGCTCAGGAGACAAGAACTCTGTAGCTGCTTGGAGGAGGGCATTAAGTAGCTACTCTCAAAGTCATTTGCAGTGGGAATGATTGGGAATGTATATGTGGGTTATTTGGGAAAGAATTATTTTTATAGGCTTGAAGACTAGCTACAGAGGATAAGTAGAGGAAGTAATGATTTTAAAGTATTGTATTTAAAAGCTGTTTAAATACAAAGAATGTTTTCTGAGTGCCTCTGTTTGCTATGGATTAAACAGCTATGATGACTTTATGAGTAAAGGTACATGTTACACTGACATGTTAAGACCAATATTTTGTACATTATCTTTAATAGTCATTCACATTATGTGCCTACATTTTTAAAAAAGAAACCAAATATATTATCATCATATGTTTAAATGTGTATTTGTGTGTATGTATGTTGTGTATCTCATTCATTGCAGTAATGGTCTTTTTGAGTTTTGAGAGATTATGTTGTAGGTTTATTCATACCTTTTTTCAGATTTAGAGAAATTAATTGTAAGTACGTTTGGTATAAATATGAATAGTAGATATAAAAATGGGGAAACCAAGGTGAGAAAGGGAGGAGAGGAAGTCAGATAAGAGATTAATATGGAAAACAGGAAAGGAGTAAGATGGAAAAATATAGAAGAAAATGGGAGATAAATGGGGAAAGGGGAAAATATACTACTAATATTTGAAGAGAATATAATAGATTTGTTTTTTAGTGAATGAATATAGATGTTTCTCTAATTTTAAGCAGATTTTAACACTCTACTAGTGAGTGAAAGAGCCAGAGATGATAATAGAGAAAAATATTAGGAAGCCCATTTTTCCCTTTCAGCTCACTTTAGATTTTAGGATTTTAGAAGGAATGTTATAGTATGGGTTTTAAGAGAAAGAATATGTTGTTTACTGATTGAATTAATCAAATATGATTTAGGACAGTGTGCCTAGATTTCTAATTCCATTTAATTCAATTTCTGTGTTAGGATTCTGGCTTCTTACTGTCCATTAGAGACTCTTGACATCTTGGAATCTTTGGTCACTAGATTTTATCATAAGTCAGAGTTCAGGTGTGTTGAAGATAGCACTCAGCAATATCACAGTATTTCCAGAATCAGGGAATGTGATTGCTAACAAAGTATTCTTTTTTTTTTTTTTTAAATTATTTATTCATTCATGAGAGACAAAGAGAGGCAGAGACAGGCAGAAGGAGAGGCAGGCTCCCTTCGGGCAGGAGAGCCTGATACAGGACTTGATCCCAGGACCTCGGGATCATGCCCTGAGCCAAAGGCAGACGTTCAACCGCTGAGTCACCCAGGTGTCCCACTAACAAAGTATTCTTAATGAGGTGGATGTGTTTGTCAAGTTGTAGCCTGGTAGTTAATGGTACCCCTCTGTTCATTCCCACAAAGATTGTTCAGATGGGGCCATCTCATTCCCCCTCTGAGAAACACTAAGACTTTATATGAGGTTGAAGCCGTGGGTCTAGTGATTAATCTTTGCACTGGGTGAGTAGCTGGGAGAAATGTCTTCCCTTTCTCAGTAGTTTCTGCTTTTCATGGGCTCTACAGGGTAATGTATTACTGCTCCACTTTAACTGCTCCTTATTTTGTTCATGACCAGAGTGAATAAATGCACTTCCAATACGGTTTACATAATTCTTGTACTTTTTTTTTTTAACCTAATCATAGTAAGGCTTTTACTTGGTTTTATAGACAAAGCAAAAGCATTATGTTTTGCTTCCGTCATCTGATTGATTCCATATTAATGATATGCTTTTAGCAAATGACTCCCACTGTTTACATATCATGTATTTAGTTTATTATATGGTCACCTGTAGCCCTCTTCTTTACACTGTTATTATCAGGAAGGGCAATTATGCTTGTGTGGCTTGTAGTGTATTTTACCATATATTCGTGTAGTCTACTTGCAAAATAGTATATGGATTTTGTTCCCTTGTTTTACATTTTTTTTTCTTTTTTCCCCGGTTCCCTTGTCTAGTGGTGTTTGTTAATTGTGTTACTTTTTCTTTCTTTTTTTTTTTTTTTTTTTTTTTAAATTTTTTTATTTATTTATGATAGTCACAGAGAGAGAGAGAGAGAGAGGCAGAGACATAGGCAGAGGCAGAAGCAGGCTCCATGCACCGGGAGCGCGACGTGGGATTCGATCCCGGGTCCCCAGGATCACGCCCTGGGCCAAAGGCAGGCGCTAAACCGCTGCGCCACCCAGGGATCCCGCGCCACCCAGGGATCCCTACTTTTTCTTTCTTATGAGTAGTTTTCCAGCCTGGCTTTTTAAACCATGTCTTCTGCTTCTCTGATCATGTTTCTTGTTATTTCTGTTGATTTAACCCACTCCTTTCTCTGGTTGTCCTTTTACTGGCAGCCTTGCCTTTGATTCCTCTGTTCTTTTCTGTTTAAGTTAAAATTATAACAAGCTTTCAACGTTGCCATTTGTTTTTCTGTTCATAGAAGGTCTCTTTTGATGAGAGGGTAAATAAGATATACTCCTTAAGGACCATACAGCCTTGTGGAGAGACTGATAGACATGTGCTATTTGTAACTTTATAATTTTACCACATTGTATACTATTTGTTGATATGCGTGTCACTACATTGTGAGCATTAAATGCTCAAGGAATGTTCATTGAAGAAATGAATGAATGATGTTTGTGTGTGTCTAATGGTAAGGGCTCTAAAAAGTTAACAGTGCTATTGGGGAAATAATATGATGTGGTAATTCTGTTAAGGAACAGTGGGAAAAGATTTATAGTAGATGGCATTAACATTTGGACTTGAAGAATATTATTGCCAGAGAAAATTTAGGAAAAGAATATATGGAGGTAATGAAAATTTCTGCATGTTTAGGGAATGCACTCTAGCTATGGCTTTTTTGACAAGAATAACTGGTATACAGTGAAGATAACAAAGAGGCCAACACTGTAAATTAAGGTTGTGAAGGTTTCCAAGTTCTCTCAGGCTAAGGAATTTGGAATTTTATCCCATAGGTAATAGTCTTTGGAGAGCTATAAAAGCAGAATTGCTGGGTTCTGTTTTTAGAAAGATAATTGTGATTGTAGTATGGAGAATAGATTAGGAGCAGAATAATTTTGGAAGCTTTTACCACAATTTAGGCTAAAAATAATGCTCTGAACAGAGGTAAGAGGGAGAGAGAGGGGAAGAGAGAAGTTAAAAATATCTTAAAATTTTTTTTCAACATCTTTATGGAGGCTATTTTATGTATCATAACAAAGAAACGTCTTTAGGATAGTATTGACTTGTTAACTCAGTAAATGGTGGTGAGGAAGAGGCAGAAATGGCAAAGATGAACTGGATGCATGACAACCCCATTTGCTAAGAGAAAAAGAAGGAACAATTTTGAAGATAGACAATACTGAATTTGGTTATGAACTTGATAAATTAGAATTGTAGCAGGCTTTGGAGGTAGACTATCTAATAGACTGAAAACTTGGGTCCAGAGTTCAGAGAAAGACCTAGGGCAGAAATAGGATGACTTTTAAGAAGTGATTTGAAACCAGGAAAGTGTGTGCGATTGCCTGGGAAGAAGGAGCTGTAGAAGATGGGCCTAACAATGGAACCTTTGAAAATGTTACTGTTGATGAATTGGACAAAAGTAGGGAAGCCATCAGTTAAGGAAAAAAAAAATCAAGAGGGTAAGGGAAGTAGGACAAATATGTTTTTCTAATCCCAAGAGTAATGAGTATTTCAGAATGAAAGCTTAAAACCCCAAATGTAATAATTTTAAATACCCAACTGGAAAATTGTGTTACTACAAAGGTGTATTTTAGATTTTCTGGACAGATGAACTGTCTGTATATCTATATCTACATCTATATCCATGTATATAATGTTTAAACTTAGTTTTAAGATCTTCATAAAAACAAACATAAATCAGGAAAAATAGTTTTTTAGACTTTAGAAAGTATGGGCTTTTTGGGGTGCCTGGGTGGCTCAGTCGATTAAGCATCAGACTCTTGATTTTGGTTCAGGTCATGATCTGGCATTGTGAGGTCAAGCCCTGCAGTCTCCATATGCAATGTGGAGTCTGCTTGAGATTTTCTGTTTCCCTGTGCCCCTTCCCTCCCTGCTCATGCTCTTTTTCTCTCTTCAAAACAAAACAAAACAAAACTATGGACTTTTTAGTTGAAGGGCTGTTTACGAGAAAATGAATTTGTAGGATAAAGGGAAATTTTCTCACTGGATTAAAAAAATGTTTTCTAGTGGCCAGAGATAACCTCTCAAAAAACTGTCCTAGAAATTTTCTGTATTTTGTTGTTCTTTTGAAAAACAATATATTTGACACATTTTTTCCTGTCATATATTTGAAATATATTTCTCATATATTTCTCTTAATAACTTACTTCCTCCAAGTCTATGAGTTAGAGGTTTGAAATGATTTCATAGGATCCTCTTTTTCTGTAGGGTTTTGTCCCCTTTTCCCCTTAAATAAAGAGAAATAAAAGGAAGTTTGTTGTAAGACTTCACAGAGGCCTCAAGGAATTCAGGGACAGAAAATGAGGTAGTAGTATTATGGGAACTGGAAAATTGTTAAGAAAAAGGCCACTTTTTCCCTTTTTTTTTCAGAGGTTATGTGATCTCTCCTTTGTTTTTCTTTGATCTTCATCTTGCTTTTCATCATGATCTTTCATCTTGGCTCCTCACAGCTCATTGACTCAGTTGTTTAACATTCCATTTCAAAATTCTTAGCTCTTTTCTTGCTAGGGACTGGATGAGGCACTCCTCCAATCAGCTATAGTGGGGGTGAGGGGTTGTGGATGAGAGTGGGGATGTTCTTCAGAGAGGAACTGTGAGTGGGCAGACACACTGATTGACGTCTGTAATACATTCATACACAATTTCATTTAATCTTTTGGGAACATTACTTATATATGTATGTATATGTAGTTGCCACACAATGTTATATTAGTTTCAGTTGTACAACATAGTGATTTTAAAGGAAAATTTTAAAGGTATAATTTGCGATCAGTGTTTTGTGCTGAATAGGAAGGATTGCCATTTGTATTTTGGAAAGTATTCAGAGTCCAAAGAGGACATATATGATAAGCATTGAGTTTGGGATAGTGATTCTTACTTCTGAATAGGGGGAAATGGATATGAGTAGAGGTACACGGGACTTCAGCCGAATATCAGTAGTTTATTTCTTAAACTGAGTGGTGAGTACATAGCTGTGTATTATTATTTCTTAAATATATGCCTTAACTATAGGATATTAAAACACAGTAAAGAAGAAAATCTACTTTGTGGATGACTAATGGTCATTTAAATTTAGACTTTGACAGATGACAAATCTCAGAAAATAAAGCAGTCTGACAGGATGTTGCAGATCTGTTAACCCTTTCCTGAATGTCAGAGATATTAACAGTATGACACTAATACAATTCATAAAGTAACTTTTAAAATATCAGCTTAATGAGATGATTGAATCTAACTCTTAGAAGCATTTGTAAGAAAACCATGGCTATCTGCCCTTGTTAGTAGTGAAAGATGGTGACAAACTTATTACTAGATAACAGAATACTTTTATGAACATGGTATGCTGATGCCATTAGGGGTCCTGATGCAAAAATTGCCTCTGTCTCTTCTTTCTCCTTCATATCAAACATATCGTAGGCATGTCCTAACTAATGTGTCTTTAAGGATATACTCCCAAGAAGCTTTAACAGGTCTCTGCCAGTAGGATTAATGTTTCCTTTTGTGATATATGTACATGTATTATGGTATTGTCCAGATTGTTATATTTCTCAGTTATATATGTGTTTACTTCACCTACTTGCTTACTGGATTCCTTTCAGAATGTCATTAAGGCCAGGACTTCCCTCTCTGGAAAAAATGTACAGAGATGATAGAAAATTTTGCGTACAATTTCAGAGAGTTTATATATTCCTTGAATATCACTCATGGATCCCTAGATAGATAGGTCATTTCATCTTCCTTTTCTATAATACACAGTATTTTGCAGTAGGTACTCAAAAATGTAGGTACTCAAAAAATGTTATCACAAGGTTATTGATATGCAAGTTTATTTTCTCTGTTCTTAGTCTTAACAAAGACTTATTACATTGGACTAAAAAGTTCTAACTATTTTCTGTATACAGGATACATCTTAAATAAAATGTCCCAGAAAGCTGAGAATTGAAAGGGTAGGGCAAGTGCAATAGAATAAAGCAATTCTTGCTTTATATTAATAGCATACAAAGTAGAATTGAATATTAAAACATAGTTCTCTAGGGACAGTGATGGTCATTTTTTATTGAAGAAATATAAAATCCACATGACAATGTAAGAGCCATGAACTTTTATGTGTTAAATAATATTATCAAACTATATAAACATGAATTTATAGAAATACGAAGAAGAGACAAAAGTAGTTTTGGTAGCTTTTGTCCGCCTCTCTTTAATTCTTGACAGATTAAGTAGGCAAAAGAGAATACACAGATGTTCAATAAATAATCCCAAAATTCCTATATGGCTATAGAATAAAGTTGTCATGTTGCCTATAAAACATTTAGGAAGGTAGTTTCATTATTCCCTAATAAATGATCTTGAATAAGTTTAATCTGTTTGACTTGGTCATCTTAAAGTGGTTGGAAAATACATTTTGCAGATTGGGATTTATAGTTTAAAGATAAGAATTTTGACAGATTCTCTTCTTTCTATAAGGAGATTTTTTTTTCAGTGTACTTTTTCCTCAATTTTTTCTATTTCTATAGAAAATAGTGATATTTTACATATATACTCTTACATAAAGAACTGTCCTACTTAAATAGATTCTATTAATAATACTTACTAGATATGGGCTAACCAGGGATTTTGAAAGTGAATTATTGAAAAACTGACATTTATGAGACTAGACATATTATGGAACTGAATTAAAACTGAAATTATAAACCTAAACCAGGCATGTTACCAGAAAAATACTTTGAATTGATGATTGAAAAAGCATGCAAGTGCACAGCTTGGTGGAAGTCTCAATCTGAACGCACTCATGTAATTAACACCTATATCAATAATATTATCAGTACTTCAGAAGTCCTCCCTGCCCCAATTCCAGTCACCCACCCTCCTCACCACTATCCTCACTTCTAATGCCATAGATTACTTTTGCCTGTTTGATACTTTATAAATAGAAATATACAGCATGTATACTTGTTTCTGGCATTCTTAACATGTTTGTGTTCAACTATCTTGTTACAAGCACTTGTAATTAGTTCATTTTTATGTTAAATAGTGAATATACTCTATTTACAAGATGAAACTTTACATATATGTCACACTCCTGATAATTGGATTATTTGCATTTGACGATGATTAACCATTAAGAGAGTTTTTATTTTGAAGTAGATAGAAATGCATTTCTTTTTACATCTACTTTGTTTCAGCCTTATCAGCATTAGCCTTTAAATTATGGACATATATATAATTTTTGATTTTTTAATCTATTTCTCCTTCTCTTTGGAAAATTGATAATTATATATTTTAGCATTTTAGTTTTAAAGCAAAGGGAAGTCTGTCCAAAGAAAAGTTTTGTCAAATTGTTGGCAAATCATTTAGTAATATAGAATAACTTATGTTTGTTAGCGTTTTGATAGTTAGCTACACCAAAAGTATTTTTATGAGAAGGAAAGTAAAGTGAGTTAATTTTTTGAACTATGTTGGTATCACTGATAGAAGTTTTTATAGTTGGACGAATTTTAAGCTATTGGCAAATATAGTGATCTTAGTTTTTCTATCATCCCTGTATATTTTTAAAAACTTAGATTGGCATTTCCTAGAGATGTATAATTTAAAACAAATTTTATTTTTAGAACATTTTTGAATTTTTAAAAACGATTTTTAAGCAAGAAAAAAATAAAGCAAGAATTATTTACTGTAGGTGAAATTAATTCTCCTAAAAATTAATTATGCCTTCAGTTTTATATGTTTCTATTTTAGTAGGTAGGTTTTTCTTTATAATTTTTTTCAAGATTTTATTTATTTTATTTTATTTTTATTTTTTTTATTTATGAGAGAGACAGAGAGAGGCAGAGACACAGGCAGAGGGAGAAGCAGACTCCATGCAGGGAGCCTGACGTGGGACTCCATCTGGGTCTCCAGGATCACGCTCTGGGCTGAAGGTGGCTCTAAACCGCTGAGCCACCCAGACTGCCCAAGATTTTATTTATTTTAGAGAGAAAAAGAGAGAGAGAGAGAGAGCACAAGCATGTGGAAGAGTAGAGGGAGAAAGAGCATCTCAAGCAGACTGTGCTGAGCACACAATAGCTCACAATGGGGCTTGATCCCACAACCCTGAGATCATGACCCTAACTGAAAACAGGAGTCGGTGGTTTAACTGACTGAGCCACCCAGGCATCCCCTCTTTTCCTTAAATTTAAATTGGATTCTTTAATATACAACAGACGGAACTGCCTTTGCAAACACTGGTTGAAGAATATTATTTTTATCAAATGTGACAAAGGTCATATATTCATAATGTAAAGAACTCATCAAATTGATAAGAAAAACATGATCCTGGTAGGTAGATGGGCAAAGGACATGAAAAAATAGTTCACGCATGAAGAACTAAGGTTAAGATCTGTGGTAAAATGTTTAGTCCTGCTAGCAATCTATTGAATTCAAGCTAAAACAACCATTTTATTCCCATTCTATCAGCAAAAGTAAACAGAATAGATTTATGCTCAATATTAAAGATGTTAATGAAAACTAGTAGGCTCATTGTAAATGAAAACAGTTGTATCCAATAAGAAAAAACAGTTGTAAATTTTAAGTTGGAAGACAGTTTAACATTGCATGTCAAGAGCAGCATGTTCTTCACATTCTTTAGTTCAGTTTTAATATTATACTCTGTAGATCTTGTTCTAGATAAATAATCCAAATAAGCAAAAATTCACAGATACACAAATATGTTCATTTCTTTGTTATCTGTAGAGAAAATGAGACATAATATTGTACTGGTAGTCTTTTGCTATGTAACTCCAGAGAAAAAGCAATGCCTTTTGTGACCTAGACTTAAAAGTCACTCACCTTCCACCACATTGGATTTGTTAAAAGTATATTGCTAAGCCCAGCCTACCTTAATGTCAGAAAAATTAAACTCTGCTTCTTGAAGAAAGGAGTATGAGAGAATTTGTGAATATATTTAAAAACTACCACAAACATCCAGCAGTTAAGTAAGACACAAAAATGAAAAATTTTTACTTTTTATACAAATTAGAGTATACAAATTAGAGTCTATATAATAAAATTATAAAGAATAGAAGGCACTATGCAAAATAACTTAATGATCATTTTAAGGTTTGGTGAGTAGGAATGCGTTTTACCCTCCTGTGTTTTCTAAACTTTCAGTGTTATGTGAGTTTTATAACAATAATTCTCTCTATATAGGAAAATATGACTATTATCAAGCTGTCTAGTCAGCATAAGGAGATCATGATTGTTCTGATTTATGATATATTTTTTCTTTTTTTATTGTGATAAAATACATAATATAAAATGGACCACCTTAATCATTTTCAGTGTATAATTTAGTGATGCTAAATACATTTATATTATTGTGCAACTATTATCACCATCCATCTTGCATTACTTTCCATCTTACAAAACTGAAATTCTGTACCCATTAAATAAAACCTCCTATTCCCCCCCTTTCTATCTCTTGGCAACCATTATTTTACTTTTTGTCCCTATGACTTTGACTATGCTAGGTGCCTTATATACAATGGAATCATATAGTATTTGTCTTTGTAACTGGTTTATTTCACTTAGCCAATGTCCTCAAAAGTTCATCTGTATTATAGAATATGTCAAAAATTCACTCATAATGCTGAATAATATTCCACCTTTTCATCTGTTGATGGACATTTTGGTTCCTTTCACTTTTTGACTATTGTGAATATGCTGCTATGAACATGGATGTACAAATGTCTCTTTGAGACCCTATTTTCAATTCTTTTGTGCTGTATCATATGGTTAATTCTATTTTTATTTTTTTGAGGAACTGACATACCATTTTCTATAGAGGCTGTATCATTTTACATTCCCACAAACAGTTCAAAAGAGATCCAATTTCTCCACACCACTTGTTATTTTCTGTTGTTGTTTTTGTTTCTTTTTGATAATAACCATCCTAATTGGTGTAAGGTGGTCGTAATAGATTTCTTAATGGTTTAGTTTTCCAATGGGGAAAAAAGTTATTAGATTATCAGGGCATAAAGATAACTTTAAGAGTTGACAAAGTCCTTTTCTGACTTTTATGAAAGTTAAGATAAATGAGAGTATTTTCTAATATTATAATATTGATGTTCAATGAATGCTGATGGTATGATTGTAGGTAAATTGGCAGGATGAAGAGCAGCAAATCAAAAGAGGTGCCTTTACCAAATCCAAGGAACTCTCAAAGCAAGGATACTGTTCAAGGTATGATTTGTTTTCTTTAAAGTTTAGAACTTAATGCCTTGTTTAGGTCATATGTATAAAATTCTGGGCTAATTAATAAATGAAAATTATATGTATACTTTGATTTATAAAAAGTGGATAATTTTGAAAATTCAATTTGTTTTAAATATACAAGTTACCTTACCCTCAAAAGTGTCCTATGGTAAACTGTCTTATAAAGGAAAACATCTATTTTAAGAAGGAACCAGTATATGTAAAATTACTTTACACAGTTTCATGGAAATTCTCATTGTCAACAAATGGTATAATATAGCTTCTAATATAGTTTTAGACCTATAGTACACAGATAAGAAAAGGAAAAATCTCATTGAACTCTTTTTTTTTTTAATGATGCATTGGAGGTTACTTTAATTTATAACATGATATATTTTGAGGTGCATTGACAACCTGTAGTACATCAGGAGGAAGATTATTTGGTTTATGAGGGATCTGGAAATCATGTCACATGAGGACATTTGGAGGCAATGAAATTGTTTATTCTAGAGAAGGATGATTCAAGGATCTAGGTGGTTTTGTACTATTTGAAGAGCTGTTAGGTAACTAGATTTTACCTTTGTTTCTATTGGTAGATTGAAGTCTGAAGTAATTTTCTAATCTTTTCAACATCATAATGTGAAATATACTCCAATACAAAATTTTGTGTTTAGATCATTGGGGAAAACTGAGGATACTGCTTATTGTTGGAGGTGTCTGATGTGGCTTTGAGCAAGGAGGTTGTCGTAAGAACTAATAGGATCAGTGTCTAATACAACTCTAAACCATATATTAGGAAACGTGGCTTTACAGAATGGGAAAAGAACCATGTTTTGGTTCGATATGATAAAGTATTGCTGAGAAATAGTTCTGCCTAAGAAAATGGTTCTCACACTTTTGAGTGCATTTAGGAGCTTATTAAAATACAGATTTTGAGAACTATTTCAGAGATTCTGATTCAGTAAATATCAATGTTCCCCAGCAGGTATAACCACATCGTGGGATGCACTTTCTCAGACTAAGGCTGCTGTAAGTAGTTAGAGCTTCTATTTATTTCTTTCTGGTTTAAAATTGATTTCCTGTTATGATTGAATAGATGACGTTTTTTTCCGTAGTACTTTTTTCATAGGGAAATAAAGATTTTGGTAAGAAGTACCATATATTACAAAAAATTTAAAAATAAGTTATATATTACAAAATGAACATTAATGATGACTATTAAATAGTAGAGGGATAATCAAGGTACTTCTTTAGGTGTCAAGAACATTAATACTATGGCATATAAAATATTAAAGTGACTTGTGCTATTATTCTCCTATAATAAATTTATTCATTTGGTATATTGAAATGAAGTTTTAAAACAAAATGAATTTGGGAATGTGGGACTATGTCTATGTAGAAGGCTCAGAGTCAGAGAGGAAATGACAGGAACAGCTTCTTTAATGGACTAGGAGTTACCTCTTTTGTGGCACTGTTTTCTCTCAGTACTGCTGAAGACTGACTGTGGGCAACTTGTTTTCATTTGTGTTCTGTCCAGGCTTGTCTGGAGTTTAGGAACCCAAATTTGACAAGTGATACCTAGTCCCCTCAAAGGGAAATTCTTTGCTTTTTCATTTGCTCTCCAGGAAAATTATTCTTCTATATGTCCTTCTTTTGTTTTCTTTTGTATCTTACCTGAATGTGAGTCACCTATTTCTTTACTCTGTGAATATGGTATTTTCTGTCCCCTAATCTTTTGAACTAGTTTGAAAATGCATCTGGAAAAGGTGCTGTAACCTAGATTTAGTCATAATGTAAGGCCAAGTACAACATTATATATTTTCTCTCCTACATGAGTATTATATATCTACAATGTAGGAATAATTTTTATTTCCAGTTTAATTTAAAGTTAATGTAATTCATTTATTTTTTCAAAAGTTAATATAATTTAGAGTTGGACTGTTAAAAGTCATTTTTTCAAAAACTATTGTGTTTTTAGAAATAACTTTTAAGGATGATAAGGGGCTTATAAATACGAGAAAAAGCTTGATACAGATTATAGAGGTTTATTCCAATTTGTGAGTACATAGTGCCACAAAAATCTGAGAGAAGATAAATCAGAATTTTACAAAGATTTTACCTCTCTGTGGTAGAATTTTGATGATTTTAGTTTCATTTTTTATGCCTTTTCTGTGTTTTCCAAGTTTACTCTTGTAAGCATATAATTAGGGGAAAATGCTTTTTAAATAATTGAGAACATTGGTGGTCTTACCAGAAGTTGACTTATATTGTAAAGTGTATGGAAACTTGAGTTTTGTATCTTCTGAATTTTATCTTTATTGTGAAACTTATTTTATAGGCATAAGACTACTAAAAAGTTGTGGTTGTTTGAACAGTTCTAAATTTTAGTCCATCTGAATTGTTCTTTCCTAATTTCCCACGTAAAATGCATAGGATGTGTGACATAACGATATATGCCATATAATGTCAGAAAATGTACTGCTTTAAAAAAACTCAACAATAAAAATGTAAGTTAACAAGACAAACAGAAACGTTTTGATATTCTTCAGAATCGTTTTTGGTTTTCTTGTCCAAAAATGGGCAGCATTGTATCACTTGTTACTATAGCTGAAGTAATAAGTAATTAAAAAACTAATATTGCAAAAAATCATCCCTGAGTTGTTTTGACTTTGGAGAAAGGTATTGGACAACATAGGTTAAATAACGTTGTAAATTGGGGTGTCTGCCTGGCTCAGTCAGCAGAGTATGCAACTCTTGATCTTAGGGTCATGAGTTCAAGCATCACATTGGACACAAAGCTTACATTTAAAAAAAGGTAAATAAAAAATTAACTATGTAAATCAATGGTAGGTAAATGATGGTGTTTTTACGGAATTAACCCGTTTGTTGTGATGCTGTTTAAACTTTAGCTGAGACACATTGAAAACAAATTAGAAGTAGCCCCTACAAGTACAGCTGTGTTTGATTCTGTCATGGATACCAAGAAATCTTCTGCAAGTGCTACCAGAAAAATAAGTAGAAAAGGTATGTATAAAGTTACTTCCAAAGATACAAATATATTAAATATAAATTTTTGATGTTAGTTTTGTTTCACTTTAATTTCACCATCTCATATATTTGTTAGCTCTTGTCAGAGACAATACCTCATCAACATTTAGGGTTTTTTGTGTTTGGTACTAAGTAATTATGAAGCAGCCTCACATTCAGTGACTGGAGATGATGTTTTCACCATCTCTGTCTCTTTTTTTTTTTTTAAGATTTATTTATTTTAGAGAGCTAATGAGCAAGGGCAAGAGGGGGGAAGGGCAGAAGAAGGAGGGGAGAGATTGGATTTCAATCAGACTGTCTGTTGAGCATGGAGCCCATTATGGTGCTCGATCTCACACCCTGAGATCATGACCTGAGCCGAAATCAAAAGTCGGATGCTTAACCCACTGAGCCACCAGGTGCCCCATGTTTTCACCTTTGGCAATGGGTCTTCATTGCTTTTTAGTGAAAAGAATTTGATTTTAAGCCTTTGGGATTATAGAAGTCTTTAAAAAAAATTCGTAGATCTATCAACTTTGAAATTTAGTTAGCTTCATGAGATGTATGTATTTTTAAGGGGGTTTAAATCATAATTGGAATAGCTAACAGATACTGTCATAAATTGACAAAATGCAAATACTTTCTTTGGTTACCTTCATATATGTAATTCTGTGGTTTCTTAATTAGTGGGCTAAAACCTGGAGGTTAGTACTTTCCATTAAAACCATTTTTTTTTTTTAGCCTATATGTCTCTTGGGTTTTAGTTGAAAATTCTTTTTTTTAAGTGGGTGAGAGCCTTCTGCAAAAAAGAATTTTATATGTAGAGTTTTTCTTTTTTTGTTCAGAATAGTTTTTTCTGTATAGATTGAGTTATTATAATAATTTAACCTGAATTTTTCCATCTATTTATATAATATCCAACTAGAGATGCCAGAAATAAGAGTCACCTAAGTTATTTTCATAAATACTAGCCAAACTCAGAGGCAATAATATGTTCTTACAGATTTTCTTTTTCTTTAGATGGTAGATACCTGGATGATTCTTGGGTTAATGCTCCAACCTCCAAATCTTCTAAATCACGGAAAGAGAAATCTCGGAGTCCTCTCAGAGTTACCACCCTGGAGAGTAATGTAAAGAAAAATAACCGTGTGGAGTTTCGCGAACCTTTGGTTTCTTACAGGTTTGTGTTTAAAAATAAATTGTCATATAGGATTAGCCTGTTAAGATTATAGTTTATTTTCTGAGTTTTTCATAGTACTCTGACTCTAGTATTATTACTTTTTCATTTTCCAAAAAGATAAAGCAATAATCTTTTATATTATGAAATACTGACTTTCTACTCTTTAACAGATTAAATATCTGGGGGGGGAGGGGGGGGAAGGGAGGAGGAAGAATTGGTGGCCCCAGGCTACCAATATTGTAATATGTTGTCTGTAGATAGATTACTCAGTCTCTGAAAGTATGGATTTTTTTCTTTCTTCATGTCTCAGATTAGGTGTTGTGCATAATGAACCTTGTATAGCTTAGTTTTCATCTTTTTTTTTTTTTTTTTGGTGGTATTAATCAGTTACCTAAAGTTTCTTCCCTGTTGAGAATGTGAGTTGGTTTATTGTTTTTCACTTTGTTGTTCGTGGCTCCTTTCAGCAACTTAAACTGTCAGATAGATGTTCAGGACTAATATATGAATTCTGATAGTATGGATAATATCAAGTAATGTGTATTTTTATTAGCCGATAATTTAGGATATTCATTAAATAAAGTTATAGAATGTTTTATTTGAGGAACATTTTACTAAATATATAAAATATGTGTTAATGGTCTCAGTATAGCAAATAGTAATAGGTAATAAACATTGGTCCTTATATTTCTTTGTTTCATTTATTAATGTTTTTAGTGTTATAAAATGTCAGTAAGTCCAGGAATTTCATGATGGTGCTAGACACTACTGGGTATATGTTTGTACTCTTAAATTTGAGAAAAAGAATTTGGGAGATGGAAGTAGATCATGAGTTCGTTTCAGTTCATAATATCAATGTTTGATTTGATACAATTTTGAAATATTTAGGTGAAAATATTCAGTAGACATTTGAAAATTTGAGCAGGAATGTGTGTGGAAAGGTCAGGGCTGGGAATATAAATTAGGGAGTTTATACTAGTTTTGAAGTGATAAAAATGGTGAAGAAGATATAGAGAGAAGGCCAGGGAATTAATCTGGGTAAAAGTTTATAGTTTAGTAAAAGGAGAAAGAAAAAATAAGAAAAATAATCAGAGTTCAGAAATCTTTAACCACACAACTATTCAGCAACATGCCTATAAACATATCACAATTGGAATTGAAACTAAATTACTCTTTTCATATTCTAGTATTCTTTCTGCAAAGAATACTGCTGATATTTAAAATTTTGTAAAAATGTATCTTTTAAGGTAAAAAAAAAATACCCATAGGATAGCTGTGAATAGAACATCCTTCATCTAGCTGACTCCATCATGTAAGACTCATCTTTTAGCACCTTTTTTATGAAACCTTGCCAGATCTGTTTCTATCCCACTCCATTCTTGCAGCCTATTTAGCCCTTCCTGTATGCTCTTATAATACTGTATAACATCCTCTGTTAAAGTATATTCATCTTACTTTGTATTTTGATTCATTATCTACCCATTACATTAGTTTAGGGCTGTAAAACTGTCTTATTCTCAAACATTAGCTTAATGACTGTCATTTACTAAATATTCCATAAATATTTTTTCCTAACATTTATTATGAAAATTTTCATATATACAGCAAAGATGAAAGAATTGTATAATAAACACGCATATATATTCAGTAAATATTTAATGAATGAGTTAATGAAAGACTGAAATTACTTTTTTCTTTTTTTGGTGGCACAGATTGTGACATAATCTGTAAACTACCTTTTTGTGCTTTATTTTATTCTTTACACGTGTTAATTTTATACCTAAATCATTTTAACTATTAATTATTATGGTCTGGTAAAGGTAGTGCAAAATAACTGAATTTAGTCTTGATCTCTAGTAGAAGCTACATGAGTCAGTTCTCAGCCACCGTCTTTTTTTATTTATTTATTTTTATTTATTTTTTATTTTTTTCAGCCACCGTCTTGTTTAATAATCAACCATTCAGAACAGAATCTAATATTTTTTGGGTCATAGTTTCCAATGAGAATTTGATAAAAACCGTAGACTATCTCCAAGAAAAACCCACATACTCATAGACTTACAATGGATATAATTGCCATATTATGCTGTAACAGAGTTATGGCTTTAAGAATTTTTGTGGTATTTAGAGTTTTATGCCCTTACATGAAACATCTAGATCCATGCTATATAATAGAGTTGTTAATGTGAACCAAACATATAATTTAAACTTTTTTAATAGTCACATATCTAGACACATGAGGATGTTTTATATTCTTTTTTTGTTGTCATTCTAAGTCTTTAGAATCTGGTATGTAATTTACATCGTAGCACATCTTCCATTTGGACTAACCACATTTCAAGTGCTCAGTAGCCACATGTGGCTAATGTCTACTCTTTCAGACATTGCAGATCCAGATTGTAATGTTCACTTTTTTGTTGAGTATTTTTTCATAAATCATGTGCTCTTACTGCTGAGGCTTGTCTTCATTGACTTCCCTTTTAATAAACTGTTTCTTTTCCTAAAATATAACTTATTAGAATGATAATATAAAACAAGTATTAAATAGTTAAATAAAATAAAATAAAAATCTCAGGAGGAAGACTTTTGCTAATGTTTTTATGAATAGGGAATATGGACTTTGTGATATGTACTTTGGCAATGCCTAATCTTTGCTTACTCCACGATTTCTAGATGTGCTTTACAGAGTTTGAAGCTACCAAAAAAAAGTGGTCTGTGGTTCAGACAAATTCAACTTTACTAACTACATTTATTTGGAGGAAAATATTTATTATACCTCTATTTTATTTCTACTCCCAATCTGTTTGTTAATTTGGTACATTATTTAGAAGTTACAAATACAGAATTTGAGAACTTTTTTCCCTGTATTTAAGATTTCATAGAGAAATAAAATATACATTTTGGTAATAGATGTCAAGTGAATATCCAAAGTCAGATTGTAATCCTATTTTCTGGGATTTCTTAAGGAAATTTATCTATACATCTTTTGCATATTTCTTATTTTGTAATATGCAGATTAATGATTTAGGTTATTTGCCATCTAACTTGATAGGGGGCATTGAGCTTTAAATCTCAATATTAGTAGTGGTTATTTTGTTACTAACCTACTGGAATTCCTAAACTTTTTTGGGATCTCTGATATTAGCATTCTCTCTTCAGTTTGTATGACTGGTTTCAATTAGGTTTTTGAAATCTTGATTCAAAACTTATTGTTTTTTAATAATAGGGAGATCCATGGTACACCTTCCAATATAAGTCCTAGCCATCTAGAGTCAAAGCATGTTTACTGTGTGGATATTAATGAAGAAAAGCCTGAGAGCAGGAACCGGATGATATATAATCGAGAAGAACGGAATATACATTGCTGTGATTTTGAGAGCTCCCAATCCTCTGTCATCAATGATACGGTGGTTAGGTTTTTAAACGATCGACCAGCAATTGATGCATTACAAAATTCTGAATGTTTAATTAAGATGGCAGCTCCTGTGAGAACTGAGGAAGAAAATTCTAATAGAGCAAAAGGAAATGAGAAGACTTCTGTAAGTAACATGGGCCATGATGTTGATCCAAAAGTGTTACGGATAACTGACTCTTCTCCATCCTCTACTAGTACTTCTAATTCCCAAAGGTTAGATATCTTAAAGCAGCGACAACATGATGTCAAACTGGAAAAACTCAAGGAGCGAATTAGGAAACAGTGGGAACACTCAGAAGAAACAAATGGCCGGGGCCAGAATCTGGGTCATATTGACCATCCAGTAATGGTTGTTAATGTTGATAACTCAGTGACAGCAAAAGTCAGGAAAGTGGCAACAGCACCACCTGCTCCAACATATAAAGGTTTGTAATCAGTCTTTGATCTTTCTGTTTTCTTGTCCCCCTTTCTCCCTAGGATGTATTTGAGTAGAAAGGCTCATCTTTATAACAGGGTGTGATTCTCAAATCAAATGCTTAAGAAATTAATTCAAAGTGCAGGTTAAAAATGCAGATTCCTGGATGCTACACTGTACCTAAATCAGAATTCTGGGTATAAAGTCCAGAATTAGAATTTTTAACAAGTCACTTAGGGGATTCTTACGGTTTAAGAACCCCTATCTGAACAGTTAATAAGGTGAACAAAAGAGAAAATAAAAGAATTAGTACTATTTTCAGAGAACTGAAAGAATATTACCCTTATTCTGGCATTGTATTTGAATTGTTGTTAGGAAGTCTTTCAGAAGTAAATATTTAAAAGCTAATTTAGTCAATTCCAGTTACATTTAGTTACAGAATATTTTGGCACTGATTATCCTGTTACTATTTTAAGCTTTGAGTTTTGGCAGTAACTGTTTCTCCCCTATGTTTGAGAATACAAATATTTAAATCAGATTTATACCCTAAAAAAAGTTAAATCAGATTTATACCAATATAGATAGATTTTCATTGGGAAAATACTTCTACAAGAGAATTTTTGTTTGTTTGTTTATTTATTTATTTATGATAGTCACAGAGAGAGAGAGAGAGAGGCAGAGACACAGGCAGAGGGAGAAGCAGGCTCCATGCACTGGGAGCCCGACGTGGGACTCGATCCCGGGTCCCCAGGATCACGCCCTGGGCCAAAGGCAGGCGCCAAACCGCTGCACCACCCAGGGATCCCCGAGAATTTCTGTTTTGTAGGCAACTCAAGTTTTTATATATGGTGGTTTAAGAATTTGTATTTTTTTGTTCCTGAACTTGTTTTCAGGTTTATGCGTATTACGTTTTTAATATAAAGAGTTAGTTTCATTGCTCAGATTACTCTCTGTTAGGCTTTTGTCATTAAACTTTCTGCTACTGTAGCCTTTCTTTTGTGGATGCTTTTTAAAGTTCAGTTTTTCAGGGCACCTGGGTGGCTCAGTGGTTGAGCATCTGCCTTTGGCTCAGGTTGTGATCCCACGGTCTGGGGATCAAGTCCTGCATCAGGCTCCCCACAGGGAGTCTGCTTCTCCCTCTGCCTGTGTCTTTGCCTCTCTCTGTGTCTCTCTTGAATTTAAAAAAAAAAGAAAATCGACTTTTCTAGATAAGTGTCTAAAGATCAAAATATTGTAAAGATTCTTTTTTTTTCTGTGAATTTTAAGTTGTTAACAAAGTAGGACAGTTTTGGCATAGTTAATTTTGTTTTGTAATTTTCTACCAAGTGCTAACTTTTCTCTGACCAGCTTTGCAGTTCTTTGTAGTCCTAAGGTGTTTTAATCTTTTTCTCCAGAATAAATTTTATATGTAGAGTTAGAGCAATTTTCAGTTTTATTTTGTGTTGCTTATTATGTGTTAATAGTGATATTCATTGTAAATTAAATAAAAGATGGGTAATTTATGACAATTATTAGATGGATATTAGCAACAATTTTATCCTTGCTAATTTGTGATAAAATTATGAGCAGTTCCCTTGAGAATACTGAAAACTTGCTCTGTTATCCAGGATTGGTCTAATGTAATATTAATTAAATTATTTCATATCCTTCTAGTCATTTGTGTACCATGTAGTTATCCATGCTTTTAACAGAACAAATAGCAAACGGTGGGGTCAGAATGTTCTTGTTGGTTCTGAGATAGCGATTATCCAGAACTTTTGCTATACTAATGTCAGGTCCATTAAATGAGGATTGTACGTTTAAGGTTGTCGTTATTTGCTATATTAATGTCAGATCCATTAAATGAAGATTGTACGTTTAAGGTTGTCTAGAAATTTATTCTAGAAATCAAAGTTCTGAAAGTTATTCCAATAAGGGAAAGTTAAGATGGCCAACTTAGATCCATATTTTATTTAATAATTTATAAAAATCTAAAAATTAAAAATAGAAAACAAAACAAAACACAGCTCTAAAGAACTGGAATAAAAATCTTCAAATCTTAACTTCCTTTGAGCTGGTGACTGGATTTCCCATATGCCTTTGACTTACTAATTTTTTAACCTGTTAGTTTTTGTATTAAAATATTTTAAATTCGAACGCTTGGGGACTATTTTATGAAACATAGCATGCATTTGAGAAATCATAATATGGTTTCCAATGTCCTGAACAATGGATTTTTTTTTCCCAGTAGTGAAAAACTTTTTTGTCAACTTTTTGGCAGTGTAAATCAAAAGGATCTTAATATGCTATATATATATTTTTTAATATGCTATATTTTAAAGTGACATTTTAATTTCATTTGTTCAAATATATAATAATTCACTTGGTTCACAATTCAAAAGATGAAAAGGGTGTACTTTGAAAAGCTGCTGTGTTCCAACTACCTGGTTCCTTTTCTGATTACTTGTGTTAACAATTTGTATATCCTTCCAGAAATAATTTTTACATACACAGAGTGTGTGTGTGTTTATTTTCTCTTTTTATACAGTTGTTAGTATACTAAGCTCATCCAAACCTTGGTTTTTCGTTTATGTATTTTTTTTCTTTAAAGATGTAGGAAATGTTCTGTGATTCTACTTCAAAATCTGAAGAAGTAAACACAAACAGTGTGTGTGTGATTTTTGTCTCACACAGTTGTTTGCATACATCTTTCTTCCTGGTATAAATGCCTTGAAGTTTAAGATCTTATATTGGTCATCCTTATTTTATTTCAGAGCCTAGTACAGTGTCTTGAACATAAATGCAGTAATTTTTAAATTCTATTTGGTAAGTTGAATTAAGAAAATAAGAGGGACAAAGAATGAAAATACAGTAGTTCCCCCTATCCTTGGGGATACATTTGAAGACCCCCATAGTAGATGCCTGAAACTGGACAGTACTGAACCCTATAAATACTATTTTTCCCTATACATATGTGCCTATAATAAAGTTTAATTTATGAATGAAATACAGTAATATGTTAACAACAATAGCTAATAATAAAATAGAGCAATTATAACAATACACTGTAATAAAAGTTACGTACTGTCCTCATCCTTCTTGTGATGCTGTGAAATGATGGCTTGCGGTGTGAGGAGATGAAGTGACTGATGTGGGCACTGTGATGTAGCATTAGGCTACTACTCTTGACCTTCTGATGATGTGAGGATCATCTGATCCTGTACCATGGTTGGCCTTAGGTAACAGAAACTGTGCAAAGTGTAAAGGGGGAGCTACTGTAAAATTGGGGGACAGAAAAAGAAACTATTGGAAACTATTGTAGATATTGAAAGCTTCTTAAAGTTAACTTATAAGTAAAGATGCAACAAGAAAAAAAGGCTTCTATAGAGATAAATGTTTCCTCAAGAGGAGAAAAAATAAGAGTTGAATGCAGAGACATGAATTGGAGGTGATTGTGATGAAAAGTTGAAAGAGAGAGAGATTGTCATGGGATTGCCATACTTTCTTATTACATACTATAACTTGCAACAGACGACACTACATTTATAAATTTTTTACTTGAATAGGCATGATCACATGTCCCTTGTCACAAATGTCTGGTGAAATTAAGTTTATGCTATTGCACTGAAGAGCTGAATAGATTAATTTCTATTAGACATGTGATCAATTTAGTATATTTAACACTTCTAAGTGCTTTTACCAGTTTTGACTCTAGTGTTCTCGATTTAATTTTACAAATATTTATTGGCAGCCAATTCTTTGGTAAGTTGAGCCTATCTGAAGATATAAATCTTTATACTACTATGGTTATCATCCATATTCATTATTTTATTATTTTGTAAAATAACATTCCAAGTTCAGTGTATTTCTTAAAGAGCACAGATAAATTCAAAGTAAGAATACTAATCCCTAGGAAATAGCACATGTATATAATGTTTGTTGAGAAATTGAACAAATATGTTTTAAAGACCTGTTTTCCACACTTTGGGTGCATTTTGTTTGTGTAGATAGCAACTTGTCCGTTTGTTCAGCCATAGGCAAAATCAGACAGATGGTGGCAATTAATGTCTGTCTTCAAAGATAAAAGAATTAGTCTTGTTTCTTTCTTAGTCCTGAGAAGAGTAGTTCTGTCTCTGAAATCCATAATTTATGATTGACATTCTCTTATCATTTAGTTTAGTGCTTGCTTCTCCATTTCTAGTCTTTTTAAACAAATGTATATTACTTTATCTCACTGAAGCTTACATTTTCCAAACAGTATTTGTCAACACATTATGTGGTTGCTAATTATGCATCCTTCTTTTAAAAGCTTTTATAAAGCTGCTAAACACCATTTGTTATCAGAGAAACACAGATTAAAACCATAGTGAGATACCATTCACAACCACTGGTTCTTAAAAAACAAGAGACAATAACAAGTGTTGGTTCTTACAAAAACAAGAGACGATAACAAGTGTTGATGAGGAAGTGGAGAAATTGGAACCCTCATACGTTTGATGAGAATGTCAAATGGTGCAGCTCCTCTAGAAAATAGTTTGGCAGTTCTCAGAAAGTTAAACATGGAGTTACAATATGACTTAGCAATTCCACTCCTAAGCATAATACCCAGGAGAATTGAAAACATATGTCCACTGGATAACTTGTATGTGAGGGTTCATAGCAGTGTTAATACTAGAGGCATTACAAGTGTCATCAGCTGATGAGTGGATAAACAATGTTGGTATGTTACTGCAATGGAATATTATTCAATATAAAAAGGAATAAAGCTTTGATACGTGTGATACAGTCAATGAAAACATTATGTTAAGTGAAAGAAGGCAGACACAAAAGGCCATATATTGTGTGATTCTATTTATGACATGTCCAGAATAGGCAAATCTGTGAAGATGGCAGGTAGATTAGTGGTTGCCAGGGAATAGAGGGAGTGATAGGGCTATTAATGGCTAATGATAGATAGGCTATTAATGGGTACAGAAATTAGATAGTGGAGGTAGGTCCATAACTTTGTGAATATACTAAAAACCATTGAACTGTGTACTTTAATAAAAGTGAATTTTATAGTATGTTAATTATATCTCACTTTAAAAAGTATAACAATTTATAAAGCAGCTTTGATAAGAAAGTTTTGTATTGTTGGTGTAAATTAGGCTTCAATCCTTCAGAGACCAAGATTCGAACACCTGATGGGAAAGTGTGGCAGGAAGCTGAATTTCAAAGCATGAGTAGAGAACTGTATCGAGACTTAGCACTTCACTTTGCAGGTGAGAGTAAAACTTTCTTAGATTTTGTGTATTTTATCATGTATGCTATCTAACGTCAGTTTTTAAACATAAAATTGTCACCAAACTAAAGATATTTCTCTTTTTTAACTGCATGGTATACAAAAGTAATTGTGGTTTCAGTCATAAGGCTTTCTTAGCACCTAGGCTCTGTTCCAGAATTAAAATTAGCATACATGGCTGATGAGACAGAAACTAGGCTATTTTTAACCTGAGGGACTCTAAAGTCAGGCCTGTCTGATTTGAAGGAAACATAGCTGAGTCTAATTGAAGTTTACCTCTGCTAGACCTCTGAGATCTTTCAGATGGTCAGTAATTTGGCAGATACAGATAAGATGATACTAACATGAGGGTAAGCTGCAGAATGAAAAAGCATTCTAGGAAGGGAATACATTTACAGAACTGGAAATAGGAGGGACTTCTGGAAGATTGGAAGAAGGAAATAGGAAGGTTATAAAAGAACGTCATTAGTTATTGAACACTTGGTACAATTTGGGGCAAGATGCTGTGTTCTTAGACTTCTGGGGTTTTTTGACAGAGTAATTTTCCCAAGGTTGTATAGGGTAGTTGAGAATCGAAGCCAAGATTCATTTTATTTTATTTTATTTTTCCTTTTTTTTTTTATTTATGATAGTCACAGAGAGAGAGAGAGAGAGGCAGAGACACAGGCAGAGGGAGAAGCAGGCTCCATGCACCGGGAGCCCGATGTGGGATTCGATCCCGGGTCTCCAGGATCGCGCCCTGGGCCAAAGACAGGCGCCAAACCGCTGCGCCACCCAGGGATCCCCGAAGCCAAGATTCAAAGCCAACTCTGGCTGACTCTAAAGCCCGAGATTTTTCTACTAAGCCCCCATAGAGATTTTACTAGTAAAATTTACAGTATTAAGTGTCCAGTCCAGTTTTCCTACTATTATTATTGGAACACTATATTCAGAATTTTTTTTTCCTCCATGGAAAGGAAGTATATAATATAATAGTTAAGGGCAAAGATTTTGGAATCAGCGTAAAAAGAATCAAATTCTGGCTCTGCCCCTTACTACCTATATATACTACCAGTGTTACGTAACCCCTCTTCCTTGGTTTTCTCATCTGTGAGATAGGGATAATAACAGTATACTTTAATACAGCAGTATCTTTACAGACTAGAATAATGGTATATGTCAAAGAATTCTTCAAGAGGTCTATTAAGACTGCCTTCTTGGGGTGTGGAGCCTGCTTAAAAAAACAAAACGAAAAACAGCCTTCTCTCTCACGATGGTTGAACTCTGTTCTTCTAGCTAGGACTGACCCATCTACTTGTGTTTCAGATTCCATTTACTCTTGTGTATTTAAGGGCATTATTACTTTGTCCTTATTTCTTCTTTTGTTTCATGTAGTTTTCCCTCTCTACAGGGTCATGCCCATTAACACAGTGTTTGATCACGTGATATTATCTCAGCCATCATAAAGGGCCTCTCTTTTGGCCTTGCTTTCTTCAGTTACTGCCTTGTTTCTCTTTTTTTAGCACAATCAGAAAGTTGCCTTATACTCACTGTCTCCAGTTTTTCTCTCCCGTTTCATTTTTGAATCCTTTCTATTTGGTTTTTGCCCCAGCTTCTCTGTGGACTGCTAATATTAAGGTCATTAGTGACTTCTACATTGCTAAATCCAAGGTTTAATTCTCAGTTTTCTCTTTATCTCTTTGCAACATTAGGCATAATCAGTCACTTCTTTTTTGAAAGTTCTCACTTGCAATCTAGTATATCTTAAATGTTTGATTTTCCTCCTGAGTTTAGGTGTCCTTTTCAGTGGTTGGTGGTGGTGGTTTTTTTTTTTTTTTTTTTTTTCCTAATGAACTCCCTGATACCTAACCATAGTCATACCCTGGTCTCAGTACTTGGATCTATCCTTTTTTTTTTTTTTTTACCCCACTTTTTTTTCTCTTCCTCTCTCTCTCTTTCTCCTCCTCCTCCTTCTACTATTACTACTACTACTGTTTATTTATATGCACACTAGGCAAGCTCACCTAGTCTCAGGGCTTTAAATATTTTCTGTTGCTGATCATTCCCAAATTTATGTCTCTGACCCAGACTTCTCTGAACTCAAACTCATATCTAGTTGCTAACTCCACATCTCCCTTTGGATATGTAATGGGTTTCTCAAGCTTAATATATCCAAAATGGAGCTAACTAAACGGGGTCATGATATACCCCTTAAACTACTCCTCCAGTAGTCCCTCCATCTCCGTTAATCCTATCTTTCTACTTGTTCAGGCCCCAAATTTTGAGTTGTCCTTGACTCTCCTATTTTTCTTAGACCTTATTTTTCATATTGTCTAAAATATTTCTAAAGTATAACCACTTTCTCCACCTCTGTCACCACTACTCCCTGGCTCCAAGCCACTGTGTGTCTCTTGCATGATTTTTGCAGTAGCCTTCTCACTGGTATCCTACTTCTGTCCTTTAATTAATCTGTTCTGATCACAGCTGCTAGAGTAAGCTTGTTAAAATTCAATTTAGATCATACCATTTGTTTGCCCCCAAACTTCCAAAAACCTCTCAATCTCATTCTTAAGTAAAACCTGAAGTTCTTAAAATGATGTGTAAAGCGCAGCACTATCTGGCCCTCAGTTATGTCTTGGACTCTAGTTCTTTCTACTTTTCTCTTTGTTCATTTCACTCACACTGACCAGCTTGCTGTTTCTCAGGTATGCTCCTGCTTTATGGCCTTTGACTCACACTTTCACTTTACGCAGAATGCAGAACTCTATATGTATTTTCAAATTTACACTTTAGATCTGTAATTGAGGTTGATTTTCAAATTTATATGTATAGCTAGCGTGTTCCCCCAGATTGGAATTTAAAAAATTAGTGATTAGTAATTTACGTGTGAAATACCTTGACATAATTTGAGAATATTACATTGAGTATTTTATAAAGTTTTATTCTAGAAGTTCATGAATATCTTCAGTTACATAAGTGAAATAGGAGTCTATGAAAGTGCTTACCTATGACATTCTATAAATGATATGACCCTGGCTTGGAAAGCATTACTTTTGTAACTTCTTCCAGTTTGTGAAAATGAGGTAAATTTCTCAAGGGTTTTCTGAAAACAAACAAACCAACAATAAACAAAACAAAAAATAAAGGATTTGAATCTAACAGTAGGGGATAGTGATAATCTTTAGACCTTTCTGTATGAGGAGTTGACATTTGTAGCTTATGGTTCGCAGAAGTAGCCTGAGTGAAGGGTTTTTTCCTCCCTGCCGAATCATATACTTTATACTGATTTTTTCATACTGGGGAGAGGATGAATGGGTAGAAATCATTATAATATTTACTATAAATATTTCTGCTTTCCAGATGATATCTCTATGAAAGAGAAACCTGCTGAAAAAAGTAAAGAGAAGAAAGTGGTCAAGCCAGTAAGAAAAGTCCAAAAGGTAACACAGTTGTCAAGTCCAGAAGGCAAAACAGGTTAGTTTTCTCAATATCATGTACACCCTAAAATTATACAATGCTGAAATGTCATTCTATATGGAAATAAATGTTAACCAAATGGCACATAGAAAAAGTCAGTACGTTTTTACGTATCATTATTTTGCATATGTGTTTTATTGAGGTATAATTAACGTTAGAATAAGTTGTATAATGTATATTTAGAATGTTAGTTTGATAAGTTTTCACATCTGTGTATACCCACGAAATCTTATGTTCACTATAATACTGAACACATTCTCCCCCATTTTTATATCATTATTTTTAATGGAAATTAATCACATTAGGGGCACCTAGGTGGTTCAGTAGTTGAGCGTCTGTCTTTTTAAGTTCCAATCTGGGGGAATATGCTAGCTATACACATAAATTTGAAAATCAACCTCAATTACAGATCTAAAGTGTAAATTTGAAAATACATATAGAGTTCTGCATAAATAAATTTATTTATAAGTAAAATATTAAAAAAAAATCAGATTAAAGGTAATCTGTATGTATTGAACTTTTTATATAAAATGACTGCTTATAATTGTCACTAAGTTCCTTCACTTATTCTCATAAGAGAATAAATGTTGCATGAGAAAGCCTGGCAGCCCGTGCCAGTAGTGGTCAGTCCAGAGTCTAAATAGATCAGGACTGTGAAAGAGAGAATTCCCTAGTTTTATAGTAATTAACACTTCAGGCTCAGTTCATGTTGCTTGGATTTATAACCTAGTTTTGTCATGTCTAGCTTTGTTCCTTTGGTGAGTAACTTAATTTTAGTGTCCCTTGGTTTCCCCATATGTAAAATGGGAAAGCAGTAGTACTTCTCTCACAGGGTTCTTGTGAAAACTAAAATAGTTAAAACCTAAAAGCATTCAGTATTTGACACATAGTAAGCACTCAAATGTTAGGTATGATTCCATTAATAGTAATTATTTCTGGCTGTCCTGAAAATAGCTATTTAGCTGTCCTATTCATGTTACTTGGTAATTTGGGCTAGAGAGTAGAGGAAGTTGGGAATTTGTCACTCAGTTTGGAGACATTCAGAACCAATCACTCTTACATTCATTCACTATGCAGATACTTGTGAGCACTTGCTGTATGTGAGGCACTGTGCTATTCTAAATTGGGCAGTACAGTAAGCAGGATACACATGGCCCCTGCCCTCTGGGGTCTTATAATCTTGTCAGGAAAATAGTACATACATAGTTACAATAAAATGTGAAGAATGTATCATAGGGACTTTACAAGGTCTTATGGGAATATGGAGCAGGAGTGATGGGACATGGGATTTTAACCGGGCGCTTGCTTTTCTGGTCATAGGCTAATTGATAGAATGTCAAATAACGTATTTTGTGACACTCATTAATTCTAGATGTCAGAATGACCTGGCTGTATAAAAATAAAAAACAACTTTTTAAAAAAGATTTTATTTCTTTATTTGAGAGAAGAGGAGAGAGAGCACAAGCCTGGGTGGGGGGAAGGGCAGAGAGAGAAGGAGAAGCAGACTCATGGCTGAGCAAGGAGCCCAGTGTGGGTCTTGGTCCCAAGACCCTGAGATTATGACCTGAACTAAAGGTAGATACTTAACTGACTGAGCTACCAAGTAAAAAAATAAAATTTTATAAGAACATGAATGATCAGAATATAAACTAATTTTTACATGAAAAAAATATGACAAAGTGTTATTTTTCATGTAGCATTATGTGATACTCTTGCTAGGGCATAGTTTGAAATGAAGCTTTGGGAAAACTACCAACTTACAAATACCTATCTTGGATTGTATTTATTCAGCTTTGTGGTAGGCTAATTCCTATGTATGCACTGTGCAGTGACCCAGAGACAGAGTCATTAAATGTGCTAAAGCTGTATTAATAGTTTATCTATAGTGAAAATCCTCTTTTGCTACCAATGACTGTTTGAGACTATTTGAGAAAGCCAGAATTTAGAAATAACTGCACGGCATATTCAAAAGCCAACATTTATAAATAACTATCCAGTATGTTCATGGTTGCTTGCTTTTGATTTGGAAAATTAAGCTGAAATCGAAGAGAAGCCTGTTCTCTCATTTTGCTTAAGAACATAAAGTTTCTTATAAATAGATTGAGCAATAAACTTAAAGCCATTTAAATATTTCAGATCATTTAAGGTTAATAACAAGATGCAAAAACATAAACATACACAGATTTATAATTCATGTTTTTCATACTGGATATTTTCATTAAACTGCACTTTCACTTAAACCTTTTAACTTTTTTATTTATTTTTTTAAGATTTTATTTATTCACGAGAGACACAGAGAGAGAGAAAGGCAGAGACACAGGCAGAGGGAGAAGCAGGCTCCATGCTGGGAGCCCGATGTGGGACTCAATCCCGGGTGTCCAGGATCACGCCCTGGGCAGAAGGCAGGCGCTCAACCGCTGAGCTACCTAGGGATCCCCTTGCTTAAACTTTTAAATTTAAACCTTTTTAAAAGAGCTTAGGGGCACCTGGGTGGCTCAGTTGGTAGAGCATCTGCCTTCAGCTCTGGTCATGATCTCAGGGTCCTGGGATCGAGCCCCACTTTGGGCTCCCTGCTCAGCAGGGAGTCTGCTGCTCTCTCTCCCCCTGCCTGCCACTCCCCTTGCTTATATTCTCTCTCTCTGTAAAATAAATAAATCTTTTAAAAAAAAGCAACTCTAAATAGGCTGTCTTGTATTATAAATTTATTAAAATAGCATCACAGCTTAAAAATAGAAGAAAACCACCGTCATTTAAAGTACCAGTATTTTATTTCCTTACAGCAGTTTTAAAATCATAATAAATGATTGTTATCATTGTATTCATAAAATTTTATCTTTTTCTCTTACCGCAAGAATGTTTCTCATATTTCTTATGGAAATTATAATTTAAAAAAAGATATGCAGTACTGCACCTGTGTTGGAGTATGATGGTCTGATTTTAATTTCTTTACAATCTGAAAGTAGTAAATGAAAAGTTTTTCTCTTAGTCATGGACCATATTTTTTATTTTTATGAACTTTTATAATGAGGGCAATTTAAAATGATATTTGCTTTTTGAGTATCATTGTTTTATGCTTAAAAAGGTAATATGTAATAATGTATCTATAAAATACAACGTGAAATTCCCTATGATACCATCCCCTTCAAAGGTAGTCACTGTTAACTGTGATATGTTTCTTCAGATTTTTTTCCTATGCTTAAGTCATTTGTTCATTCAACAAACATATACTTTACTATGTGCCAGGTACCGTTGGTAAAGCAAACATTTATTATAGTTAAGACATATTTTTGTTCTGTGCCCACATTGTTGGATTGGTGCTCTACTTCTTGAGATTTTGGGAATTGTCAATATTTGGTACTTAACTTTCAAAGCATTTTACACTTATTTGAGTGAAATGTATGGATAAATCAAGATTTAAACAAACTGATATTTGGGGACATTATGTTAAAAATTAGATTGTAAACCTTTTGACTTTGGTGTAAGATAAGCATAAGATTAGTTACAAAATCTGTATGGTTGTCTAGATATACTTGTTAGAGATAAACTTGAAGCTTTAAATTCAACCCCGTATATATATATATATATATATTTTTTTTTTCTTTTAGGTAGTAGTCGCCTGATAAGTACATCCTCTTGGCGAGATGGACAAAAATTAGTAAAGAAGATTCTGGGGCCTGCACCCAGAATGGAGCAAAAAGAGCGAAGAACAGTGTCAAGTGACAGAAGTGGAAGAGAAAGAACTACTAAATCTGGTGAGTAATTAAGTTATTAAATTGTTTTTCAATAATTAAAATTGTTGAGAAGAGCAATTAAAAATTGCTTGTGTAAGTACTTAGAGGAGGTGAAAGTACTCTTTTGAGAATGCTTTAAGAATTTGGTTTATGGGGCACCTGGGTGGCTCATTGGTTGAGCGTCTGCTTTTGGCTCAGGTCATGATCCCAGGGTCCCAGGATCAAGTCCTGTATCAGGCTCCCCATGGGGAGCCTGCTGCTCCCTCTGCCTGTGTCTCTCCCTCTCTCTCTCTGGTCTCTCATGAACAAATAAATCTTAAAAAAAAAAAAAAAAGAATTTGGTTTATAATTGTGAATGTAGCTTTTAAGAAATTTTCTATTGGGCTTCTCTGTGGATAATTTCCACATATAGATGTTATGGTGACTTTTATTAAGAATTCTATTTGTTACATTAATTACATTTAGCTGCCATGTGACTAGAAAAGCATCATTTAATTAGATTTTATTAGACTTAAGGGAATTAAGTCCAATCTGTCTTATCCCCATATACAAAAACACAGGCACACATTTGCAATATTGGGTTTATTTGACAGATTAGGACACAGGCCCCAAGAGAGAAGTGATTTTCTTCAAGGGTGTATACAATAAGTGAGTGGCAAAATTTGATCTAGGTTCTATAACTCTTTGGTTTGACCCTCAAAGTCCATTGCTTTTCTCTTTTTGAAATCTCTTAAATGCTCTTTGAAATAATTATTTTTGTCATGAACACTAATTTTGGGAAATGAAATATAAGTTACCTATAGGTCAGCTTTCCTTTTCAGTAACAAAATTTGCTTTGACTAATTTGAACTTCTAGAATGGATTTAGTAAGAAATGCAATGACAACTATAATTTGGTAGGTAGAAGTCTATATATATATATATATATATATATATATATATATATATATATATATACTTTGCATTTACTCCTCTTCACTCTCCTCTAGCTTGTAAATAAACTCACATACATTCTTAGTTTAAAATAAACCATATCAACAAACACTTAGATTATAAAACAAGTTTCATATATATGTTTGATTTTTTTTTTCGTTATTTGTTGGAGAGTTGTGGCCCTTTAACATTGTTGATTTTTATTTTTTATTTTTATTTATTTATTTTCTTTAAAGATTTTATTTATTCATGAGAGACACACAAAGAGACATAGGCAGATGGAGAAGCAGGCTCCATGCAGGGAGCCCGATGTGGGACTCGATCCCAGGTCTCCAGGATCATACCCTGGGCTGAAGGTGGCATTAAACTGCTGAGCCACCCAGGCTGCCCAACATTGTTGATTTTTAAACACCTGTTTTAGGGCTTGGGAATGGAGAGAGATGGTAACATTAAATATGCACATGGGAAATAAATAGTAATTCTCTATTAATATTAATAGTTAAATATTCATGTCAACAATAAGATCTGTATTTCAGAAATATTAAAAGTGCATTTTTAAAATACCAAGTAAGTATAGTTTTTATAAAGATTGAAATTGTTCTCTTCTATAAAAAAAGTATTTTTCTTTCCTTCTATAATATTCTTTAAACAACTTCTTAGGATATTTGAATTTGAGATTAAAATAAAGTGAAATTCTCTAATTTTCTCCTCACTGCAATAAATCTTAGGAATGAATATAGGATTTTAATATATCACTAATAGTTCATACTTTGCAGGCTGTCATATTGGAAGAGCAGAATCTGATCCTAGATTGGATGTTTCACATAGACATCTTCCACGAAACTCAGAACGTTCGAGAAGTAGAGCTCGGTCTGAAAATAACACAAAGAAATTAGCTCCATCTCTTCCAGACAATAAACAGGAGGAAAATACTGCCTTAAATAAGGACTTTTTACCTCTTGAAATTCGTGGAATTCTTGATGACCTACAGTTGGATTCTGCAGTTCAGGCTGCAAGGCAAGAGACAGGAGAGTTACAGAATCAGAAGTCATCAGCACCAGGGCAAGCTGCTAGGAGTCATAGCCCAGTAAAAAGAAAACCTGACAAAATAACAGCTAATGAAGATCCACCTGTTATTTCCAAAAAGCGCCATTATGACACAGATGAGGTACGGCAGTACATCGTTAGACAGCAGGAGGAAAGGAAGAGGAAGCAAAATGAAGAGAAAAAGGCTCAAAAGGAGGCCACTGAGCAGAAGAACAAACGATTACAGGAGCTCTATCGGAAACAGAAAGAAGCCTTTACTAAAGTAAAAAATGTGCCTCCCTCTGAGCCATCAGTAACTAGGCGACTGCAAGACACTTACTCCAAACTGCTCCTAGAAAAGACCTTGCTCGAAGAGCCGCCACATCAACAAGCTACCCAGGAAACACAGGTAACAGTAGTGTCAGAGATGCAGAGGGAAGTCATTTGTGATTAGAAAAGGCTTATTTGCCATTTCATTACCCTCATTCCTGATGTTCAGACAATATTTGTAATAATGTTGACCTTTTCATGAAATTTATTGTATGTGGAGAATACTTTGATAAACATAATTGAAAACAAGTGCTCAGAATTTCCCAGAATGACTGCTACTGATCTCTGTTCCTCTCATCATTGCTATTAGTTATATCCTTGCCTAGTTTTCACTGTATTTCTAAGCAAAAAGATTGTTAATAAAAGCCTAGTTTTGTGATCTATGCTGAAATTAGAGAATATCCTAATGTATGTGATAATTTTTTGAGTATTGCTGTTGTTTTTAAAAATAACATTGAGTGTACCACAGACTGTTTTAAAGGCTTTAAACTTTCAATAAATCCACATGGCCTGGGGCAGCCCTGGTGGCTCAGTGGTTTAGCGCTGCCTTCAGTCCAGGGCATGATCCTGGACACCTGGGATTGAGTCCTGCGTTGGGCTCCCTGCATGGAGCCTGCTTCTCCCTCTGTCTGGGTCTCTGCCCCCCCCCCCCCTCATAAATTAAAAAAAAAAAAAAAAAAGTCCTCAAGGCCCTGAGAAGGTAAATGCTACTAGTATTTCTAGGTGAAAAAACTGAGGTTTAGAAGAGTATTATTTCCTTTAGATTATGCAGTTAGTATTAGGTGCCTTTCTTGAATATCAGATGTAATTTTGCTGTTAATTGTAGTGGCTGCTTAAGACAAACTAAATATGAACTGATTTTGTTTAAGAGAAAAAGCCCCCACATTTCACTTAATATTTGTCTTATGTACTCCCTGAGTATATGTTTGTGATTGGAGTCACGTAATTTTGATATCCTTTTCTCTTAGACTAAACCCGGGTATCAGCCTTCTGGAGAATCCGACAAAGAAAACAAAGTACAGGAACGTCCTCTAAGTGCATCTTCCAGTAGTGACATGTCTCTGTCAGAGCCTCCACAGCCTCTTGCAAGGTAAGAAGGGGAGAATGAAAGATGATTAAGGTTCTCTTTTCCCGTGAAATTTACTATAGTGGTTTTATGCTTAATGAATTTTGTTGACTGACCTTGTACATGAGCAAGAAGTTTATTTAGAAATTGGTTAATATCTTCTGGTGGATATTTAAGCATGGTGTACATCTATACTTATTGCATACCCTTTTACCTGTCTTTTTATATCCAGTGTTTATAAATGTAAGTCCTTCCAGAGATCCTACAGTTGGAAGCACTGTTGCTTTCTCTGAACTAAACACACAATAAAACTTTATTGGTTGAAAATCACGGTGAAATTAATATTTTAAAGTATTTGTGGTGAATAATTTTCAAAAGGCATATCTGCATTACTAATCAAAACTTCTTCATGTGACTCATTCCAGTTTATTATTGTAACTCTGATATTTGAATATGCATGTGAACGTATGAACAAGGGCTCGATTGCTGATTGGGGACTTTTTGACCTTAAGTTCTTTTCTTTTCTTTTCTTTTTTTTCTTTTCTTTTCTTTTCTTTTTTTCTTTTCTTTTCTTTTCTTTTCTTTTCTTTTCTTTTCTTTTCTTTTTTTTCTTTTCTTTTCTCTCCTCTCCTCTCCTCTCCTCTCCTCTCCTCTCCTCTCCTCTCCTCTCCTCTCCTCTCCTTTTCTTTTCTTTTCTTTTCTTTTCTTTTTTCTTTTCTTCTTTGAGAGAGAGTGGAAGAGAGCACAAGTAGGCAGAGTAGTAGGCAGAGGGAGTGGGAGAAGCAGGCTGACCACTGAGCAGGGAGCCCAGTGTGGGGCTCCTGGGATCACGACCTGAGCTGAAGACAGGCACTTAACTGACTGAGCCACTGAAGCGCCCCATTCCTTTACGTTTTCTTAAGAAAATCTTTTTCTTGCTGTAATATATTGTTTGCAATGAAGTAGAAGTAAATTATGCATGGAATTTGAGGTGGTTTTGAGATGATATGGTTTTAAATACTTTAACCATTTTAGAAAGAGAAAGATTTTGAAACCCTTCTTTGAGAACACACAAATAAAAAATCACTTCTCAATTATGGGTTAATACACATGGTCCTTTCACGCCATCCTTCCTCCTCCGAAAGAATAAGAATACTGATAAAGTTAGCTAACATTTATTGAGTACTTGTAGTTTCCAGGCACTGATCGAAGTACTTTGCATTTGTTATCTTATTTAATTCTTGTAATTTCTTGAGTTAGGCACTCCAGTTATTCCCATTTTACAGAAAAGACAATTGAGGCCTAGAATTTAACTTTCTCAAATGTCAAAACATTAGTGGTGGAGAGGGATTTGAACTTAAGCAGTCATTCCAGAAACCTGTGCTTTTAACGACTCTACACAGTGCCTCCCAATAAGTTTCATATGATTTATTTAAGGTTGTAAATACCTTTCAAATTTCAAGCATAAATAAACTTTAAAAATTTTTTGAACTTGAATACCTTTAGGTAGGTATACTCTGTAGTTCATCTCAGTCCCATTATTATTGTCAGACATACTCTGCTGGCTTCCTGTCTTCTGTTTTACCTTTCCCTGAATTTCCTTCTAATTCTAAATAAATTATCCAGTGTTAAAAACAAACCGAATGTAAGACAGATCTATTATTACTACCTTACACATGTTCCTTTCCTTTTTTTTTTTTTTTTTTTTTTTTTTACCATCAGGTTTCTGCAACAACCTGTGATATATAATCTGTTGCCTCCACTTCCCCCCTATTCATTTCTTAGGTTCCCCATTTCTGTTAGTAGTTTCAGCATATCTCAGTTACTTTATGCTTGGAAGCATGACATTTCTTTTCCTGGCCCTTCATGTCCCCTATTCTTCCTTAGGTACCTGGGAAACTCCAAATTACATATCTGACCTTGAAGACCTTGAAGATCTAGCTCAAAAGCCATTTTCCTTGGCTAGCAGACTTTATTGTTTTCTATCCACACCCTGTTGAACTTTATATATATTATATTAGTATGTATGACATTGTATTTTAATTCGTTTTTTTTAATTCTTTATTAGTCTCTTATCCCTGCTAGATCTTGAGAAACTAAAGAGTAAAGAATAAGTTTTAACTGGATTAAATTTTTGTCTGAAAAAAATTTTTGACTGAATTTTTGACTCTCCTGTTCCTCTAGCATCAGCATAAGGCCTGGCACATAATTGGCGTTCTAAATACTTAAATTTAAAAATCTTGGATTTTGGGGCACCTGGATGGCTCAGTGGTTGAGCATCTGCCTTCGGCTCAGGTTGTGATCCTAGGATCCAGGATCGAGTCCCACATTGGGCTCCCTGTGGGGAGCTGCTTCTCCCTCTGCCTTTGTATCTGCCTCTCTCTGTGTATCTCTCATGAATAAATAAATAAACTCTTAAATAAATAAATAAAATTTTAAAAAATCTTGGATTTTTACTCAGCAGTATCTTTTATATTTATAACTTCCTTTGTGTTCCCATTACTATCAGCTTAGTTTGAGTCCTAATATTTCGTGGCATAGAATATATGCATTGGTTTTCCTTCATTCCATTTTCATAGCAGTCCCTCAATATGAAAGACTGTACAAAGTAACTTCCAACCAGACCTTGCATGACATGCTTTTCAGTTCTCTTATTACTCTGGTTACCCTCCTCCAGATGATTCTTTTGAATTTAATTGGTAGACCTCACATTTATCCATACTAGTTGCAGCCTGTCTAAATAACTTTGAATCATAATTTGATAATTTGTTGGGTTAGCCATGCCTCCTAGCTTTCTGTCATCTGCAAATTTGATAAGCATATCTTTAGTCATCATCCAAAATTATGGACAAGACCAAGGACAGAATTTCATGTTATTTTTCTATAAGCATCTACTTAATAGTTAACATTGACCTTTACTTTTTTTATAATATCCCTTAATATACAGAGTGTCCATGGTCTGGAAACATAGATGAATAATAATGTCATCTGAGACATCTTTATTCTGTTTTTAGACTTAATGGACTCCCTACTCTGTATTCTGTATTTATAATTGGTATTCATAGTTTTGCATTGATACTCCTTGATATTCATTAAGTTTTTTTAACCTGAGATAATAATCTCCTTATTTCTTCAATATGTACAGTGTTAAACGTTTATTAAATATGTGTTGATTAGAATAATGAATACAATGCCTATGTTAGTATTTAGCAATCTTAAGCATTTCTCTTTTATATAACATTATTTTTCTTAAGAATTTTGAAAATATTTTTTAAAGATTTTTATTTATTTGAGAGAGAGAGCATGAGTGGGAGAGCACAACGGGAGGCCGGGGGAGTGATAGTAGGGGAGGGAGGATCAGGCTCCTGCTGAGCAGGGAGTCTGACACAAGTCTCTATCCCAGGACCCTGGGATCATGACATGAGCCAAAGGCAGACACTTAACATACTGAGCCACCGAGGCACCCGTATATAACATTATTTTTAAGGGAAACAGTAGAACCAATGTTGTAAAGAATTTTGTTCACAGAGTTTTAAAGGTTATGAAGCCTTCTCTCTAATAATAGTTTAAAAATATGTGTTGAAGAAAGTTTGAATGATAATGGTCCATTTTTATGAAAATGACATCAAAAAACTCATCACATGTAGAAAAATATTTGGAAAGTTATAATTCTAAATGAAATATTAATAGTGTCTCTTTCTCATTGTTTAGCTATGAGTGATCTTCACCTTTTTTATCCTCTTTGTCTTTTTTTTGTTTTTTTGTTTGTTTGTTTGTTTTGGTGGTAAGTGTGATAAGAAAAAAAAGTAAAAAAAAAACCTGATGGGTTAGTCATGAGTTACTGTGTTAACTAACATACTATGACTTTCATTTCCAGAAGGGACTTGATGGAACCTACGTGGATGCAGCCTGACAGATTGAGCCCACGAGTCCAGAATACTCAACCACAGCCTCTTATTGGAACAGCTGGAAATTTACTTTCCCATCTCTTGAGTCTAGAGCATGCAGGAATTTTGCATAAGGATCTTGAATCTATTTTACCAACCAGGAAGAATCATACTGTGGCCTCAGGGCCATTAACTTTTACACCTCAACCATACCTGACCTCACCAGCTGCTCATCCAGATGCCTTGTTAAAACCTAGTGCCAGCCAGTATAAGAGTAAACTGGATCGTATTGAAGCCTTGAAAGCAACAGCTGCTTCTTTGTCCAGCAGGATTGAAAGTGAAGCCAAGAAATTAGCTGGGGCTAACATAAACTATGGGTCAGCATGGAACACTGAGTATGATGTACAGAAAACACTGCAAGAAGATGAACCTTGGACCAAGGCTATAAGTCCACCTGTGAAAGAGGATACTGAAGATGTTTTCTCTGCCCGAATTCAAAAGATGATGGGAACCTGTGTGTCTCATGCAACTTTTGATGATGATCTTCCTGGTGTAGGCAACCTCAGTGAATTTAAAAAGCTTCCTGAGATGATAAGACCGCATACTGCCATATCAAGGTTCAGAATCAGATCCCCTGGTCCTAAACCAGAAGGGCTCCTGGCACAGTTGTGTAAGAGGCAGACTGACTCTTCCAGCTCTGATATACAAGCTTCTCAAGACAAAGCTAAATTGTCTCTTGGTTCCAGCACAGATTCAGTCAGTGAAGGGCCTCTTCTTAGTGAAGGGAGTCTCTCTGAAGAAGAAGGAGGACAAGATGTACAGCCTCCGTTGAAGGTAGCAGAAATCTTAAAGGAAAAGGAATTTTGTGCTGGAGAAAGAAATGGTTATGAACCCATCAAAGAGTTTCAGAAGGAAGCTGAAAAATTTTTGCCACTTTTTGGGCACATAGGTAGTACAGAAAGCAAAGGACCATGGGAAGAATTGGCAAAGGGAAGTCCACATAGTGTCATTAATATTTTTACAAAGTCATATCAGCTGTATGGAAAAGGTGAGAAAAATAAGTAAGCTTTGTGCTAGTTGTATGTTAGGTTAAGATAAATCAGTTAATAATTCTGTACAAGATAATACTTAAGTACAAATTTTCATTGTTCATTATGAGGATGATAGAGACTTATCTAAATTAATCTAAGTTATCTGCAGATTTCAACTAAAGTATTACAGTTTCATCTTTAAAATTTCATCTTTTAGTTGTTATTGTCATGAACCAATAGTTGGTAGGTGTAGAAATTTTGGTCTAATTTAGAGATATTCCTTTCTGGTGTTCAGAATTGGTATGTACCAAGTGTATGCTAGATTTTCTGTGACTGTCGGTATGTATTTAGATAGTAAATAACGTGTATTTCTTTCTTTTTTTTTTTTTAAGAGTTTATTTATTCATGAGAGACACACACAGAGAGAGAGAGAGGCAGAGACACAGAGTCCCTCCATACAGGGAGCCTGACATGGGACTCGATCCCGGGTCTCTAGGATCAGGCCCTGGACTGAAGACGGTACTAAACCACTGAGCCATTGGGGCTGCCCGTGTATTTCTTTAATACCATGATTTGTGAGTCTTTGGGAATGTAGTGGTCAAGAATTGAGAAGGGGAACTGTGGTAACATTTCTGATATGTAAACCATTAGTGCTTGTCAAAACTAATTTTAAAAATAGTCAGACTTTGAAATGCTTGGGTGGCTCAGTGATTGAGCATCTGCCTTTGGCTCAGGGCATGATCCCAGGGTCCTGGGTTTGAGTCCCTCATTGGGTTCCCCATGAGGAGCCTGCTTCTCCCTCAGCCTATATCTCTGCCTCTCTCTGTGTCTCTCATGGATATAAAATCCTTAAAAAAAAAAAAAATTTTTGCTCTTGATCTCAGGGTTGTGAGTTTGAGCCTAGTGGTGGTTTTAGAGATTATTTAAATAAATTTTAAAAAATGGACTTTGAACAGAAATGTAGCTACATATATTTGGCTCATGAAGCAATTGACTTCTGAAGTTTGTTTCTTATCTTTGAAATCCTGCAACACAATTTTCCTTTTCTATGATGAACTCAATTCCTTCAAGTCCCTCTTTCTTTTCTTCCTACTATAGGTAGATTCTACCCATCTTATGCTAATATAACTTTAGAATTTCCAGGTTAGAGAATGAGGCTGAGCTTTAAGTCAGATATCAGTACACTGTGGGTTTTTATTTCCATTCTACATAGTGAACAACTTACTTGATAAATGAGTTGATTTCATCTGTTCATCGTATGCTGAACTGGATATCACATTGCATTTTCCTAGATTTCATATTTAGCTACTTGTTATGATCTTGTGCAGACCTCTGTATGCCATTGATCTTTTATTAACATTTATTTATTCCTGTAGGTGGTAATTTTGAAGTTTTTTTTTTTTTTTTATGAAAGCGAGGTGCTTTTAAATCAACATTCTCATTTTTTTTTTTTTTTGGCAAGAGAATTGTGTTTTTTCTTAAATCCTATTAGATTCTCATTAAAATTTTACCGTTATATTGAAATACTTACGTTGAAATGGTATGTGTTCTAGGATTTGCTTCAAAATAGTCTCAGAGGAGAGTGAGAAATGGGGAGAATAGGAAGTTTAGTTGAGACTAGATTGGTCATATATCGATAATTGTTAAATTGGGGGGTGATGGATACCTTAGTTTCACTATGCCATTTTCTCTACTTTCTTGTATGTTTGAAAATTTCCCTAATAAAAAGTTATAAATATATTGTTAGTTATAAAGATGGATTGGAAAGAAACACTAATAAAGCGAACTAAAATGTTTCTGAATCCATGTTGTTAATCCATATGTCATGGAATGCTTTGCTTGTAGTTTGTTTTTGTTTTAAAGCACATTTCAATGACTACTTTTAACAGGGTTTGAAAGAGGAACCTCAGCATCACGGCCTTTAAATGCCATCACAACACCTCTAAGCAGTGTTTCATATGAAGATGATTTTGTCTCCTCTCCAGGGAGTGGGACTTTGACAGAAAGAAAATCAGCTCTCGAACCTAAGTAAGAATATGTTGGTAATATGGGATAAAATCCAAAGAGTGTTGTGAGTATTCAGTGAAATACAAACTACTTAGAACAGGGCTTGGCACACAATAAGCACAATATACGTTGTTAAGTTGATCTGTGAATCCCTAATAGAGGATGGTATTGGGAAACTCTTTCATGGTATAACTAATATAAGTTAAAGGTTAATTAAGTAATGATTTTTTGTGATAGAATTGAGGAAGGATGACCAGATAGATCATTAACTGCATGATGCTAGTAAATAAGTACATTGTTTTTTTTTTTCTAATTGGGAGAATATCTAAGCATTTGCAAGGCTTTGATAAAGAACAATATTACAATATTAATATTTATTAGACACAAGGTGCAAGGAACTGAGAGGACTGAGGGGGCTTTGCTTGTATTAACTCATTCTTTTTTTAATTAATTAGTTTAATTAATTTTATTTATTTTTATATTAACTCATTCTTAAAATAGCCTGATATGATAAGTATTTTTGTACTGTTCCTGCTTGAGGGAGGAAACTGAAGCATCCAGGTTATGTTGCTTGTACAAAGCCATACAGTAGGTGAATCAGATTTTGCCAGAGAGAATTTCCTCCCTAAATTTTGTTACCATGTAAAATAATCTGTAATTACTCATAGTCAATATAATTTTCTTCACAAATTACAAATTTTAATTCACATAAAATTATTGGGTGATCTTTTGAAAATTCTATCTTGTTAGACCTATGAAAATAAGAACTATTAAAATTAAAGTAGGCAAAGTATTATAGTTTTAAATTTTGAACTCTAAAGAAAAGATTAAATTTTTAAATCAAAACTTACAAAGATTTAATTGTGATGATATTTAATAATATCACCAATAAGGATAATTTATTGCATTTTATTTCTAGGTTGAAGAACATATTATCAGGAGAAAAATAAATAACATATTAAATGATGAATTTCAATAGAAATGGAGGCCACATTTTCCAGTATCCAACATTATATTTTTTCTTTTATGTGTCTGAATTATCCATTTTTACTGGTTTTGCTTCAGTAGACAACTCCCTTAAAATTTTCTTAGTAATAAATTGAGCCAAAGGGAACAATCCAAGCTTATGGTAGTAAGAAAACAGAAAAAGAAAGTGGAAGGCATCTTCGATTATAGTTATATTCTCCTTGTGATTAAATAGATTTAAAAATATCCATAGTTTTAGCTATATCTTAAGACTTTTTATTTCATTCTTTAACCACTATTGCTTGTTCTTTGACAGTATCAGTGGTAGCAATTTGGGCATTCAGGAGGACCATTCTAGCAAGAAGTCTGCCTATGATCTGTCCTCTGTGGAAGTTACCTCCCAGCATTCATCAGGGGCCCAGTCTGCTACATCATCTCGTTCATCTACTTCTTCTAAAGGGAAGAAAGGAAAGAAAGAAAAGATAGAATGTAAGTGGAATTCTACGTGATGACTTTTTCTCTTACCATTTTGTGGTAGTACTCTAAAGTTACAATTTGATTTCTTAAGATGTTAGATGAATTTCTTTATGATAAAATGTAATTAGTTTTCATGTTTATTAATCATTACAATATTACCATTTGCTATATAATATTATAAATCCTTTGCTTAATACAGAAGGAATACATTTGCAATGATAAGAAATTAAGGATTATAGATAAACAATTATAAAAGAAGTGTAAGTCCCCATTAATCCCTCTGCTCAGAGATAACTAGTGTTAACATTTTTGGTGCCTATTTTTCCAGTGTATACATAAAACCATGCACACACGCCTCTTTATTTAAAAAATAGAAATGAAATCATTCAGTTTTGCAACTGCTTTTTGAAAAACTGTAAAGTATATCCTGTACATCTTGAGTATAATTAAAAATACTTAAATTTTCTTGTCTGTAAAAGAAAGATATCAATAAATCATATCAGTAGATGCTTCATATGATAATTTTTGAAGCATATGTGAAATTAACAGATATAACATATACATCCCCGTATGTGGCCACAGTAGGTGTCCTTTGGCACTGAAAGTGTTTTTGAGTGATTGAGGAGAACAGCTATCATTTCCTTCAGTTCTACTTGTGGGTATAATTTGCACTGTAAGCCTAGAGGTAAAAAGATACAGTAATTAGGCAAAGCCTCTTAGACTCACTGGATGGCTGCTAGGGAATGATTTTGCTCCCCAAATTTTTTTTTCTAATTGTAGAAATTGCTGATTGACTTAAAAACAAAACAAACCAGAGGGGAAGAAGTCAGTAAAAAATAGAAAACTATTTAAAAATTAAAATTGCCTATAATCCCTCTACCTGAAGATAACCAATGCTAATGTTTTTTTTAACCTTTAACAATTTTGGTGAAATAGACATAACACAGACTTAACATCTTAACCATTTTCAAGTGTACAGTTCAGTGCTGTTTTTTTTTCTTTTTCTTTTTTTTTTTCAGTTCAGTGCTGTTAAAAAACATTCACACTGTTGTGCAACCATGCCATCCATCTCCAGAACCTTTTCATCATCCCATACTGAAACTCTGTATCCATTAAACAATAATTCTTCCTTCCTGCCATTCCCCAGCGCCTGCAAATTATTGTTCTACCTTGAGTCTGTGAATTTGACTACTTTAGGTACTTCACATAGTGGTACTTCACATAGTGGCATCACATAGTTATTTGTCTTTTTAGTGTTAGACTTAGTAGCATAATGTTTTCAAGTTTCATCTGTATGGTAGCACGCGTGAGAATGTCCTTCCTTTTTGAGGCTGGATAATATTCATACCAGCGTATGTATACCACATCTCATTTATCCATTTATCATTTGATGGGCATTTTGGTTGTTTCCACCTTTTGGCTATTGTGAATAATAGCCAAACATTTGGTATACAAATAACTGTTTGAGTCCCTGCTTTTTTGTATATATAGTCAGGTATGGATTTGTTGAATCAATGGTACATCTGTTTAACTTGTTGAGGAACTGCCATATTGTTTCCTTTGGTAACTGGCATTTTACATTAACACCAGTAATGCGCAAGGGCTCCAGCTTCTTCATATCCACATCATGCCAACGCTTGTTTTCTTTTTCTATTTTTTTTTATAAGTAATAGATATTCTGATGGGTATGAAATGTTAAGATTTTTAGTAAGAATTCTTCCACATAATTTGTAGGTATATGTAAATAGGAAATGTTACATGTAAGGGACCACGATTTTTTAATGTTCTTTTGTTCTGTCAATGTGTTACAGATATCTTTGTCAGTAAATATGGATCACCCTTGTAATGACTATCTAGTGTTTTATTATTTTAACATATTGTAGTTTGTTTAGCAAATTGCTGGACGTTTAGGTCACTCTGTTTTTTTTCCGTTATGAACACTGCTATATTGAATATCCTTATAAATGTGTCTTTATACATTAATCTAGTTCTTTCCTTTAAGGTAAAATTCTAGAAGTGATGTAATGGAGCAAAGAGTATGTTTAGAATTTGGATACATTTTGCCAAATAGCCCCTCAGAAAGCTAATGCCACTTTATACACCCAGTAGAGAATGCTAGGAGAAATTATTGCTTAATCATTAACCTAGTATAACTCTATTCCAGATTGTTCCGAAACTTTTTGGTGGGAACATTAGACATCATTTTACTAGCACTTCCTAATGTCTGCCTTTTCTTATAAATACTGTTTCGGTGGGATAAGCTGTTTCATAAGTGTTCTGAGTATAAAAGAGCTCCATGGTTCCATAAATTTGGGAAATGCTTTTAGAGTGAAACAAGCTTCTTTTGTACAAGATTAATCAACACTTTTTTTTTTTTTTTAAATATTTTTTTTTATTATTATTATTTATTTATGATAGTCATACAGAGAGAGAGAGAGAGAGGCAGAGACACAGGCAGAGGGAGAAGCAGGCTCCATGCACCGGGAGCCCGACGTGGGATTCGATCCCGGGTCTCCAGGATCGCGCCCTGGGCCAAAGGCAGGCGCCAAACCGCTGCGCCACCCAGGGATCCCAATCAACACTTTTAATATACCAACATGCATTATTTATTTTAGGATAAAGATGAGGCTGCAGTTTGAAGTATTTTCCAAATTTATTTGACCACAGAATCATTTCTTCCATTGGCATGTTAATACATTTGAATACAACTGAACATATTTTGGGAAATGCTGATCTTAGTTCTTTTATTTTGCGATTGTTTTGCTTTGTTTTATTAGTATCTCATTTATTAGAAAAGCCTGGATTATGACTTCTGACTCCCAAATCCAGTTTACCTTCTACTATAATATACTGTATAACTTAAAACATGATATATTGAATATATGAGTATAAGCAATATGATTCAATACAGGTTTTTAAAAATGATTATTTAAAACATAATTAGATAGGGCAGCCCGGGTGGTTCAGTGGTTTAGTGCTGCCTTGAGCCCAGGGCGTGATCCTGGAGTCCCAGGATCCAGTCCCACGTCGGACTCCCTGCATGGAGCCTGCTTCTCCCTCTGCCTGTGTCTCTGCCTCTCTCTCTCTCTCTCTTACTCTCTCTCTGTCTCTCATAAATAAATGGATAAAATCTTTAAAAAATAAAAATAAAAAATAAAACATTATTAGATAAAGTATAGGTAGTGTTTTGTGGCTTTCCATTTCTCTGATCCCCTCTCGCAGTGCCTTTAGAAACCTCTATGTATTGTACTTAATACAGTGTTATCTAAAACTTAGTTTCTCCTTTATCCCCAAGTTCTAAAACTAGTGTAATTTTGGTTGTATATGCTCCATCTGGTGGTTACAAATAGTGTCTGCTTGCTCTGTACAGAAACTTTCCAATGTGATTGAAAGTAGTTGGTAGATTAAAGTGGCAAGCAGAAGAAAAAAAAATTTTATCTTAATTTTAAAACCTATAAATATACTTTTGATTGCCAAATGAAAAGTAGGGGCGAATGTTTTCTTTGTGTATGGGTCTCTTGGCTGGAGTTTAGTTTGTTCTGGTGTAGACCTTTGTTTTGTCTACAATTTCTGTTTCTTTGAAATTCAGAGCAATTTTTAAGTTGTGTATTTATTTTTAAAGACTAATGTTAAATGTGTAGAGAAATGCATTTTTATTATGAAAAAATTAGAGATAGCAAGTATTAACCACTTGCTTTTAGTCTAGAGATTATAAATAGATTTTAGGTTATAGAGTCCATTCAAACTGATTGATAATCCTTTAGATTATTTGTATGTTCCCTGCCACTCCCCATCGTGGTAATGCAGTCAGTATATCTAATTCATGATACACATCTTTACGTAGCTTCCTAGGATGAATTACTATGAATGAGATGAAATTTCTGTGGCAAGGGGATCAAAAATTATTTTTATGCATATTTTAAGTTGTTTTACAGGAAGACAATATCAGTTTGCATTCCCATGAAAACAATGTATGAGTATCTTTTTCTGTGTGTACTGAATAACACTCAAGGCTTTATTATTTTAAAAATATTTGCTAATCTAGTAATGAAAAATGGTGTATCTTATTTGAGGTGGTTTTCATTTCTTTGATTGTTAATATTTTTCATATGCTATGTTTTCATTTTGCCTTTTTTAAACTAAAGTTTTTTAAAGTTTTATTTATTTATTTGACAGAGTATATAAGCAGGGGGAGTGGGAGAGGAAGAAGGGCACCTCACTGAGCAGGGAGCCTAACACGGGACTCAGTCCCAGGACTCTAGGATACTGACCCAAGCTGAAGGCAGATACGCAACCGACTGAGCCACCCAGGCACACACCCCCTCCCCGCTTTTTAAACTTTAAAAAAAAAATAAACTAAATTTTAATGAAAAGTTGTTCTCTTATTACTATCACTACAGCAAAGTATAGTGTAGAATACTTATTTGTTAATTTATTTTTTATGTGGTAAAATATACCTAACATAAAATTTGCCATCTTAAATATTATTTTCTGTATTTCATTTTCTACTTTTTAAAGTTGTTTTTTTTTTTTAAGATTTTATTTATTTATTCATGAGAGACACACACGCAGAGAGGCAGAGTCACAGGCAGAGGGAGAAGCAGGCTCCATGCACAGAGCCCGATGTGGGACTCGATCCTGGGACTCCAGGATCATGCCGTGGGCCGAAGGCAGGCGTTAAACCACTGAGCCACCCAGGGATTCCCGCCTTTTTAAAGTTTTTAATCCAAAATGTGTTCATTGGGCTAGTATCCCACTTATCTTGATTCAGGGTGATTTTATTGCTGCTCCTGTCTGAAGGAGCATCCTTTTGTAATTCTTGCTTTTCCTTCTATAGACTGGCAGAGGACAGTAGAGCAGCCAATACACAAAACTACCATTTTGCTAAGTGTACAGTTTGGTGGTATGAAGTTCATTCATGTGCAGCTGTCACCATTGTCCATCTCCAGAACTCTTTCCTCATCCCAAGCTGAAACTTCATTCCTCTTAGATAATAACTCTCATTTTCCTCTCCCCCTTGCCTTTGGTAATAAATGTCTACTTTGTATCTCTATGAATTTGCCTACTCTAGGGACTTCATATAAGTTAAGTGTATGATCATATAATTCAGTCCTTTTGTGATTGGCTTATTTTAGCTTAATGTGCTTTAAGATTCATCCATGTTGTAGTGTGTGTCAGAGTGTCCTTCCTTTTGGATGTCTGGGTGGCTCAGTCAGTTAAGCATTGGACTCTTGATTTCAGCTCCAGTCGAGATCCTCAGGGTCGTGAGATGGAGCTCAGCTACAGGCTCCATGCTCAGCACTTCAGCTTGGGAGTCTCTCCTTCTGCCCCTCCCTCCCTCACATCTCGCATACACTCTCTCTTACAAGAAATAAAAAGAATGTTCTTCCTTTTTAAGACTGAATAATATATCATTGTATGTAAACACCACATTTTGTTTATTCATTTTTTATTGAAGGATACTTGGGTTGCTTCCATCTTTTGGCCACTGTGAATAATGCTCTATGAACATGGGTGTACAGCATAATTGTTTCCTTTTTCATTTTTTTAAATCTTTAATCATATATCTACATTAGAAAACTTTTTGCTGCCATTAAAATGTATATGCAGTTCTTTTTTCTGCTTTTTTAATGTAACAAATATATTCCCATGTTGCTATTGAAACATACCATCAGGATAGAGTCATGAGGGCTGTGTTTGTTTTATTTCTCCTCTGTGACCATGTATCCTCTAGCAAGTTATGTGGCTTCATAGATTTCTAGTTATCCCATCAGTAAATTGAGCATATGGTATTCAATTCATAAGATTTAAGAGCAATAAGATAATATATGTGGAGTGTATTTTAAATACAAAGTGTTAGTTAATGTCCAGGTTACTATTAACTATGTAATTTAGACAACTCTTCAGTTGTTGAGATTTAGGTAATTTTTTAAATTATAAAATCATACACTGGGGGCACCATGGCTCAGCTGGTTAAATATCTGCCTTCGGCTTAGGTCATGATCCCAGGGTCCTGAGATCAAGCCCTGCATTGGGCTTCCTGCAGAGAAGGAGCCTACATCTCCCTCTCCTGCCTCCTGCTCCCCCTGCTTGTACTCTCTTTCATTCTGTCAAATAAATAAAATATTTTTTAAAAATAAAATTATATATTGAATATCATGCATAATTTTTATTTATTTCAATAATCTTTTTAGGATACTCCTAGAAGTAAGATTATTCTGAGTCAGAGAATATGAGCAGTTTAATGAATCTGGCAACATAGTTCTTATCATAAAGTTTTTCAAAATGATTCTGTAGTTCATTTGGCATTTGATACTGGTTTTCTCCCAGCTCTTGATTTTATCGTTAAAAATCTTCTTTTTGGCTACTTTTTCATAGGAATAGAATAGTACTTTATTCTTAACATGCTTGTCTTTTTTTAACCATATGATTTAAGAACAATTTATTTTTAAAATTAAAATATGTATTTATTTATTTTTAAAGATTTTATGTATTTATTCATGAGAGACACAGAGAGAGGTAAAGACCTAGCAGAGGGAGAGGCAGGGTCCCTGCTGAGCCAGGAGCTTGATAAGGGAGTTAATCCCAGGACCTGGAATCACGACCTGAGCCAACAGCAGATGCTCAGTCACTGAGCCACCCAGGTGCCTCAAGAATAATTTATTTTTAACAGGAAATGGGGGGATGTTAATGGAAGAAACTTTATTCTCTTTAAATGGAAACAGAAGGATGAGCTACTTTATTTTATATATGAAAAATAACTTTAAAAAATCTGATCTGTACATTTTATTACTTTATTGAAATATAAGTATCAATGATTTATCAGTAGCTTTTGACATTGGGAATCAGCTTTATAAGAGATTTTCTTTATAGGGCTGGATTCACTCACTGGAAATGTTCAGAACTCACTTCTTGATGAGGAGAAAGTACATTCTGGCTCAGAACGTGGCTCTCATCAAGGAAAGAAATCTGGGACCAGTAGCAAACTTTCTGTTAAAGATTATGAGCAGACCCTTGACAGTGATAGCATTTTGGAGGATCTTTCTGGGCATTCTGTGAGGTAAAGTAATATATGTTTTATAACTGTAATTCATATTTTATTAAAATTATAATATCATTGGTGTTCAGGGAATCCATTCAATAAATTGCTGTATTTTCTGAAGAGATTTTGTAGTTTCGCTCATAGTTTGGGTCTTCATATTTAAAATATAGTTGTCTCTCACCTAAACTATTACAGCCTCTCTCAGGAATACTCTGCTTCTAGCACAAGCCACCTCTCTATTCTAAATGCCATTGCCACTGTTGTTATCTTGAATCAGTCCTTTGACCTAGCATTGTTCTCCTTAGGGTACCTTGGGAGCTCAGAACTCTGTAAGATGAACTCCCAAGAATGTAACTTTATTTGAAGTGTTTTCACTAGGCGCTTACAGACTATCTCATTTCCTTTCTCTATACATTTCTTCTTACTGTGTTCATCCCCTCTTACAGCACAACTACTTAGCATCCTTTTGTCTCATTATTTATTTCCTCCTGTGAATGTTTCTCTCCTGGTCAACTTATTTGATGACTCAAATAGATTTTGAAATCTCACTCTTATTTTGATTGCAGATAGCTTGCATACTTTTTTTCCTTGTTTTTAGTAATACAGTATACACTGAGCCTGTTGCTTCTGTGATTATCCACATGGCTTTTATCTGTTGCACTTGTTTTGTCCTTCTGGAAATTTAAGCTCTGAGAAGACATGGATTTATTTTTTTTCTTTTAAAGCTGTTTGCTTTTTCTAGTGCAGTGTCACATACAGATAATCATTTTTAATGCTTTTAAATCTTACATCGTTAATACCATCATTGCTATATTTAAAATTGAAGTTTAATTTGTCAGTGATTTTGGAATTCAGAGAATTTTACCTTTCTTTAGAGATATTCTGATGATTTATTTAACAAAATCTACAAAGTTAAACATTTCTAAAACAGAATCCATAGCCAAATAAGTTTGATAAATGCTCCATTCTATAGAATAGACACCCCCTGCCCCCCCTTTGATTTGAGGTTTTGATGAAGAGGTGCTCAGATTTAAAAAAATTATTTAACCCTTTTTTTTGTTTGCTTATTTGGCTGTCGTCACTTTCTTTACCTCTCTGTCCTTTGGAAAATTGATTAACATTGTTGGAAGCTTAGTTTTGGAAATGCTAGTCTAGGTCAGTCTTCCTTGCAGAGCAGATACAAATATAGCTTGTAAAAACTGCAAGGTAAGATTCAGGCATGGTACTTGGTTTTGATATTGTGTTGGAATTCTTTCTTGGAGATCTATTAAGAGACAGAAGTAATAAAATTCTTTTTGTATTCCATAAATGAAGTTGTCAGACTATTAGAAATAGTATTTCTCTAAACCACCAATAGTAAATTAAAGGTCACTGTAAACAAGTGAGAGCCTCTCAAGACTGCTTTTATTCAAATATTTATATACTGGGTTTAAGAGAAATAAATGTCTTCTTTTGAAAACTATTTCCTGGTTTTACTGGAGCTAAAAGTAAGCTTGTTTTACTATGTTAGAAATATGTTAACGTGCTAACATGCTTTATGGAGTATCTTTAAGTAATTTATTCAATAAATAAATGTTTAGTGCATGGCAACATCCTTTTGTTCTGAGAAACAGTAACTTTAATGAGCCTAATTTCTCAGAAGGGCTAGACATGTGCTTTGTATTGAAATAAATACCATTAGAATTATTCCAGTCAGACTGCTTTTGAGAGGTTACTTCCCTAGTTCGAGAAAGAACTATAACATTAAAAGGTAGATGGAAACAAATGAGTTCATACAAATGAGTACTGAGAGGTGATTAGTAGGAAAAACCAATTTTTTGCTGTGACTCTTTGGGTTAGGAGGAATAACAAAAGAGTGGTTTTTGTCATTTCTTAAAATGATACTTTATTCTCTTTCAGAGATATATTTTAAGATTTTTTTATGTGATAGGCTTGACCTTACCTTTTATATGTGGCTGTAGTTTTATTGCTATATGAGGTCTATGTAACTTATGTTTTGCCTTGTACTGTAATTGATTCGTTATATATGTACATTTTAGAAGAAGGAGTTAAATGCCAATTTAATTGAGACTCCTTTTCTATTTCATAATTTTGGTCAGGGTTTGTGCCTAGCTCATTCACCACTGTAAATCTAGCAGTGAGAGAGAGACATACTCATTCATTCATTCAGGATGGCGACTATGTTGAATAATTAAATGCCTGAATCACAGCCTTGTAAAATGTCAGTGAAGAATGTAATGCATGCTGTTCTTATGAGTTGTTTAGCTGGCTCTTGTAGTAGTTTTCCTTTCTCTAATGTCTTTGAAACAAAACTTCTAGTGTCTCATCAGACAAGGGAAGATCTCAGAAAACTCCAACTTCTCCCCTGTCTCCAAGTTCCCAGAAATTGTCGCAGTTTGACCCTCCAGGAACTTCATTAGAAAGATCTAAATCCTCGGTAATAATGCCTCCATCTATAACAGGATTTAAGCCTAATGCACCTTTTACTGATATGAACCTTGCTGCCAGTCGAACAACTACAGAGATGGCCTCAACACCAGGCAAGTAGATCCATACAATTGTAATTTAAGATACTACTTTTGTTCCTTAAATCCCCTTTCTTTTAGTCAAATTGTAGGGAAATGTTATCCATCAAGTGAATGTGATTACTTTTTGAAGTATTAAAGATTTTGTAGGAAAGGAAATACTGAAAAGCCTGACAGGTTCAACAGTGGTGATTTTTCCTGTTTAGCCAGCATGAGTCAAAACACACCTGAAAAATATATACTGTGCTAATAATAAGTCACTGTCTTTCCTGCAATGGAAAACAAACACTTTTTGGTTCTTAAAATGAAAAATGAATTTCAGAAATCTGAGAGGTTGCTTCATGAGAACTTTTACATTTGACAGTCACTTATGCCTTCCAGGTTCTAAGCGCCTTTCTCCTGCTGGTCTCCAGCATCGCATGGCAGCAGAACTCAGCTACTTGAGTGCCATTGAGGAGTCAGTGCGCCAACTGTCCGATGTGGAAAGAGTTAGAGGCGTATCGCTTGCTCAGCAGGAGAGTGTGTCTCTAGCTCAGATCATAAAGGTATTTGTGGAGTTTTCTTCTTTAGCATTCTGTATTTTTTTCTCTTTTCTTTGCTACTTAAAGTCGTTTCAATGATGAGGTCAAAAAAACAAAGGAGAACACACAACTTTAACCTGCCAGATAGAAAAAAAGTCTGCCAAATAGCACCTATAAATAACCCTGCAGAAAAGTGTCATAAAGAGCACTAAAAAAGTTACACATAGAATATTTGGCAGCAGAACAATAATTCAGTCATTCACTCTCAAGTATTTCATTTTTCTCAGTCTCTCTTTTTTTAAATGTCTCTGAAAAGAGGCTAATCAAGCAATTCACAATTTTTTCTCTTTTCACTGACAAACCAGAGATAGATAGTTCATTGTATTTATTGTTTTCTTTTTAACACTTTATTTGTACCGAAAAGAAAAGTTTCTGAGATCCAGGTATCTGATAAAGCCAGCATAATGTAGACGTTTCCTTAGCTAACAAAAATCCAGTAAAGGTCTAAGCAGTGTTCTTACGTGGAGTTGCTGTTGCTGTCTTTTAAAAAAAAACAAACAACAAATTAGTATTTACATGTAATAAAACATACAGATTTAAATCTAATGAGTTTTGATCAATGTAACTACAATCCTAATCAAAATATAGAACATTTCCGTCACTTCAGATGATTCACCCATAGACCTTTTCAGTTAATCTCCTCTCCCAGAGGCAGTTAACTATTCTGATTCCTAATCGCCATTGTTTATTTTTGCTTGTTCTGCAACTTCATATAAATGGACATATACTTTGTACTTTGTCATATTTAGTTTATTTAATGTGTCACAATGTTTTTAAGATTCATCCGTGCTGTATACATTGTTTTGTTCATGGTTCCATTGATCAGTATAACACAATGTGTTTATCACTTCTCCTGTTGATATACATTTGTATTGTTTCCAGTTTTTGGCAATTATAAATATTCTTGTTATGAATGTTTTTTGCAACTCTGTATTCAACATCTTTTCATTTTTCTTGCTTTAATACCCAGGAGTGTAATTGCTTGGGTCAAGTAAAAGTATATGCTTAGCTTTTATGAAACTGTTAAATTATTATTTATTTTTTAATTTTTTAAAAATATATTTATTTATGATAGTCACAGAGAGAGAGAGAGAGGCCGAGACACAGGCAGAGGGAGAAGCAGGCTCCATGCACTGGGAGCCCAATATGGGATTCGATCCCGGGTCTCCAGGATCGCACCCTGGACCAAAGGCAGGCGCCAAACCGCTGCGCCACCGAGGGATCCCTGTTATTTTTAAAAGTGGTTGTAGGGCAGCCCTGGTGGCTCAGCGGTTCAGCGCCGCCTTCAGCCCAGGGCCTGATCCTGGACTGGGGATCGAATCCCAAGTCAGGCTCACTGCATGGAGCCTGCTTCTCCCTCTGCCTGTGTCTCTGCACCGCCCCCCTCTGGAATAAATAAATAAAATATTTAAATAAATAAATAAATAAATAAATAAATAAATAAATAAATAAATAAATAAATAAATAAATAAGTGGTTGTATTGTCTTACACTCATGTGACAATCTGAGAGTCCCAGTTGCTCCACATTCTTGCTGTCATTTGATTTTCTAGGCATTCTAGTGAGTGTGAAGTAGTATCTCATTGTGTTTTTTTTTTTTTTTTTAAGATTTTATTTATTTATTCATGAGAGACACACAGAGAGAGAGAGGGAGGCAGAGACACAGGCAGAGGGAGAAGCAGGCTCCATGCAGGGAGCCTGATGTGGGACTTGATCCCGGGTCTCCAGGATCACACCCTGGGCTGAAGGCGGCACTAAACCGCTGAGCCACCTGGGCTGCCCCTCATTGTGGTTTTGATTTGCATTTCTTTTATGACTGATGAGATTGATAGTCTTTTTGTGTATTTATTATAAAATTTATTACATCATCTTTTGTGAAGGTCTGTTCAGATTTTTTGCCTATTTCATAATAGGGTTGTATATCTTTTAATTATTGAGTTGTAGAAGTTCTTTAAATATCCTAGAAACAAGTCCCTTTCAGATATATTTCAAATACTTTCCTAGTCTTTAGCTTACCTTTTAATTTAAAGAAATTTATTTGTTTTTTCATTTTTAAAACAGTGCAGAATATTTTCATTGTAATGAAGATTTCATTTTTTCTTTTATTGTAATGAAGTTTTAAATTTTTTTCTTAAAAAAATAATTTTTTTTTCTTTTATGGTAGTGCCTTTTGCTTTCTAAGAAATCTTTGCCTACTCTAAGATTTTAAGATACTTTAACAAAGATATTCTTTTATGTTTTCCTAAAAAGCTTTATAGTTTTGACTTTTATATTTAAGTGTTTGACCATCTCCAGTTACTTATGGAGTGTGAAGGAACCAAAGTTCATCTTTTCCCCACCTGGATTTTCAGTTGTTCCGTCACCATTTTCTTAAGACTTAAATTACCTTGACACTTTTATCAACAATTAAGTGGTCATTTATCTAGAGCTCTATTTCTGCACTCTCTTTTCCATTGATCTGTGCTCTATCTTTAATGCCCATACCATACTGTTTTACCATGTCTTTAGAGTGAGTCATGAAATCAGGGTGTAATTACTTCAACTTTGTTCTTTCTTAAGGCAGTTTTAGCTATTCTAGATTATTGCATTTCTGCATAATTTTTAGAATTAGTTTGCCACCTTCTACAAAAAAAAGGTCTAGTTTTAATTTTTATTGGTTTTAATATGACTGGCATTGAATCATAGATCAGTTTGGGGAGAGAACTTATATCTTAACAATATGGCATTTTCTAATTGGTGAGCATGATACCTTTTTCTGTTTGGGTTTTAAAAATATTTCTCTCAGCAGTGTAATTTTCAGTGTAGAGATCTTAGACATTTAAAATTTTATTCCGAAGTATTTTATGTGTCTTGATGTTGTTGTAAATATTTTTTTAAATTTTATTTTGCATTTGTTTCTCCCAAAATATCTAAAGACCGTTCTTTGTGTGGAACTGTCCCATACTTTGCAAGGAGTTCAGCATTTCTGCACCTCTCCCGATAAATAACAGTAGTGCCCGTCCAGTCATGACAGCAAAAACTCCCCAACATTTCCATGTACTCCTGATGGAGACTGAGGAGGGACTGATAACCACTTGGTTAAAAATCACTGGATGGGGAAATGGTCCCATTGCAGTGGCCATGCTTACCTTGAAATCCAAAAAAGCACTGAGATTTTCTACCATTTTAGGAATACATTACAATTCTGGGCTTCCAGATTTGTACAGGGCATTATGCAGCTTTGTATACAGATTTTGCACCTTTAGGAAGCCTGTATTTAGCACTATTCCAGAAGAAATGACAAAATATAAATTGATAGATAGTATTATATGGAAGAGTGGAAAGAAAGGGTCCTGGTGAGAAGGAGACCTTTTCTGGGGCAACAATTTTATGAAACCACTTGTTTAAAGCCAAAATAAAGGAATCATAAAATGCTGAGGTGTGAAGAATTTTTATACGTAGAACATTTTATCTCTTTTAAAGAGTTAGGTACTATAGCTTTTGCTTTAAAACCAGCTTTTTGGTATGAGTTCTTAGCCCCATATGCCTTGAGAAAGTTTTATGTTACTACATTATTTGATTCATAATAGGTGGTGATTAATATTTTAATAAATGATTTAGGGCTATCCTGCTTACTGTCTTTCCTTTAAGCTCTAATTGATTGCTTCAAAAATTATATTAGAAAAGTAGTTATTACATGTAATATAGTCACTGTATTAAAACGGTGTAGTGTCTTAGAATTAATAGTTGATCTTTTTTTTTTATTTTGAAGGCACAGCAGCAACGCCATGAAAGAGACTTGGCTCTTTTGAAATTGAAGGCTGAACAAGAGGCTTTGGAGTGTCAGAGGCAGTTAGAAGAAACCCGAAACAAAGCAGCTCAGGTACTTCTTTTTGCAGCAGGCACTGGTTCTTTAAATCTAAATTTGTTATCTTTGAAATCACTTTAGTATTTCTGTACTTATATAGAAGTAAAAAAGAAAAGATACATAATGTTTTAGTACATTATGCCATATGGGTTTATTTCATGTCATTTGACCATTGTAGCAATCCTGTGAGTCAAGTTAGTCAAGATTTATCCCCAATTTAGAGAAATGGAAGCTGAGGTACATAGTAGTTACTTGTCTAAAGAAATATCGACTCATGAACGATGGAGTTAAAAATTAAACTCCAGCAGTAATTTTAAGACTCTAAACTATAGATTTTAAGGCAGGAAATCTGGATTATAGTCAAGTGTTTTGTTTTACAAGGCATTTGATCCATGAAACAGTTTTAAAATTAAAGCTAATTTGGGGTGGGAAGAGACTGAGACATAACATAAGTTCTCTGTGTACTCCCTTTCATTTTCAGGTCCATGCAGAATCCTTACAGCAAGTGGTCAAATCACAAAGGGAAGTAACTGAAGTCCTGCAGGAAGCAACTTGTAAAATAGCTGCTCAGCAAACAGAGACTGCTCGTCTCACCACAGATGCAGCTCGCCAAATCTGTGAAGTAAGAGCCATTGAGAAGCCCTTTTCTTTTTCGTCAGTTTGAGTAGATTTGGTCCTAGCAGTAATGAGCTTCTAATGTCTCCAAATATGTACTTAGCGACTTTCAGTGGGAGCCATACAGTATCGAATTAAGAGGCACCATTCATTGCAGTATGTTGTATATACGAGTGATATGGCAGCAGAAAGAAAGATGGAGAAGAACTCTAAATGTCTGCCCTTGAGTAAACTTCTTAAAAAATATATTGATTTTATTGATGTATAATTTACAAATAATAAAATATATCCACTGTAAGTATATTGTTTGATGAATTTTGACAAATATATAGATACAGGTGTCTAATCAGATATAGGTATCTCTATCTACATATTTCTGTGTCTTACCTGTCCATCCCTATAAACACCACCATCATCAAGAAATAGAATACAGTTGATTCTTGAACAACATAGATTTGAACTATGAAGGTCTGTTCATGTGCAAAATTTTTTGAAATATAGTGCTCTAAGTGTAATTTTTCTTTGTTAGGATTTTCTTAATAATATTTTTTCTTCAGCCTACTTTATTATAATAATAATAATACGGTATGAAATACATATATATAGTGGAGAAGATCTGTGTTACTCACCTGTTTATGTTATGGGTAAGGGTTCCTTCCAGTCAACAGTAGGCTATTTAGTAGTTTAGTCAGAAGTTGTCCACGGATTTCGACTGCTTGTGGATTAGCACCCCAACCCTCATGTTGTTCAAAGGTCAACTGTTTTTCCAACACTAAAAAGTGTCATTGTACCCCTGTCTTTGGTCTCAGGAAGCCATTGATCTGCATTGTATGAAAATGTTTCCTTTTCACCTAGAGTGATGTTAGTGTCTTGTCTTTTACTGTACTAAGGATAAAGCCAGAAATAGATTTACTATTGTCTGTATATAGGATATGATAATCTGTAGATATAGTTTCAGTTTATTTTAGCAGGTACAGTTTAGGATTGTTTGTGAAATGATTTTGTTATTAATATTAAAAAGCCAGGAACCTGCTGTGTTAGATACTGTGGGATTGTGCAAATAAATATAGATTCTTTTAAGAAAATTTTAGGCAGCATTAACAAAGATTTCAAAAACACTTTAAGTTGTTAAGATGGTGATTGAATGAACACCAAATAAGTAATACATGCAGCAGTTGCAGTAATGGCTAAGAGTAGGGAAAATACCTCACATTGTAGGTCAGAAAGCAGATAAGCAGATAGGAAATAGTAATTGAATTGATTCTTAAAGAAGATTTATTTTTGTTTTTTTTTTTTATATTTTATTTATTTATGATAGAGAGAGAGGCAAAGACACAGGCAGAGGGAGAGACAGGCTCCATGCCAGGAGCCCGACGTGGGACTCGATCCTGGGGCTCCAGGATTGCGTCCTGGACCAAAGACAGGCGCTAAACCACTGAGCCACCCAGGGATACCTATTTTTGTTTTTTTATGGCTTATTATATGACTTGAAGATTTTGTTTTAATTCGTCGATTGCTATAGCTAGATGAAACCTTAGAAATCATGTGGTCCATCCAACTCTTTATTTTTATAAGGAAGCTGTTGAGAACTTAATGTAAATGACTTGCCCACAGTATTTTACCTATTATGGTAGATCCAGTGATCTTTCAAAGACACTGTGCTCCTTCTGAGTTTTTTTGTAATTTTTTTTCATAACTATTTTTGCCTTGTGTGTGTTCTTATTTAGATGGCAGAGTTGACTCGAACTCATATCTCAGATGCTATTACTGCTTCAGGAGCTCCCCTCGCCACACTGTATGACCACCAGCGACAACATGCTCCAGACTTTGTGAAACAGCTGAGGACCAGAGCTGAAACGGATAGGTTAATAGTTATTCAGCAAATATGCAATGAATATCTACTATGTCCCAGGCACTGTTAAGGGTACTAGAATATAGTTATGGGCATACGGTGGAGTGAGAGAGATAGGTATTGTAAGCAAATATTTACCTAGTGAATGAACACTTACAAACTGAGATAAGTGTGAGGAGCAAAGAACATATATCCATGGTATCGATATGTAGCAAAGGAATTTGGATAGCCTGGGGGTACAGTGATGTCAGAGGTTTTCCAAGGTAGTAAAGCTTAATGTTGAGATCTAGGGGTTCAAAAGTGATCAGTATAAAGCAGGTGAGGCCAGTCAGCGCATACAGAGGTAGAAAAAGAAAATGAAGGAAGACTGATGTGATTGGAGGCAGAGAACCAAGAGGAGAATGGTAGGAGATGATGTGGGATCACGTGATGGTAGGACATGGCAGACCTTGAGGACTTTGGAGTTTATTCTAGGAACAATGAAAAGTCATTAGAGTCTTTTAGGCAACCTGGGTGGATGTGATCATAGTTTGTGTGTATTTTTTTACATCATCTTTGATCCTCTCTAATTCATAGATTTTAAGTCCTCATTCATATTTATTTATTTATACTTGGGGTGATTTGTGTTTATTTTTCACAAAGCAAAAGATATTCTTTTCTATGAGTGAATGCCTTTCTTAAATACTTTGTCATGGCTATTTCATAATTTCTGTTTATTTAAGATTTTATCTCATTAATGTTAAACGGTATTCTCTTAGACTTTAAAAGTTTAATCAGTTTTTATTGTACTTGCAGAAAAAGTCAATCCATTTCACTATCTCAGAGTAAAGAAGGGACTCTTGACTCAAAGCATCAAAAGTATTCCCCTTCATATGAGAGTTACTCTGAGTCTTCAAGATACAAGAATCATGATCGAAGGTAAAAACACTTTGATTTGGTAAAGTCTGATAAATGGCTTAGACGTTGCTTTTTTTTTTTTAACTTCTTAATGTCATTTCTTTAAGTGAAATAGAATCTTCCCCTTCAGAGTTCTGACTTCCCCCATTTGATTATCTGATTTGTAAAATTGTTCTATTCCTTGAGACCCTGCCTTGTGCTCACACTGTGTCGGTTGTTTTTCCTACATTTAATTTTCACAACTTTCTAAAACAGATATTGTTCTCATTTTATAGTAGGGAACAGAGCCTCATGGAGTTGCCAAGAAATTCACCCAAGGTCACACCAAGGAACTGAGCCTTGGCTTATCTGGCTCTAAGGCCTATGTTTATTATACATTGCTTTACTAACATCCATATTTCTTGACATTACTGTATGTATAATTTTTATCATTATAAAAGAAGACGGAATACATCTTGGTTCTTGCCTGGTATTAACATCTATAGTTTTCAATTATGGTTCTGTCCTTGGATTAGAAGATTTTTGAAGCTACTTTCCAGCATTCTTAGAGGTGGGATAACTACATTGTCAAAGTAAAACCTCATTTAAAAAAACTAAATCAAAATAAATAAGTAAAAAATTAAATCATGAGGGATGCCTGGGTGGCTCAGCGATTGAGCATCTGCCTTCGGCTCAGGGCATGATCCCAGGATCCGGGATTGAGTTCTGCGTCCGGTTCCCCATATGGAGCCTGGTTCTCCCTCTGCCTGTGTCTCTACCTCTCTCTCTGTGTCTCTCATGAATAAATAAATAAAATATTTGAAAAAAAATTAAATCATGAACCTAAAAAACATTAATGTGGGGTATTAAGTACCTACCACATCTCTGGAACTATATGACTTTGATTTAATCTTCATTGACCCTTAGTTCATTGAGACTGTCAGCTGGGTCACTGCAGGGAATTCCTAATAGGTTTCCCAGTCTCTTCCCAAACCATTTCCCAATCTCTTCACTAGCCACATGGTAACTAGAGGGATTTTTCTAAAATTTGCAGCCAATTTTTTATTCACCTGTTTGAAACCTTCAGTATTCCTGTAGAGGCATTCAGTAGGTCATGAAAGTTCCTTAATTATTGAGGCTTTGGTCCATCTTCAGCCCTGTCTCTTGGCATTTCTACTCTTGTCATATTCCACTAATTGTAACTATTCTAATGCAACTCTCTAAACGAGCCAAGCTATCTGTGTCTTTTGTGCCGTTTTACATGATATAACTTCTTTTTAGACCTTACTCTTACCTTACTTTTATTTCCCCTCCATGAGTCAGTGTTACCCTAGTCTGCTTTACATGTCCCTTCTGTGTTCTCCCATACCACGCCAAATATAACTGTTATAGCTTTTACCACCTTCTATAACCTTTTCCTTTACTTGTTATGGACTAGACTAGAAGTTCTTTTGAGGTCTTCATTTTCATCACCCCAAAAAGAAGCCCCATACCCTTAGCAGTCACTTCTTATGCTGTCTCTTCTCCAGCTTCTGGCAACCATTAATCTGCTTTGTATTTCTGTTCTCTGTGGATTTATCTGTTTTGGACATTTCATATAAATGGCATCATACAACGTGAGTCCTTGTGACTGGCTTCTTTGACTTAGTATAATGTTTCCAAGGTTCATCTATCACATATTAGTATGCTGTTCCTTTATATGGCCAAGTAATACTCTGTTGCATGGATATGCCACATTTTACTTCATCAGTTGATAGACTTTGGATTGCTTCTGCTTTTTGACTATTACGAATAGTGCTGCTACATACATTTATGTGCAAGTTTTTATGTGAACATAGGTTTTCATTTCTTTCGGGTATACACTTAAAAGAGATGTTGCTGGGTCTATAATTTTTTGAAGAGCTGCCAAACTTTTCCAAAACAGCTGCTCCCAGTAAAAATACAAATATCTTTTCACATCCTCATTAACATTTGTTATTGTCTCTCTTTTTTGTTAGAGCCATCCTAGTGAGGACCATGCTATACTGCTATCCCCAGAACTTAGTAAAATGCCTAGCACACAGTAGGCAGTCTACTACATGTTTACTAAATGAATGATAGGCACATAACCACTAAGTGGAATAATTGAGTTTAATCCCTTATCCTTATGACTCCAAAGCACTTGCTGTCTCCTGCATTATATCTTTTACATTATAGCTATATTATATGGTTTATACTTTCAAAAACATCTGTTAAACCAGACAAATAATTGCACAATATCCTGATAAATACTATTATAGAAACATACAAAAAAACCAGTATAAACACAGATACAGGGGTGAACAAGCCTTTCTTAGGAGTGGGAGAAGGTATCCTTGAGCACTTTGCAGAAATGATACTTGAATTGAGTCTTAAACTAATAGTTCCTTAGGCAGGGAAGGGAGGGCATTTCAGAAAAGGAGATGGCTTATGGAGAAGATGTCAAAACATGGCTTGTGATTGGCTCTCTCTCTATGTATGTTTACATGAATGAATAAACTAAGGAAAGCAAAGAGGAAGGAAGGAGAACATTGACCTTGAAAACAAGTTCACTAAGCATTTGGAAACTTGAGGCTTAAAGTCAGGGTAAGGGCAGAGCTAGCTGATCAGATTTGAGACTCAATCTAAATGATAGTAGTTAAAATTACAGAGATGCATAAGATTGCCAAAAGGAGAGTATGTAGCACAAATGAGAAAGGAACCAAAAACAAAACACTGGGAATCACCATCATTTTAAGGAAGCCAGGAAAATTCAAAGGATGTGAAAGAAAGAGAAAAACGAATTCGGGAGATAGAAAAGCAGGTGAGAGTAGAACCAGAGAATGTAAGGAAGGAGAATCTTTTCCTTAACATTTAATTTTGATGTAATATCAAGCTTACAGAGATGTAAGAATAATATAAAGTTCCTGAATATCTTTTATCCACATTATACTGATGTTAGCATTTTACTACATTTGCTTTAGCAAGTGGAGCTTTTAAAGGAGATAGAGACCAACACCATATAATGTTGCAGAAAAATTATCTGTCAGATTTGGCAATTCAAGTTTAGGTAGAGGTTTTAAGAACAGTTCCATAGAGTAGGTGGGATTGAAGCAGATTGTGATAAATTGTAATGTTGATGAAAAATAAGGAGGTTGAAACAGCCAAATAGAAGCCCCTTTTCCTGGTAACTTGACTTTAAAATGAAAGGAGATAAGAGAGTGATAGCCTGAGAATAATGGTGACCTAGCATGACTATTTAAGAGTGAAACCTTCCTCTTTTCTAGAACAGTTTCCTTTCAGACTTCTGTCTTTAGCATTTTATGTTTTATGTTACATATTTCATCATTTTATATCTTGATCATAAGGCACATTCCCCTAGCCAAATAAATTTACTTTGGATTTATGACCTTATTTTATCACTTTATTTATTTATTTATTTGGATTTGTTTCTATAATACCTATAAATAGAAGTAGTAGTGGTAGCAGCCGTCAAGAAAGTCCCTCAGTACCATCTTTTAAGGAAAATGAGAGGAAACTTCATGGTGAAAAGATGGAGAGTTCTATTGATGAACAAATTCAGACTGCTGCAGATGATTCTCTACGAAGTGACAGTGTACCATCTCTTCCTGATGAGAAAGGTAACATTCCTTGCACGTGTATGTATATTTATTTATTTAGGGAGGCTTCCAGAACCCTTTGAGATATTTGTGACTGAGCTAGTTAGTATAATTGGAACATGGTAGTAACTCTATGTGTATCTGAATCTGATATTGTGTCCCAGTGAAATTATTTCAAGGCTATATACTATGCCAGTAACCCTTGCTAGTATTTTAAACATGATTGTGTATCTTGATCCTAAGGGAAGGCAAAGCTAAACCTAGGAGAGCATGTATGTGAATGGAAATTAGATGTTCAAAAAAATTACTTTAATCCTATTATCGATATACAGCATAATAGCAAAAAAGAGAATAAATTATAAACAATATAATAAGGATACAGTTTCTTATAAATAATGATAACATCTGATGTAGTAATTAGATTAAAATTCGTTAGTTACCTCTTCCTAGATCATAAACAAAAGCTGTATCCCTATCAAATCATGGGTAGTAAATAACATAATGAAGAAAACAGAGTTTGGCAACAAATGACACCTTTAAGAATTTTTTTTAAGTGACTGGCTCTTAAGCAGTGTATTTGATCAATGACCTAGAACCGTAGTTTTCAGAGCAGGATGGGCAAGATAGTCTTTAGATTATAAGAAGATGTTTAAATTTAGATTTTTCTCATTTTTTAAATGTTTTTGTAAATTTATAATGAATGTAATTCATGGATGTAGCAGTCTGTAGTTAATGAAGAATTAACAATTAATATGGATCTTGTTACCCAGAAGTAATTAATTAATACAGTCTAGCTAATGAATATAGATCCTGTTACCTAGAAGTCAGGTCTTGCTATAACAGATGCCAAATATGTGGAAGTGGCTTTAGAACTGGGTAATGAATAGAGACTAGAAGAGTATTGTGGTACATGCTAGAGAAAATCCACATTGCCTTGCAGAGACTGTTGGCAGGAATATTGATGATTAAAATATGGTTAAAAATGATTCTGATGAAGTCTCATGAAGATAGAAATTAGGAATATATTATTGGAAACTGGAAGAATGGCAGTCCTTTTTATAAATTGACAAAGAATTTGGCTGAACTGTGTTCTAGTGTTTTGTGGAAAGTAGAAGTTCAAAGTAGTGAACATGGATAGTTAGCCAAGGGAATTTCTGAGCAAAGTGTTGAAGTCATGGCCTTGGTTTCTCTCCTTATTACTTTTAGTAAAATGTGAGAAGAGAGATAAAGGAATTATTAAACAGGAAAGAGAACTTAAAGATTTGAAAAATTCTCAGGCTATGCTCGTTGTGAAAAATGAGAAAGTATGTTCTGAACAGAACACCAAAGATATGACTGGACACTCACTCCATAAAGAGATTATCCATGAATCTAAGCAGCCATCTCAGCTGAAGCCAGGAATAGAGATGGGATTATACTAGCAGAGACACTGCCAGTTTGAATAAAAGAGCATAGAGATGGGATGAAATATGGGAAGGCTTTCAGACTTGTGGGATTTCACCAGATGAGACAGTAGAGCTAGGCTGCAAATATGCCTTATCCTTCAAATAAAGGGAAAAATGACCCTCAGGGTGATTCAGAGATCAGCACGGCAGCCACTGCCACCATAGGCCCAGGCATAGTGGCCCAGGGGACAGGGCTGTCCTCTCATTGGTTTCAGAGCATATGGCCACCTCCTTGGTTTCATTTGTTCACGTTGCCTTTGCTTACAGCTCAGGAGCAAAGCACTGCCAGTGGCTGAGGGGATGCTGCTGACACACAAAACTGAGAAAGCAAGGTCACCCCATTGGGCCTGAGGGCAGACCATCCTGCCAGAGGATCATTCTTGAGCCTTAAGACCTAATGGAATTTGCCCTGCTAGTCTTAGACTAGCTTGACACCCATCACCCCTTCTTTTTGATTTATTCCTTTTAAAATGGGATTTTTTTGTTTTATGCCTTTCCCACACCATTGTGTTTTGGAAGCACGTAACTGGTCTTGTTTCACACGATTGCAACTAAAAAGGGAATTTTGCCTCAGGATGAATCATACCTCAAGTCTCACTGATACCTGATTTAGATGATACTAAGATGCGACTTTCAGCTCATAGTTGGTGCTGGAATGGGTTAAAACTTTTGGGACTATTAGGATGAGGTGAATGTGTTTTGCCTGCAAGAAGGAATTAATTTTGGGGAGCTAAAGGGTGAAATGTTGTGGACTTAATTATATCCCCTCAAAATTGAGGGGATTGTTTAAGTCAGTAGGTTGTGGTTAATGCTAGCCCAAGCAGACTAATACAGTAGTAATAAATATTGAAAGCCATGCTCATATTTTTATACTGATCGATGAATGTTTTTCAGATTGTTTTCAAAAATGTTTTATGGATTGCTGGATTAAAAACTAATGAAATTCATTCTAGGATCAGACTTCATAAAGACAACTTCTACTTCTATGTAAAGAGAGAAATAAAGGACATAGCAAAACAAAGAAATTGTCCGTTAAGTTTCTCCTACAGGATGAATTTAATCTCTACAAAATCTTACCTTAATAATAGTACTTGTAATTAAAATAGTGAAGGCATTGGTTAGCCTGGGTGGCTCAGCAGTTTAGCACTGCCTTCAGCCCAGGGTGTGATCCTGGAGATCCGGGATCAAGTCCTGTGTTGGGCTCCCTGCCTGGAGCCTGCTTCTCCCTCTGCCTGTGTCTGTGTCTCTCATTCTCTGTATCTCTCATGAACTAATAAATAAAATCTTAAAAAAAAAATAGTGAAGGCAAATTTATTTATTGAAAGTGTGGGTCTCAGAAGGAATAGATAGTAACCATCTGTGACTTGTTTAATGATGTTCTCAAGTGTTTGCCATGGTACCTGGCTCCAATAACTGCAAATTTCTAATTTTCTAGTGACTAATCTGAAATATCATGAGCCATGACTTTTTGATATATTTAACTTCTTTAAGCAATATAAAATTAAATTACTTGAACTTCTACTTCTGGTCACCATGGAAGAACAGGACCAGATTTGTCATCCCCACCAAACAAATATCAGACAAAATAATATGAAATAACCATTTTCAAGACATTGAACATCAGGCAGTGAATGCTATTGATTCATGAGATGAAAAGCAGATGAGGTGAGCACTATGACTGTTCCAGCTTACTACCTGAAGGTAGTCTCCAGGCTGTACAGCATGTTGAGGAAGGGGAGTTAGGAGTCCAGAGAGATGAAGGTGACTGAAATCCATAGGACGACCAAGATCCAAAGAAACAACACCATTTTAAAAATTTGTATGTAGAAGAAAAGAGGAGAAAATTCAGGTCACATTTTGTTTAGCAGTGACTTCTTAGATCCAACACTAGAAGTACAATCAAAAACCTCTCTGTGAAAGATACTGTTAAGAGAATTGAAAAAATAAGCCACTGACTGTTAAAATATTGTAAATCACATACTGGATAAAGGACTTATATCCAGAATTATATAAAGGACTCTTAAAACTCAACAGCAAGAAAACCAACAACACTATTTAAAAATGGGCATAAGATCTGACTAGATACTTCATTGAAGAAACTATACAAATGGCAAGTGGACTTAGGAAAGGTGTTTAATATCATGTGTTATTAGGGAAATGAAAATTGAAATCGCAATGAGGTGCTACAATATGCCTATTAGAATGGCTAAAATCAAAAAATCTGGCAACAGTGTGGTGGCAGGAAGGATGCAGAGCAGCAGGACTTTGAATTCATTGCTGATGAGAATGCAAAATGGTATAGCTATTTTATAAGACATTTTCACAGTATCTTAAAATGATCCAGCAGTCACATGCCTGGCCAAACGAATTGAAGACTAAATTGAAGACTAAAGTCCTCACAAAAAGACTAAAGTCCTCACAAAAGCCTATACACTACTGTTCATAGAACCATTTTTCATTTTGCTAAAAACCAGAAGCCACCCATAAGACATTTATCTTATTAAGAGAATGGATAAGCCAACTGGTAAATCTGTACAGTGGAATACTCTTCAGTGATTAAAAGGAACAGGCTATTATTGATTCATGCAACGTAATGGATGAATTTTAAGTGAATTTTACTAAGTGAAAGAAGCAAGCCCCAAAAGGCAGCATAATGTATGGTTCTGTTTATATGATATTCTGGAATAGTCAAAACTTTAGGGAAGGAAAACAGGTTAGTGGTTCCAGGTGTTAGGTAGAAGAGGAAGTGGTTTACTACAAAGTGGACACACAGGAGAACTTTTAGTGTGAAACAACTGTTATGTAAGAGATGTCCTGTATGATTCTTTGTGTACTGATGCTGGTGCTGTGCATTTATCAGAACCCTAGAGCTGTACATCACAAAGAGTAAACATGTGCAAACTAAATGCACACACACATCAACCAGGATGTTGGGGGATCCTAGAATGGAATACAGTCTGTGACAGATGAATCTATCTTTATTACCAGTGTGTGGCATAACCACACTTAGAGTGGAAGGAAAAGGAGCTGACCTAAGTAAATTTGGAAGATAGCATTTTTGAGTGGAAATTGTAAGCCTAAATATAAAAAGAACAGTATATAAACACTGTATCCTAATTGGTAAATGAGCTTTTCACAGGGTTACAGGTAAATAAATGGTGCTTACATATGTGTTGGGGTTGAACAAGTAAGTAAATGGATGTTCGATGGTAGGAGCCAGGTTTCTCAGGTTTCTCTTGTGTTAGATACACAAGAAAGGAAGACTAGAGTGAACCCTATGGTGCCCATAATTGTAGTTTCTAAATATTCTCCAATGAAAGCAGTTAGAGCTCTTTGGAGAAATGACTGATTCTAAGACTGGGCAGGGAATATACAAAATGAACCTAGAGCATCTTGTAGTACTAGAAAGTAAGGTTGGCTAAATAAAAGAATTGGGAGAGAGGAGTACATGTCAGAGGCACACAAGAACCAACCTGAAAGAGCCATCGTGTTTTAATTACCATGGAAATGATGAGTTCTTAAAAAATTTTTAATTTGCAATTCTTTGCTAGTAATGTTAAGCTTTTTTTGAACTTTATTTTGGCCATTTATATTTTCTTCGTGAAGCATTTGATCAAGACTTTCTCATTTTTCTATAGGAGTATTAGTTTTCTAATTGGTTTGTAAGAGCTCTTTATATATATTACACTTTTGCCATATTTCCTGTACTAGTATTTTTAGATAATTAAGTGAATTTTTATTATTCTATGCCTATTAACTGTTAGCAATCAATTCTATGAATGTATGTTAGATTGTCCCATAAAGAGGCAGCAAGGGCTACTAATTGAATACCTACTGAAAACTGTTATAATGAAAAAATCTACTTGTTCCAAATTCTTTTAGATTCCACTTCTATTGCAACAGAATATTCCCTGAAATTTGATGAATCTATGACAGAAGATGAAATAGAAGAAAAATCATTTCGATCTTTATTACCTTCTGAGAGTCATCGCAGATTTAACATGGAAAAGAAAAGAGGCCATCATGATGACTCTGATGATGAAACCTCTCCAGAAAAGACAACACTTTCTTCTACCAAGGTGTGCTTCAATTTACCTGTGGAGATTACTTCATAAATAGTTGTGAACGTGTTCTCTTTCTCAAAGATATGGCCATATGTTTTGTGCTTTAAGAATGTCATCTACTAGAATGATTTTCCTAAGATAGTAATTTTATATTATATTTTTGCTGTAGAGTGTGGCTTTGCTTTCCTTACAGAAAAGAACACAGACTTACTCCTTGGAATGATTCAGAGGGCCATTGAGGATTAGAGCTAGTGTAATGTCTCTAGTGTTTCATTTGCTTCACTCTTATAACACTTTATTCTATTTTAAAAGTTTATATCATTCTTGCTAAATTGTTAGCCTTTTGGACAACAGGGACTGTTCTTACCCTGCTTTATACCGCTGGGAAAGTACCTGGATTATGCAGTCATTTGTTAGTTAGCTAAATAAATATGCAGTCAATTGTTACAATTTCGTTAGCTGAATAAATTAGCTGAATGAATGTTACTCTCTCTCATGTGCCTTTTTTGAAGAGTGTTCTGTGACATGGTCAGCGGTCTTTTTATATATATATAGCTTATTTTTATAAGTGCTGCATGCCTTAGCAATGTTAATTAAGTTCCAAAGGCTTAGATAATAATAAACTTGAAATAAAATCTCCATTTTAGGAGCTGAGTATGCCATTCTCTGGAGGACAAGATAGTTTTTCTAAATTTACTATGGAGATGGTTCGACAGTATATGAAAGAAGAGGAAATGAGGGCAGCTCACCAGTCTTCACTCCTGCGTCTCCGTGAGAAGGCCTTGAAGGAGAAAACAAAGGCTGAATTAGCCTGGCTAGAGCATCAGAAAAAGTAAAATGTTTCAGTGAATGTAGTTTTCTCTTTCCAGTTTCTTCTTTCACTGAAAGGAAATGCTTTGTTTTTAAAGATACTTTTGTTTCCTAATTTAATTTGTTTTGATCAATTCAGTTTCTTGACTTAGAAATATGGCAGTCTTCTTTGAATCCTGTTATCAACTCATAACATTTTTTTCACATTTCTCTTTTATCACCTGACTCTCATGTTGTTATTTAATACTTAATTCCTTTATTGTGTTGGAACTCTAAGCGATTTTATCTTTAAAGGACACAGTCTAGGGGTTGTATATAGTATATGTGCAATAAAATATTTGGTGGGGTAGACATTGCTGCATGTTTTTCCACGTTTGAAAATAATTAAATTGTTTTTAGAGACTTTTTAGTAGTTGAGAATCCTTGTCATTATCATAGAAATTTAATCTTTTTGTCTCAATGTGCAATCTTTGCAGACATCTGCGAGACAAAGGAGAAGATGATAAAATGCCCCCTCTTCGGAAAAAACAGCGTGGTTTACTTTTAAGGTTGCAGCAAGAGAAGGTATGTTAAGAAAAATCACTCTTTAAGAGAATTTCTCCTAAGGCAAGTTAGATGGTAGAATATATTATTTTACTTGATCTCTTTTACTTGCTATCAGCTTAAATGAGATTTAGTTGATATTTACTACTGTTTTTGCTGATAGTTATAACTACAGAAATTGCTTGGTAGTCTTCTATATTTCTAATTTTGTGTCACTGCTAACTTAATACAATATAGAGTCAAACCTCCCTTCATTTGTTAAATAAAATAGTATTTGAAAAGCATATTTTAAAAATTAAGATATTTGTGAAAAGAGTCTATTTGAATTAATTTTTTAGTCACTATTTTCCAAATAGACTTTCAAGACACACTCGTTACAAGTTGACTAATATTTTGGCTTATTGAGCTCAGAAACACCTGGAATTTGAGTCCTGGAGAAGTAACATGGTATAGTGGTTAAGAATTCAAGTTTCAGAGTCAGATTTCCTGGGTTAAAATTCCAAATCTACCAGTTATTAGTTTTATAACCCTGGACAAGTTACCTAATTTCTCTGTGCCTCAGTTTCCTTATCTCTAAACTGAGGATAATGGTAACAGACTTCATAGGGTTGTTGAGAAGAATGAGTTAATTAATACATATAATCTTGGCACAGCTGCTATTATCTGAATTCCAGCTTTGTCACTTGCAGCTGTGTAATAATGGTCAAGTTTAAGTAACTCTCTGAGACTTAATTTCATCTATAAGAATAAGATTATACTAAGATTATGCTTCATATGGTGGTTGTGATGATTAAAATGAGGTAGCATGTATAAAATGTATTTCACAGTGCCTGGTAAGTATTCAGTGGATTCTAGTTTTTGTTTCCCTTATTGTCCTGTTGCTAGGTACTAGCTATTATGTTGGATAATCTGTGTGAATTTAATCAGTTAGGTTATAGATTGGATTATTACTCAACTAGGTTTTTTTTTTCTTTCTTTCTTAAATTTGCCTTAAGAAAACATCACTTACTGTATGAGCTTTAAAAATTTGGAATTTTGGGGCTGCCTGGGTGGCTCAGTCGATTAAGCTTCTGACTCTAGGTTTCGGCTCAGGTCATGATCTCAGGATCGTGAGATTGAGCCCTGCATCAGGCTCTTTGCACAGTGTGGTGTCTGCTTGAGATTCTCTCACCCTTCCCCTACCCCTCCACCCCCTCGTGCATTCTCTCTTTCTCTCTCAAATAAAATAAATAAATCTTTAAAAAAATAAAAGTTTGGTATTTTTTTAAAAAAGAAATTATGTCTTTTTAATCCAGAAAAATTGGTTTTCAGAATCACCTAAAATTATCTTTTAGTTAAAATAAGTAAATAACTTTTTAGAATGTTACAGTAGCTTTCTGTTTATAAAGTAGAATAAAAGCTAGATTTACCAATATTTTCTCATTCTGTGGGGTTGTGTTTTCACTTTATTTATTTAAAGAGAGAGAGTAAGCAGGGATTGGGGGTAGTGATGGAGAAAAACTTATACAGGCTCCGTGCCCAGTGTGGAGCTTGATATGGGGCTTGATTTCATAACCCTGAGATTATGAACCTGAGCCCAAATCAGGACTCTGATGCTTAACCAAGCATCACCATCCAGGCATCCCATCTTTTCACATTTTTTTTTTTAAGATTTTATTTATTTGAGACAGAGAGAAAGCACAAGTAGGGGTAGGGACAGAGGGAGAAACAGGTTCCCCGTTGAACAGGGAGCCCAATGTGGGGCTTGAATCCAGGACCCTGAAATCATGACCTGAGCTGAAGGGAAACACTTAATCGACTGAGCCACCCAGGTGCCCTGTTTTCACTTTCTAAATAGTGTGCTTTGAGGCACAAACATTTGGATTTTGATCAATCTAATATTTTACTGCATGATTGCTGATAGCCCATTCAGTTTTTATTATTTTGAAAATTTACTTGCTTCATCTTCATTTTTTTCACCTTCGTTTTTGAAAGATATTTTTACTGGGCAGAGATTTATATTCTTTCAGCATTTTAAAAGATATTTTCCATGTCTACTAGTTTCTACTGTTTTTATGGAGAGGGTAATTGTCTTAATGTTTTTTTGAAGGCTGCTTTTAAGATTTAAAAAAATTTGTTTTAGATTTTTTTCAGTAGTTTTACTAAGATGTGCTTAGGTATGGTTTCTTTTCTATTCATATTGCACAGGATTTGCTAAGCTTGAATCCGTTGTTTGTTAGATTTCGGTTTCCAAAAACTATCTCTTCATGTATTGCTTCTGTCCCACTCTTTCTCCTTTTCTTCAGAGACTCTAAATAGAAATATGTTAGACCTTCTGGCCATTTACCACATCTGTCTTCTGCTCTGTTTTGTTTTTATCTCTTTAGAAACAATGAAAACAAACCACTGTGCTTCAATTTGGAAAGTTTCTACTGATCTGTCTTCAAATTCATTAGTTATATATTCTTCACTGTCATGTGTCCTGTTAGTCATTCAGTGAGTTCATAATGTGATTTTTTTTTTAGTTCTATAATATCTATTTTCTTTTCTCTATAGATTTTTTTAAAATTGTAGATTTCATGTATTTTTAGAGAGAGAATGAGAGTAGGGGAAGGGGCAAAGGGAAAGAGAGAGAATCTCAAGCAGACTGCACTGGGCATGGAGCCCAATGTGGAGCTTGACCTTGATTACCTGAGCTCATGACCTGAGCTGAAACCAAGAGTTGGACTGTTAAATGACTGAGCCACCCAGGCATCCCATTTTTTTTTTAAATATATTTTCTTTGTTTACCTTTCCATCAATTTTTCCATTTTTTCCCATTTTTTTGAACACCTTATTCATTGTCATTTTAGCTTTCTTGTCTGCTAACTAGATAGTTGGACATGTGTGTGTCTGCTACTTTTTTTTTCTTTATATTTTCTATTATGCGATTCTTTGTGTGTTTAGTAGTTTTTTTCTTCAAATTTTTATTTACATTCTGGTTAGTAATGTATAATGCCATATTAGTTTCGGTAGTACAGTGATTCATCACTTAAAATATCCAGTGCTCATCACAACAAGTGCCCTTCTTCATACTCATCACTCATCTAGCCCACCCCCACTCACCTCCGTCCATCAACCATCAGTTTGTTTGTTCTCTATCATTGAGACTCTCTTATAGTAATTTTTTATTAAATGCTGGACACTGGGTAAATAACTGCAAAGGCTCCAGATGATGTTATCTCCTCCCAGAGAGGACTTATTTTTCCCTCTGCTATTCAGTTAAAGTGCTTAGCTATTCACTTTAATTCGTTCAAGGACTGAGCTCGGTTAGTGTTAGATGGCAGAGTTGGTAGGCCTCAGACTACTTCTGCTTTGCATTGACCCTAGGTTGTAACCTAGGAATTTCAGTTGAAAGCCAGATACACCTTTTTTACCAGCACAAGAGACGCAATTTCTACTGGGCTGTTGAGAGGTTTCTTTTGTGTAGCTCCTTAGCCTTCTGTCTGTACTGCTTAAGAATCAAATGCTTTGAGGGAGGCACTGAGTTGGAAGCCTCTTAGGTTTTGTCAACTTGAGATCTATGTACCTGTGAGAGTGGTGACATGTATAACCTCTTTGAGAGCAGTTTGACTTTATCTAGTTATGTTGACAACACATTTAATCTGTGACTTAGCAGTTCTTTGTCTTAGTATATATACTAGTGAAGTGTTCACACATGTACAGGGGAATTGGAAACAGCTTAATTCTTTAATTAAGAGAATAGATGAAGCAAAGCATCTTCCTGGAAGAAAGTACAATGCTGCAGAAATGAATACATTACATGTCAGCTCTATTTAATAGAGATTTCTGGAATGATATTAACATTCTGTGTTTGTGCTAATACAGTAGCTACTAGTCACATATAGTTTTTGACTCTTTAAAATGTGGCTAGTGCAACTGAGAAACTGAAATTTTAATTTTATTTACTTTTAATTTAAATAGCTACATGTAACTGACTACCATATTGAACAGTTATAGCAGTAGATCTTTATAAAAAATCATAATATTGGTTTTTATGGAGAAGCAGGATGCAAAAATATATATATAGTATGGTACCATTCTTGTAAAAAAAATTTTTTAAGATTTTTAATTTATTTATTCATGAGAGACACAAAGAGAAGCAGAGACACAGGCAGAGGGAGAAGCAGGCACCACACAAGGAGCAGATGTGGGACTTGATCCCGGATCCCAGGATCACACCCTGAGCCGAAGGCAGATGCTCATCATTGAGCCACCCAGGCATCCCATTCTTGTAAATTTTTTAAAAGATTATTTATTTGAGGGAGAGAGAAGGAGTATGCAGTCTGGGGGGGAGGGGCATAGGGAGAGGGAAAGAGAATCTTTAGGGAGACTCCCGACTGAGTATGGAGCCTGACATGGGGCTTGATCCCATGACCTGAGCCAAAATCAAGAGTGGGCCACACAACTGACTAAACCACTCAGTCGTTCCTGTAGTACTTCAGAATGTTTAAGTAAATGTGCAAAAAACACTCTGTCTACCCCTGGAAAGCTGCCCTACAGAAATAAAAGCACCAGTGTGGAAGGTTATATTTATTGCAGTTGTATCATAAGAATTATTTTGAGGAGATCCCTGGGTGGCTCAGTGGTTTGGCGCCTGCCTTTGGCCCAGGGCGCGATCCTGGGGTCCTGGGATCGAGTCCCGCATCGGGCTCCCGGCATGGAGCCTGCTTCTCCCTCTGCCTGTGTCTATCATGAATAAATAAAAAGAATTAAAAAAGAAGAAAATAATTATTTTGACTGGTGGTGGGGATAGATAGCTATAACCAATTGGGCTACATATCCTTGCACACCTGTATCCAAAAGAAGAGCATATTTTCCTATGTCATCGTCGTCTTCTTTTTTTTTTTTTTTTTTTGAGATAAAATTCACCTAACATGAAATAACAATTTGAAAGTGTAATTCACTTATACTATTAACCATTTTAAAGTGAACCATTTGCTTGTACAATGTTACAGCTTACTCTATGAAAACAAAAGCAAATGTCTTCCCCCAGAATCCTCTTGAAACAGTTTCTTTACCCTTCTGGTCTTAGATTGGGTAAATTTATACATTAATTGGTTAGAAGCTCAGGCCTAAGCTAATAGCAGTTTTTCAAAATGTGCTATGTGGAACTCGGAGGTCTCTGATACCCTTTCATGGGTCAGGGAGGTCTAAACTTTTTTTCTAATAGTGGGATATGAACTTGCCCTTTTCATGGTTTGACATTTGTACTAAGTGGTGCAAAAACAATGGTGAGTAAAACTGCTGATGCCTTAGCACAAATCAGGGTAGTGGCACCAAACTGTATTAGCAGTCATCATATTTTTCAGTGCCACATACAGCTAAAAAGAAAAACAAAAACAAAAAACCAAAATTAATTTCTCTGAAGAATATCTTGATTAAGTAGTGACAATTATCAGTTTTGCTGAGTGTTGACCTTTGAGTACTTTCATCTTCATATTCTGCATGAAAAAAATAGGAAACCCACAAGTAAGCACTTTTGCCAGATAACCAGAGGACAGTGATTAACTCAAGGAAAGGCATTTGTGCAAGTGTTTGAGTTGCAAGCTGAACTAGCCTTTTTTTTTTTTTTAATGGAATACCATTTTTCCTTGAACAAATTGGCGACAAACTATGTTTATTCAGATTTAGATACGTGACAGTCATTTTCTCAAAAATGAATGAAGTGTGCCTGTCACTTTATAGAAAATAGCTGTAAAAGTATTTGTTGCCAATGATGAAATTTGGCCTTTCAAATCAGAATTTTGGAAAATTTCTGTCCACCAGAACTTTTCCTTTTTTTTTTTTTTTTAATTTTTATTTATGATAGTCACACAGAGAGAGAGAGAGAGAGAGGCAGAGACATAGGCAGAGGGAGAAGCAGGCTCCATGCACCAGGAGCCCGACGTGGGATTCGATCCCGGGTCTCCAGGATCGCACCCTGGGCCAAAGGCAGGCGCCAAACTGCTGCGCCACCCAGGGATCCCCTCCACCAGAACTTTTCTTTTGAGATCTGTGGTGATGTGAAAGAATGCAATTTTTAAAATACTGTAAAATGAAATGTGTAAACATTTGGAAGATCTGCATAACTCAGTGAACTGACATTGTCCAAATGTCCAATACATGATGTTTCAAAAAATTAAGCCAGACAGAAAGAGATTTGTAAAAATCTAAATACTGATTTTTTTTGTTGTTGTTTTGGAGGATATAGTTATTTTCTTTAAAATGCATACAGTGCCATATGATACTTATGAGAGAGTAAAAATGAACAAGGGCAAATAATGTTTTAGTATTATGAAGATAGTTTGACCCTGAGAGTCCTCTGAAAGAACCTTGAGAATCCTTTACGGGCCAGGGACCACACTTAAAGAACTACTGTTCCAGAGAAATACATACATCTGCCAAAGACAAAAAGTATAAGGCTGTTTATTGTAGCATTGTTTATAGTAGTGAACAACTTTATCCAAAGGTAGGGGTAATGGATAACAAATATTATATGCCTCCAGTGTTACATAGTATGTAGGGCTTAAGTCAATGCAGAGAAGTATCAAAAGCAATGTCTAGTAAAGCAAGATTGAAAATATGTATGTGTGATATTCTTTATAAAATATTTTAAAACATACAAATATGTTTTTTGTAGATAAGTACAAACATCTGTAGAAGAATTTTAAAAGAATGTGCAAAAAGGATATATATATACACCATGGTAGTGATTACCTCTAATGACTTGGAATTGCATACTGATTTTATCTGTAGTGTTTTATTTCTTCACAAAATAAGAACTAGGATAAAATATGACAGAATATTAACAATTGTTAGTATGAGATTTTAGAAATTAAATGTTTTGTTTCACTTTTCTGCGTTTTCAGGTAGTTTGCAAAAATCAAACATGATTAAAAGAAGTTATAAGTTACAGATTATTACTGTCTTTATTATGCTTACATTATTGACAGAAACACAGGTTAAAACAAATTTATGGGGGAAAAAGGACAGTCTTAAATTTTAACGGTTATTAACAGTGAAGTGTATTATCTTTTGCCCACTTCATTAGTAACAAAAAACTTAAAAATACCCTGTGTGGAGAGAGTTTGGTGCAATGTAGTCTTGTGGCATTTTAAGCGGAGACTATTCTTTTTTGAAAGCAATCTTTAAATGATTTTAAGGGCCATAATATGATTTGGCCTCTTTGACTTGTTTGTCCTACATTTTGGAATCTCTCCTAAAGAACAAACCCATAGTTTGAGACAGTTATAGGCATCAAAGCATTATTTGGGTTGGTAAAAAATTACAAGGGGCCTAAGAATTTAGCAGTAGAATAATGGTTAGTTATATTAACTACTTTACTTGTTATGCATCTATTAAACAAATAAGAGTAGTAAAGACCAAGTAGCACTATGGAAAAACGTGAAGGATGTAAGTTTAAAAGGAGGATAGGAACTTCTCAGTCTATTGTAATTATAGTTATTTAAATTAAGGGATCATGTTACATTTTTTTAGCATGATGGGTTTATATGACTCTTTTCCTTCACTACTTTAAAATATTTTTCAATATTACTACTTTTATCTTGACAACTATATGTTTTTATTCTTGATATATGTGATGATTGGGCTTTCTTAAAATACTCCTTTGGACTTGTAGCCTCTAAATCTCCATCACTCTTCTCTTTAAACCTTAGGCAGAAATTAAACGTCTTCAAGAAGCCAATAAGGCAGCTCGGAAGGAAAGACAGCTAATTCTAAAGCAGCAGGAGGAGATAGAAAGGATACGACAGACCACCATAAAGTTACAGGAGAAGTTAAAGTCAGCAGGGGAAAATAAATTGGTAAGTTACACGAAATTACCGTTTGTTTTCTGCCTCATGTTGCTTGCTAATATAATATCTAATCCTGCCTCACTTTCTCATAGGATGGACTGTGATAGTTGATAGATGAACTAGAAGAAAGTTCTGCGTTTGTGACTTTATGTATAGTGAGATTTTTAATTTTTTTTCCTCATGGAATAGTCAAGTTTCAAAAGAGATACATGGTTCAAATAATAGTTGAAAATGTTTTCCATATATAAACTCACTTGGGACAGAGAACCTTGTTCTTGCTTATCAATCCAGATATGTTCCTCAAATTGGACTATTTTTGCTCTTAATACTTATTTTAGTTATCCAGTGTTAATATAACCATAAAAAAGTCAAAGAAGGTATTCAGACAAAAGCAAAATTTGGATCTATTCTGAGATTCTGTAAAGTGTCAGTGTAGTGTTGGAGAACCCACACTGGATAGCTCTGTAATGAAATAAATCTTGGCATTTTCTGCCTTTGATTTTTAAAATTCAGTTTATATTTTGAAACAATCTCAAATTTATAGAAAATTTCAAACATGATAAAAAGGACTGTCTTCCTGAGTTGGGAGTATGACAGTTCTCTAATTGTCAAAATAATGTGCTTTATATCAAAAGGTAAGTTCAGAATCACGTATTGCATTTAGTTCTCATGTCTCTCTAGTCCCTTCAGTCTGGAAAAGTTACTTGACTCTCATGACCTTGACACTTTGGAAGATTGCATGCCAGTTATTTTGGTAGAGTGTTTCTCAACTTGGATTCATCTGATATTTCCTCATAATTAGATTCACGTTATGTATCTTTGGTTGGAATATCACGGAAGTGATGTGATGTTCTCACTACATTTAATCAGGTGGGGCCTGATTTTGATTTATCCCAGCTGAAGATGTTGATCACTTGATTAAGGTGGTGGCTATCAAACTTCACTATGAAGTTACTTTCTGCCCCTTTGTGAATAATAAGTACTTTGCATGAATTATTTTGAGACTACATAAATGTCTGTTCTTCATTAAATTTATTCTTTTATTTATACTAGTGTGAACTTACAGATTCCTATTTTACTCAACATTAAATCTGTTACTATCATTTGTTTTGATGTTTGCTTTGTCCCAAGTCAGACCATTAAAAGTCTTTTCAAATTTCTGTTCCCTTTTGACATGTCTGCATCAATCTTTGAGCACTTCCGTGTTCTCTGCAACAAGATGTCCTAGGGTCATCTTGTACCTTCCCTGTCCCAGACTTGGAAATGGCTGTTTCTCCAAGGAGGAAAGTTATTCAGAAACCAAGATCTGGTGCTAGGCATGCTCATTACTATTCAGGTTTTGGTCCTCCCAAAAGCAACCAATCTAGAGAATATATAAGTTTATGTAGAAGTAGTAAAAAATACATTTTACGTGTATGTTTATTTCTATATGTACATATACATATGGTATGTATGTATTATGAGTTCATACTGATTCTTCCAGTTCCAATCCTGCACCATAAGATTCCATTCTAGTTTTTTCTTGTTTGAAACTTCCTTTTCTGATAGACAACTGGTTAACATTTTCCTTAATATAGATTAGTGATTTGACCATTCTTCTATGTAACCCATCTCTCCCATAACCACTGCTACCCCTTTCCCCATGTGGATATCCTCACCACCCCGGGATTCTGACTCCCAAGTCAAGCTATTCCCCCGTGGACATCCCTGCTTGAGTTAATACCTGTGTTAGATGCCTTCTTCATCTCACTCCAGTTGGGACACCCCAGTCTTGGTCCTCTTGTCTATCTCTACCTTTGCATGGACCCTACCTTGCTCTGTTCCATCTAATGGCTTTAGGACTGAATCATTTAGGAAGCAGAAAAGGAAGGAGAAGACCTCTGCTTGTGTGTATTGTTCACAAAATAAAAACGGTCACAACTGTCTCTACTCATCATCCTGAAAAGTTATGAGAATAAATGACTGTGGGAAAGACTTATTTAAGCATTTAAATTACTTTTTGGCCATGAGAAATATCAATTAAACCAACAGTTCTAAATGTTTTAATTGTAAACTTTTTAATTGGGGAAAATACTGTGTTTCCCACTAGAATTGGCAAAAAAGATCCATCCCTCAATATTATTAATGCTTATGTATTCTCTTCATTCTTATATCTATCTATATATAGTGTTTGTATTCCTTTTGAGTGGTTCAATTTAAAAGAAATTAGGACAAATACTAGACTGACAGTAGCAGAATATTTTTAATTTTTTTTATTATTATACTTTGTGATTATATATAAACATATGTAAGATAAATGTAACAAAATCTGTGCTGTAGCCACTTTTAAAAGTGATACAATTTTGTCTTTTAAGTAATTACCTTAATTGCAGCTATTTTTATAAATGAAGTTTTGAGGATAAACTTAATTTTGAAACAAAAATGTTTAGGGTCATCTTGAGATCTTAAATTCCAGTAAAATTGTAAAACTTTTGCCCTCTTTTCTTTGCAGGACTCTCATAGTGATGATGATACAAAGGATAATAAGGCAACCAGTCCTGGTCCAACTGACTTGGAGACCCGTAGTCCTTCCCCTATTTCAATCTCCAGCAGTGAAACTAGCAGCATTATGCAGAAACTAAAAAAAATGAGAAGCCGCATGGATGAAAAGTAATTTATTTTTATAAATATCTCCTGTTCACATTGCAAATGATAGCAACAAATATTTTTAATGTATTTCATTAGATTAGATTGATGCAAATAATATTTTATAAATTCAGGAGCATTTTAGCAGAATTATTAAATAAACCTAGAGGTCAGTTAACTATAGATCTTCTTATAAAACAAATTTTCTTGTTTTTAATACAGTCAGGTTTCTTATTTTAAAAACCAACATAGTAATTGCACATATACCCATGACAATGTGTCCATCTTTCTTTATTAAAAGTTAAAAGTAAGTGTGAAATTTATATCTTCTCTGAAATCTGAGGATATGTCTATTGACTTAGGGAAGCATTAATGATATATCCTGAGATCTCATCCCGTGGCTCTTTGACAATTCTCAGGCTTATGTCAAATAGAAATTTTGACTGTGAGGAGGTGTGGATTGCTCAGTTGAAACCAGAAAAACTGAAATTTTCCTGAGTGATTTGGCAGTCTACCATTCTTCTAAAACATTTCTAAGTATTATTTTTTTAGAGGCTCTTTTAAAAAAAAAAGCTTCTATTTAAATGTAGCTCAATTGTATGTCAGCATTGACTATATAAAGTTACATTTATGTGAGCGATTACACTTGTGGGTGTACATTTCATTAAATAGGCTTGTAAAGTAGCTGCTTGTGGACCCTGTCCTTGACTTTATAACCTCTACCTTTAAATATGAGAGACTCGTTAAAATATTTGATTGACTGCTATTTTATTTTGTTAATGGTTTGAACCACAGATTGAACTTAAGGTGTATCTTGATATCCTTTGTCAGTGTACCACACATTACCAAATTTAATAATGGTCTATATTTATGTGACATCAACCTGTGATTTAATTAGTTCTGAATAGTCAAATAGTTGTAAATCAAACCTTACTTACTGTAGATAATGATGTTATACATTTGCTCTTCTTTGCTTAGTTAAATTGCGTTTCAGAACTTTAAAATACCTGAATGGGTTATGAAAATAAGTTTTAAAAAATCAACACAAATTTTTAAAATAAATACAGTGAGGTTAAACCAAATATTTATAAACATGTCAATATTCCTTTTTGGATGATTCCATGTGATAGACTAAAGTAAGACTTTTTCATTGAAATGTAGACTAAGATGCTTTCTTCCTTTCCTGATAATATTTCACAATAGTCTGTATAGGCATAATATTTTGCTTCATGGATGTTTGAATTTAGAGTAATCTCTCTTGTGAATTTCTATGACTGTCTTGACATTTTATACATGCCCCCATTATCCTTGAATGGTAAATGTTGGAGGAAAGACAACTTCAGGGGTAATTTCTTCATTGATCCCTTGCTCATCTATATTAGTAAGGTCTTCATTACTAATCTTTATAAATAGTATTCTAATCATTTTAATCACACTTGTAGAAGACATGGCTAATCCTAAGTCTATGAGATGAGTCTGTTTATGTGGTGCTTATTTCAGATTTGGTCAAAGCTTTAAAAATTCTAAATAATAAATTGAAGGTTACACTTATTGATTTTGTTCCAAGTTTTATTAATTATTTTCTCAGAATCCAAAATATTAAACACATGGAATTTTTGTATTGTTCTGCCTTCCTTTATCAACTACTACAGGAACCATTTGAGAAATTTATCAAAGAAATAGATCTTTTGACCTATTGGAAGGAAGCATTCCAGTGACTTGATTTGTTTGAAGCAATGCAGTTGTTTTTGTGGTAGGGATGTAAGGACAGCAGTAGCAAAGGAATCAGTTTTAATATTTACGATGATGCTGAAATTTGAGGATGACTTGGAGTATTTTTCAAAATTAGCAATGCACTATAAAGGAAGATTATTGTTAGGTGATTTTTTTTTTTTAATGTCTAGAACAAAATTATGTGAAAACTGGTTTTTAAATACCATTCAGGTCACCAGAACTTTACAATTAGATTTCCTTTAACAATATTGTAATGTCAGTAAGTAAATGTCAGTAAATAGAGTGAGTTAATTTTATTGTCATTTGTTACAGTAGACACTTAATAACAAAATAATTTGAGACTTTGGTACTAGACACTAGTATTTGTTTGGTAGATTTGCAAAGGCAGTCTTTCAAGAGATTACTATTTTATTGATATAAAATACCTGTCAAAAAGCAATCCTCCCTCACTAAGTTTAGCTAACTTTTGGGAACTTTTTCATTATATGTCATTGCTTATTGTTAACCTTCTGAATTCTGATTGTGTGACAAATATTTTTCTGAAACTGTTAAACTATTGGCTACAGTAAAGGATTTCCTTCTTTAATGTTTCATTAAGACAACAAAGCTTTTGTTAAAATTTATATTTCTAATCTGTGGCTTTTCCTGACCTTTTTATTGATCTGACATTATATACATGCTTTCTATTTCTCAGTGTAGTGAAGAGCAAAAGAAATTTAAGTTGTGAAAAAGATTAGTTACAATAAACATATGTTTGCAAAAGCCACAGACTGCATAGCCCTCTGTCTTTTTGATACTGTTGCTAAATGAGATCTGAGTTTTGTTTATTACTGTGAGGGGCATTATTTACAATACAGGTACATTGCCTGGAATCCTGAAACATGTTCATGAAGAACACACCATGCAGTGGACTTTTTCTGTTAATTTGCCAATTTCATCTCAGGAAAATTTTTTACTGAGCAAATAAAACACAAAAAGGATGAGGATATCTTCAAGTTTAAAATAGGACATGGCGGGATCCCTGGGTGGCGCAGCGGTTTGGTGCCTGCCTTTGGCCCAGGGCGCGATCCTGGAGACCCGGGATCGAATCCCACGTCGGGCTCCCGGTGCATGGAGCCTGCTTCTCCCTCTGCCTGTGTCTCTGCCTCTCTCTCTCTCTCTCTCTCTCTGTGTGTGTGTGACTATCATAAATAAATAAAAATTAAAAAAATAATAATAAAAAATAAAAAATAAAATAGGACATGGCATTTTTTTTCATTTAATAGCAGCTGTTCTTTCATATTATTTATTAAATATATACTTATTCTTAGTAATAAATTATTGGGAATTGTGTGAATGTGTGAAGCTCTGAGAGATATAAAGGTCAATCAAACATAAATGGTGCCCTTAAAGAACAGATAGTCTAGGTGGAAAAGAGCGAGTATCAATTCCTATAGAGAAATAGATATAAATTGACTTGTAAGGAAGTTCAGAGGAGGAAAAAAATTTTACTGAAAAGAATATATGAAGGCAATTTTCAGTGGATGAGTGTTCTGAGTTTAATATAATTAGTAAGTACTTTATAGTATAAGAAAAAGCAAAAAAGAATCCTACAGACAAGTTATATTTTGGTTTGATCGTTGCAAACTATGTTAGCACGGAAAAATGAAGTCACAAAACTTCTCAAACATTCATTTTATTATTATTATTTTTTTAAAGATTTTATTTATTTATTCATGAAAGAGAGAGAGGCAGAGACACAGGCTCCATGCAGGGAGCCCGATGTGGGACTCGATCCCAGGACTCCAGGACCATGCCCTGGGCCAAAGGCAGGCGCTAAACTGCTGAGCTACCCAGGGATCCCCTCAAATGTTCATTTTAAATTTTGAAATACTTTTTTACTTAAAATATAAATATTTAAAAATATTCCCAGTTAGCTTAGAAACTGCTAAAAGAGCAAATTAACTTACTTGGTTTTAAATAATCGTAAAGTTAAACAGATACTGTATGATATAGCCCTAACAATATTTGTGGTATTGTCTGGTCAATATTAAAATCTTCATTAATCTGCTGAGTTTAAAAAGTTACGAATTTGCAGGGGAGACTTTTACTATTCCATTAAAGAAGATATTTTCATTAGAAGTCTAAAAAATATATTAAATATCATTAACTTAAATTAGAATTTGCCAATATTTTTTAAAGTAGGCTCTACCCCCAGCATGGAGCCCAAAATGGGGTTTGAATTCATACCTCTAGCTCGAGACCTGAGCTGAGATCAAGAGTCAGACACTTAACTGACTGAGCCACCCAGACACTTCTGCCTTAAATTAGAAATATAATTTTCTTAGACAAGGTTCTAGTCTATCTATTCAGGTAACTGAATAAATCCAGATAGCCTGATAATGGTTTTTATTTTCTTTACTTCCTAAGTTAGGAATAATATACCTGCATTTTGTCTAAGTATATATGCAAATTATTAGACAATTTTAAATAATAGAATAAATTTTGCTTAAAAAATACAAAGCTGTATTTTCTTTTTTCTTAAGATTTATTTTTTAAAAAAGATTTATTTATGAGAAGAGAGACAATGTGCATGCTTGCATGGGCGTGTGTGAGCAGGGGGAGGGGCAGAGGGAGAGAATCTCAAGCAGACTTCCTGCTGAGCATGGAGCTGGATGTGGGGCTCAATCTCATGACCCTGAGATCATGACTTGAGATGAAAACAAGAGTCAACCAACTGAGCTACCCAGGTACCCGAAGACCAGATTTTCATTTATGGTAGTAGTATCCATGTCTTCGTATTCCTTTTTGAATGTCGTTAAAAATGCTTAAGGACTTGAAGAATTTTATTCATTTTAAAATTTAAAACATTGTTTCATTTTTTCTTATCACAATATAGAATTAGTTTTTGGTCCAGAAAGAATTTTAAAATACTAGGTTTTTGTTTGTTTTGTTTAGTATCTTTCAGAGTCAAAGGATTATACAACTGAGAATTTCATTTAAAATGTACATCATAAAAAAAAATAAAACGTACATCATAATTTTGCTCTTTCAAATGGTAGCATGGTTTTATAATATGTTGCAACATAGTTTACAATTATATTAGCTCAGTGGGAAAAAAATGTTTTCATTTATGTTACATGGTCTAGCAGTGTGTTGAGATATTTTTTAAAGTGTGAGGAGTTACTTAAATGGAGAAAGAAAGCATTATAAACTGCTGGAACTAGAAGGACTCTTAGAGAAGTCATTTATGTAGTCCCTTGGTTTCACAGGAAGAAATTGAGGCCATGGAAATAAGTTACTGGTTCCAGATCACATACCACATAGTGGCAGAGCTAGAACTAGGACCCTGCTCTCTGGACGTCAAGTTGAGTCAAGTTAGCATATCTGCTTTCAACGTCATAATTTTTTCAAACAAAACTACAGTGATGACTTAAAGTTATCGCAGTAGAAATTGACCCTCGTAAATAGGATTTGTTTAAATTGGAAGAGTATTCAGTGGCTGATTACTAGGCTTGAATAGCTGCACAGTTCAAGTTTACAGTATAAAGTGTGACTTTAAAAGGGACTTAGGGGTGCCTGGGGTGGCTCAGTCAGTTAAGCATCTGACTCTTGGTTTTGGTTTAGGTCATGATCTCAGGGTGATGAAATCGAGCCCTGTGTCAGGCTCTGTGCTCAGCATGAAGTTTTCTTGTCCTCCTCCCTCTGCTCTCTCTCTGTCTCTGTCTCTCTATCATAATAAATTTTAAAAGGAACTAACTACTCATGAATTTCTTAAGATAAAACATTATATAAGAACACAATGATTTTTTTTTACCAGATTAGATCTATTTTATGTTTCATCCTACTCAGTTCAGTGTTCTGTTACCCTCAGAAGCCTTGCTGGAGGATGTCTTGATACCAACCATAAAGCATGTTGGTAGGCACTTTCTGTTAGTAGTAAAATTCACAAAGTTTACTTCTTATTTGTGCAGCATCTTGAAGGATTGTTAACTCTAAAGGGAAGTACTACTTCTTTAATTTCAACTTTATTTGGCTTAGCTTTTAAAGGACACTGTTTCTAGATTATATATAAATAAGGAGCATATATTTCTGGGAAGAAGTTTTAACTTTAAGTTAAACTTTTCTCACACTAATAAACTTTTCTTTCCTTTTTCTGTTAGCTGTATCTTTTGTTGTTCATTTCTAACCTATGACTTTTGAATATGCTTAATACTTATAAATGAAAAATGGTCAGTACTTGTTCTAGTAGAGAAAATTATTATTCTGTATATCAGACTGGACAATTTAAATTGTAATTTTTTTTACAGTTTATTTTATATGTTCCAATATTTACTTTTTGTACTAGGTCATGCATGCATTTAGCAGTTAAATGCTTAAGAGGGTGGGTGATATTTGAATATTATGATAGATTTTTAGGACCTTTTGTCAAGTACATTTGTTTTTGCGTACTATTTTGATAATTAGCATCAAAATAAGTTTATTATACATTCATAAAGAATGGCAAGGAAGATTGCAGTGTCTTACTAAAATTTGGCAAAATTGTTTTCCCTTGAACTTCAGTGCAGAAAATCAAGGCAATCCAGATATGAATGTATATGTATGTATGTATGTGTGCATATAAGTAAATGAAGGGGAGGTGAAATATTAAGTTGTGGGGAAACAGACATTGAAAGTTTGTGTATCTGAAAATACATGTATAGGCAAGATTGTACATACTTTTTAAAATCCAAGTGAATAGCTGGATTTATACCTAGATTTTCTCACTTCTCTGTGACATACTATTATTCCTTGCCCTTCCAAGGCAAAAAATGTTGCCTTGCTCTAAAAATGATTGTTGGTGTGCATGTGAACAGGAGCATGCTCTGTCAAAGAGAAATAACCTTTCAAACTATTACTAGACTGACTTATACTCTTAAATATATATATATCTATATTTAAATAAATAAATGATCTATTTACTATATAAAAAGGAGAATTTCCTACGTTTATAACTTTAACATATGAAATTTTCTTATTTTTAAGCTTATGAATGAGCTATCCATAGTATGATTTTTTTTTTAACCAGGAGTGTTTATTGCAACTAGCTTAGTTTATTCTTAATTATAAATTCTAATATTTTATAGAATGGATATTGTATTTCAGTTTTGTTAAAGTGGGCCTTTGTTAAATATAAAGCAAAATACCTCCAGTAGGTCCTATGAGCAGTAAATTTTATGTTGTGTAGAGGTGAACAAGGTATTTTTACTCTAAATTTGTTTTCTAAATTATTATTTTCAAACCAGATCACAATGTTAACATTGCCTTATGGTTAAGTAAGGCAAACACAGTGCTTTTTATTTAATTTCAAGCTTAAAACAGATGACAAGATGCAAAAATCATTTGCTCAGGATTATATATGTATGTAGAATTGCTAATGTCCTAGGTTCACATCCATAATTGTTGTTCTCTATGTTAAAGCTTATGGGAAAACTTATTTAGCTCCATACTGTAGTTCTCATAACTTTACTTACAAACAAATAAGTTTACCTGAAACTATAGATGATGATTAAGCAACATCTGAGGAAAAAGACATGTTTATTCAGAAATCATTGGTAAGATCTATAATAGTACATGTTTTATATGTCACACAGAGTATAACGCTTGGTTTAAGTGAGTAGCTTTTAATGTTATTCAGGAAGCATATTAAAAGTTCTCCACTCAGCTCTTTTGCTTTCCCTTTCTCATTCTTTCTGCCTCTTGATCTCTTGGTTTTAAAATCTTCCTCCTTATTTTGTAGACACTGCTCTCCTGTTCACTACTTCTTCTCTGTCTTTACGTCTCACCACTGGGCCTCTCTCAGTGTCTGTTTTCCCAACCTTCATCCCAAATTCCAGCTGTATATCTACAACCAGTTGGTCAGGTAACTTTGCACCTTTTTCAGTGCACTCTTTGATAGAGCATGCTCTGTTCTTTTTGTTTGGTTTGCTTTTTTCTTTCTTTCTTTCTTTCTTTCTTTCTTTTTTTTTTTTTTAACAGCCTGGAGGCTTCTTGTCAAATGTCCCATAGATTGTACCTTTTTGTTTCCACATTAATTTGATATGCTGATTGTTCACAAAGTGGAATGACAGTTTTTGTGTTTTTTATTAAGTGTTTGTTGGATGTGTGAATGCATTTTTGTTGATTAGTCGCCAATACAGATCTAAATCAATAAATGAGCAGCCCACCCTTTACTTAACTTTGGCATCTACATATAAGGAGAATTTAATAGTAACTTTTTAACTACTCAGATAACTTTACCTAAAGCTGTAATTTCTCTTAACCCTTCGGAGCTAAGATACATTGGGCTATTTAATTTCAGAGATTGGGTTAAATTGAGAAATTTGAGGCATTTGGTGCATTCATTTCCATAAGTAAATAGTCATGTTTATATGCAAAAGGCATCTGACTGTGATACTCAGTTTTCTCTCCATAATTACCACCTCACATTGTGTCTCTTAGGCAATGGGAACCAAAAAGTGGTATAGTGATACCTGAAATAAAACCAGACTGAATTTGAAAGTAAAAGTCAAAAAGGGACATGGATATGTTTTTATGTTTGCTTGCTTGTTTGGGGACTTTGAACTTTGTTTTTGTTGTTGTTTTGGTCGTTATTGTTTTGGGTTTGGGTTTGTGTGTTTTCTGGTCTGAACCTTCAGAATAAATTTCTTGTATCTTCTGTTATGAAAAAGAATCACCTATGAGAAGTGAATATGTAAGTATTAATCAGTCATCATTGTCCAGATATTCTAAAGATTTTCTTTTCTGAATTTGCCACTGTTTTTTCTTTGCTAATCTTTACAAACGATTACAAGTAAAACATAAATTTTCATTTTCTGAATGAGTTGACTCATCACAGCTTCTGTTATTTCAAAGTTTTTCAAAGAAGTAGTAGGAATGTCTTGTTTTTACACAGCCTGTTGATAAGGCAATGAATGGTAGAGCCCTGAGTAATTTCTGCCTATAGATTCAATCTGACTGTTCTTCATGGTGTGACCATAGGTTTCTGACAAAGCGAGAGCAAAAACTAATGCAACGACGACAACATGCAGAGGAGCTGCTAGAGTGGAAGCGACGTTTGGATGCAGAGGAAGCAGAAATCCGTCAAATGGAAAAACAAGCTTTGGCTGCTTGGGACAAAGAATTAATAAAACCTAAAACTCCTAAGAAAGAACTTGAGGACCAAAGAACAGAACAGAAAGGTAATAAATACTACCCCTGTTCAGACTATAAACCAAAGCCTAACATAACTGGAAGGTATACTTCATTATTTTTAAAAAGGTGAATGATTAAGTGTGAAGAAGGCAGAATTTATTTTACTCTAGTAAATTGCAATTGCAAGTGCCACAAATATTGGAAATATGAGAATATTGTGAATAATCTTTATGCTAGTATACTTGAAAACTTAGAAGGGGTAAATTCTATGAAATGGAAATGGGTTTTTCCATGACCAAGTAGGATTTAACACATTCAGAAATACCAGTAATGTGGCAAATTACTTAAACAGATTAAAGGAGAAAAATTATATGACATCTTCATGGGTTTAGAAAAGGTACTGGATAAAATCCTAGGAGCATTTGTGATAAAACAAATTTCAGATAAAGTAGCAATAGAAGGGAGCTTTCTTTATCTAATGTAGGATATGCTAACAAAAATGAAAAAGCAAACGTACAACAAAGTACCATACTTAATGATAAAAAAGAAAATTTTCCCTTTGAATTTGGAAATAAGACAAAGATTTTCATGTAAGGAGTAAAAAGAAGCAAAACTCATTATTACAGATGATAAAGTTGTGCACATGGAAAATCCAGCATTTACAGGTCAGTTCTTAGAATTAACAAGTGAGTTTAGCATGGTTGCTAGATATAAAATTTATAAACAAAATTCAATTACATGTCTATAGAGCAGCAGAAATTGGTTAGAAAATCTAATTTTTAAAAGAGATACCACTTATAGAAAAAAAATATGAAGTACTAGGAATAAATTTAAAAATAACCAAGATCTTTCTGGCAAAAACTTTAGAATTTTATTAGGAGACATTAGAAAAGATCAAAACATACAGAAAGCTTTTCCATATTCACAGATTCAGTGTCATGAAGATGTTCATTCTGCCTGAACTTATTTATCGATTCAAGACAATTTAAATCAGAAACCCAGCAAGACACTGGGTATTATACTATATGTTGGCAAATTGAATTTGAATTAAAAGAATGTAAAAAAATAATAATAAAAATAAAAAGAAAGAAACCCAGCAAGATTTCTTTGTAGGATTTGACAAGCTTATTTTAAAACTTGTATGAAAGAACAAAGGACCAGAAAACCAAGACACTCCTAAAGAAGAACCACAAAACGGAGAACTTACTTTACTAGATATCAAAATTTATAAAAGTATAGTAATTAAAACAGGATTATTTGTACAGAAATAGACAAATAGACTATGAAACAGCCAGGGAAAATACTCATGTGTATATGGCAAATTGACTTCTGACATAGGTAACTTTGCAGAGCAGTGAAGAAAGGAGTGACTCTCCCAAGAAATTTTGGGGACAGGAAAATACGAAATCAGATCCCTACATTGACAATCTAGAAAGATCCAGCTGAAGGGTTAAAAAGCAGGGGGTGAGGGTAAAAATTAGAACTATAGAACTTTTAGAGGACATATAAGAGAATGTCTGACATCAAGGAATGGGAAGATTTCTTTAATTTTTTTTTTTAATTTTTATTTATTTATGATAGTCACAGAGAGAGAGAGAGATAGAGGCAGAGTCACAGGCAGAGGGAGAAGCAGGCTCCATGCACCGGGAGCCCGACGTGGGATTCGATCCTAGGTCTCCAGGATCGCGCCCTGGGCCAAAGGCAGGCGCCAAACCGCTGCGCCACCCAGGGATCCCGGAAGATTTCTTTAACGTGGTAATACAAAGCAAAACCGTGAAGGGAAAGATCAGTAAATTTGACTTTAATAAATTAAGAATTTCTGTTCATTAATACACCATAAAAAAGGCAACAAAATAAGAGTATTCATAACACATATAACTGGCAAAGGAATAGTATGAGAATATGCAAGAAACTCCTGTGAATCAAAAATAAAATGACAACCACATTTTTAAAAAATGGGCAAAAGAGCAGGTAATTCATAAATGAAGAATTCCAAATCATCAGTAAACATCTGAAAAGATGTTCAACTTTATTAGTAATTAGGATATTAAAACCATAAAGAAATACTATTTCATACCTGTATTCATTTCCTAGGGCTGCTATAACAAATTATCACAAATTTGGTAGCTTAAAAAAATGTTTTATTCTCTCCCTTCTGGAGGCCAGAAGTACAAAAGCAAGGTGTTGGTAGCACTGTGCTTCCTCTGAAGATTCCAGAGAACAATCTTTCCTTCCTTCCATGAGCTTGTGGTGGCTGTGCTGTAGGCATTCCTTGTGTCTGGATAACTGCAGTCTCACATTGTCTCTCCTCCATGTCTGTCTGTTCCTCTCTTGTCAATTAAGAGAACTTATCAGTGGATTTAGGGCCTACCCAGATAATCCAGGATGATCTCATCATGAGATACCTCCATTGTTTTAAAAAGATTTTACTTACTTTTTTTGGAGTGAGAGAGAACACACAGGGTTGTGAGCAGGGGCAGGGGCAGAGGGAGAATCCACGCAGACTCTGAGCTAAGCACAGAGCCCAATGTGGGGCTCAGTCCCATAATCCTGAGATCATGACCTGAGCTGAAATCAAGAGTTGGTCACCAAACCAACTGAGCCAACTCATCATGAGAACCTTAATTACATCTACAAGGACCTGTTTTTGAAATAAGATTACATTCATAGGTTCTGGGGGTTAAGACATAGACATATCTTTTTGAGGGCCATTATTCAACCCGTTCAAATACCCATTAAACCTGTTGGTGTTTAGGTAGAGCAAGAAACTGCTCTACTGGTATTATTAAACCTATTTTGAAAAATAGGTTGAAAAAAGAGGCATTAAAAATAATCAAGGGGCACTTAGATGGCACAGTCATTTGGGACTCCGACTATTGATTATGGTTCAGGTCATGATCTTAGGGCCATGAGATCAAGCCCTTCGTCGGGCTCGACTGGCTGTGTAGCCTGCTTACGATTCTCTCTCTGCCCCTCCTGCCTCTTGTGCACATGCTCGCTTTCAAATAAATAAATCAACATAAAAACAATTGATAAAAGAATAAAAGTGAGCTACACATATCCTACAATTCAGTTGTTCCATTCCCAGGTATGAATCCTAGAGCAGTGGTTCTTAAAGTATGGCCCATGAAACTCTGAGGGAATCTCTGAGATCCTTTCAGAGGGCCTGGGAGGTTAAAATTATTTTTATAATCCTAATATGTTGTTTGCCTTTTTCACTGTGTTGACATTATACTGATGTAGCAAATATAATGGTGGGTAAATTTGCTGATGCCCTAGCATGAATCAAGACAGAGTGGCACCAAATTGTTAGTAGTCATTGTATTCTTCACCACTTTGCACTAATGATAGCATGCCAGTTTTATATTAAAATGTTCTTAAATAAGCAACAAGCAAATACTAATTTTGTTGAGTTTCAACCTTTGAGTGCCTTTTTTTTTTAAAGATTTTATTTATTTATTTGAGAGCCAGTGAGCACAGAGAGAGCATGAGCTGGGGGAAGGAGAGGAAGAAGCTGACTCCCCTGCTAAGCAGGTACCCCAATGCAGGGCTCTATCCCAGGACCCTGGGATCAGGACTTGAGCTGAAGGCAGACGCTTAACTGACTGAGCCATCCAAGTGCCCCTGAGTACATATATTTTTAATATTTTGTGTGGCAAAATAGGAAATGCATATAGCATTTGCATGTGCCAAAAGTTGATGGTCTTAAAGCGAAGCACTTAATGCAATGATTTGAATTGCAAGCTGAAGCCTTTCTTTTCCATGGAGTACCATTTTCACTTAAATGGTTAAAAACCATGGTTATTTATACTTGGGTATTTGGCAAACAGTTTCTCAGAAATAGATAAAGCACCTCTGACACTTCAAGGAAAACAAGTGAGTTTTTATTGCCAGTGATAAAATATAAGCTTTCAAGTGAAAGTTTGGAATTTTAGAAATGCTCTTTTCCCTATTGTGAGCTGGACCACTTTCCAGTACTTAAAAGACTTTCCTGTTATAATGGGTGATGATATTAATCAGCCATCTTTTCATATTGTATGATGAAATACGTCAACACTGGGAAGATCTTCATAACTCGGTGAACCAATGCTTTCCAAGTGACCCGTGATGATTTAGAAAATCATTCATGAGTAAAAATATCCATTGAAAGTACAAAGTTGACTGAAGGATGTAATGTAACAGATCACAGAAAGTTTATTGATATGATTTCAGATTCCACGTGACAGCTAACATGGGAGAAACTACCAATTGTCAAGTTTTGGTGTGACATCAAAAAAGAATATCCACAATTATCCATAAAGACTATTAGAATACACTTCCCTTTCTAATTACATATATTCTTTGTGAGGCCAGATTTTCTGCATATGCTTCAACCAAAACAACATACAGCCACATATTGCAGACAGAAGGAGATATGAGAATCCAGCCGTCTTCTGTTAAATCATTAAAGATATTTTTAAAAATGTAAAACAATTCCTCTCCTTTCCACTAAGCCCTTCTCTGTTTGCATCAGCCAAAATCCTTACTTAAACTAACAGACTTTATAGTAATGTGATTCACTAAGTCATGAGATTAAAAATTGTATCTAAATGCAACAAGTGAAATTATATAAAAGCAAATGTAAATCGTAACAGTTAAACATTTCTTTTGACCCAGATGGTGTACTTTTTCTTGTTTTTACTCTCTCTAGAAATAGCAAGTGAAGCAGAATCTCCAGTACCTTCCTACTCTCACCTACACAGTGAAAGCTCTATTCCAGAAGAATTGGGCAGCCCTGCTGTTGGATATATACAATCTGAGTCTGTAGTTCAGGAGCAGCCAGGGAGTCCAGATCATAGTGTACTTACTGAAGAAATGGTTTTTTCACAAGAACTGGAATCTTCTACCTCTCCTAGTAAACATGTAAGTTAATATATATTTATTCCTCAAAACTTCTTTAGACAAAAGCCTGTCTAAAAGGTATATTAGTAACAGGTGTTTTCTTTTTTCTTAACAGTTATATTCTTGCAATTCGTGACAGTGTTGACTATCACCCATACCTGCAACATGCAGTATGTGATATTTGAACAGGAGTAAAGCTTTTTATTGACTTGTAAAGATTTATAAATATATGAATTTTAGCTTTAGTGGCAGTTTTAAATTTTATATTATTAGGTCTATTAATGTTGAAAGGATAGAAACTTCTAAAATCTTTAAAAGATAATTTAAGATTGGGGCACCTGGCTGGCTCACCCAGTAGAGCACGTGACTCTTGATCCCACGGTCATGAGTTCGAGCCCCACATGTATGTGGAAATTACTTAAATAAATAAAACTTTTTTAAAAAGATAATTTAAGTTTAATTTAAATTTAAAGATAATGTATAGGAACAATACAAGTTCTTATTAAAATCTGTATTCTATTATATAATAGAAACAATGAGATCTTAAACAGCAATGTGCCTTTTCTATATTTAGCTAATAACTGCCCTTATAAATCAGAATAAAAGTAGTGGTTTCGTCTCTTTAAAACAGATCTGAAATGGTTATTTACTCTAAATTAGAGTAATGGTCACTGTTAGAATAAGGTTTTCCACATTTCTTTAATTCTATACTTCATTAAAAAAAAAACCTGATAAAAGCTTAAGCTAGAAGCTTAATTTTTTTAAATTTGATTTTATAAGGTATATGAAGGAATTAGCATAATATTAAATATGAAGTGAATACAAACTTTGTTAAAGTCTCTCTTTGTCTAAAAAATACACTTAAATTCAGAAGGGAATATTCTTTGGTAGAGTCTTCATTTTATTGTGGGTTTAAAGAATGAATTGCATTTCCCCTGTTGAAAAATCAGATTCATGTCTATTATGACACCTAAAAGATTTGGGGAAAAAAACATTTTTTATCCAGTAATCCAATAAAGAACCTGTTCTGCGCTATGTTGGAAAAGACTCCCGTGCCTTGGGCACAAACCTGAAAACAGAGGTTTTAGATTATAAAAGGCTTCTATTTAAATTATCATGTTAGCAAATTCTTAGTTATTATGTGAAAATAGGCTTGTATATAATTCTATGTGGAATTTACAAAGCAAACTATGTTTTTTGCCACAATCTTATTTCCTGTGAATTGATTAGATCCTACCTAGCATTGTTATTGAGATTCAAAATAGCCACCACCTGATCAAACACTAAAAATTAGCTTTTTTCCTCACAAAAAAAAAAGTCAAATCTAGTGTGCCTTAGAGTGATTTTTAAAATAAAAACCAATGGGATCCCTGGGTGGCGCAGCGGTTTAGCACCTGTCTTTGGCCCAGGGCGCGATCCTGGAGACCCGGGATCGAATCCCACGTCGGGCTCCCGGTGCATGGAGCCTGCTTCTCCCTCTGCCTGTGTCTCTGCCTCTCTCTCTCTCTCTCTCTCTCTCTAACTATCATAAATTTAAAAAAATTAAAAAAAAAATTTTAATAAAAAATAAAATAAAAACCAATATTTATTGATTGCTTATTACCAAATGCCAGCTAATATGCTAAATGTCTTATGTGGATTATCTTCACAACAATTCTGTAAATACTGTTTTAAGCCCCTTTCTGAAGCTCAGCAGGCTAGGAAGCTTTCCCAAATTCACAGATACAGGAAGTGATGATAGCTAGGAATCAAAGTAGGTGTTCTCAGGGTAGAAATTATGTCCTTCATAATAATCTCTTGTGGACAATCTTCTTATGTCTTCTTTCATTCCTCCTTTCTTCTCTTTTTCCCTTCTTTCCACAAAACCAGTACATATTTAGTGTTTTTAAGATTTATTTTTCAGTTTTGTTGAGATAAAATTGAGACACATCACTGTATAAGTTTTGTGTACAACATAATGGCTCGACGTACATATATTGTGAAATGATTATTACATTAAGTTTAGTTAATATCTGTCAGCTCATATAGTAACAAAATAATGTCTTTTTCGTTATAATGAGAACATTTATGTTCTTCTCTTAGCAACTTCCACATAATACCATGCAACAATATTAAGTATAGTCATCACATTGTATATTATATCCCTAGGACTTGTGTATCTTATGACTGGAAGTTTGTATCTTTGCCCAATTCCCCCCACCTCAGATAACCACAAACCTGATCTCTTCTATGAGTTTGAGTTTTTTTAGATTCTACATATAAGTGAGATCATACAGTATTTGTCTTTCTCTGACTTATTTCTTTTAGCACAGTGCCCTCCAGGTCTATCCATCTTGCAAATGGCAGGATTTCCTTCTTTCTTTATGGCTGAAGAGTATGCCTCTGTGTGTGTGTGTGTGTGTGTGTGTGTGTGTGTGTGTGTGTATACGCATGCATGTGCACATGTGTGTGTGTGCAAGTGCACATAAATGCACCGCATTTTCTTTATCCATTTATCTATCAGTGGAGAACTACCATATGATCAAGCAACTCTACTTCTGGGTATATATCTGAAAGAAATTACTATGTCAAAAGGATACCTGCACCATGTTTAGAATTCTTTTAATTAAAAATTAAGAGGGTGGGATCCCTGGGTGGCGCAGCGGTTTGGCGCCTGCCTTTGGCCCAGGGCGCGATCCTGGAGCCCCGGGATCGAATCCCACATCGGGCTCCCGGTGCATGGAGCCTGCTTCTCCCTCTGCCTGTGTCTCTGCCTCTCTCTCTCTCTCTCTCTGTGACTATCATAAATAAATAAATTAAAAAAAAATTAAGAGGGTAAATATCACTTAAACAGTAACCACTCCTACATTATTACAAACTTTTTTAAAAAGTGTGCTGCTTTATAACTTTTTTCTGTAATTTTAAAAGAATTGAGGTTTTATCCTTTGTGTAATTTATAAACATTTTATACCATAGAGTTATTTAAAATTAAAATTCTTGGTAAATATTATCTTTAACTGTTTGGTATCTCGAATATTAAATAGATTTTACAAATATATCACAAAACAGTTCCCATTTGGTTTTCTGTTTGAACAGTCACCTCCTAAGAGCTGCACATCTGTGTCAAAGCAAGAGTCTAGCAAAGGAAGTCATAGGACTGGAGGACAGTATCGTCTACCTGTCAAGTCCCAGCAACACTGTTACAGTTGGTCAGATGAGTCATTATCTATGACACAGTCAGGTAAGACTGATAACAAGGAGTTAGTGTTCTTTGTATAATACATTTTGTTTATCCATATGTTAGTATCATGTTATCCCTCATTGCATTTGTAAAGGCTTTTTGCTTGCCAAGATTAAATCACATAATTTCATGGTTTTTCATTGATAATCATTTGCCTAACTACATAAAATACGACACACTGTTATATTCTTGGGTTGTTTATAGGCAGTCATTTATTCATCAGACATTGTTGGATTTTTTTTCAATGTGCCAGATACTGCTTAAGTGTTCCCTACTGCTCTGTGCATAACCTGTGAAACCAGACAGCATATTACTGTGATCAGACTTTACCCAGTGGGTCTTCCTAACTAGCATAGAAACTCCTGGAAAGGAGAGTCCATATTTTGTTAACAGGTGTGGCACCAGACCTAGCAGATACTTTACATTGCACATGCCAGGTATTTATTAAATGTTTTTTGAATGAATTAATGATGACCATGAGGAGAGATAGCAGGAGGTAGTGCAGGATAGTTTAAGTTTTAAAGGAGAAAAGGTAGAGAATAGATTGCAAAGGGCAGTGGGGAACATTGTCTATTTTCCTGTAACCTCTATTCTACTATAATCTCTATGGTGTTAGATTTGGAAGAATGAACAACCTCTCTCTATAAGACTTAATCTTGGGAAGCATATCTATATAGGCAGTGTTCAGTTTATATAGTTTATATCCCAATCTTCCTTGGAAGATTAATACTGTATTGAGTGTATGCCTTTTGAGCTCATTTTTAGTTTGCATTTGAGAGTAGACATTTAATAAAAGAAAAATGAAAATACTATTCTTGTTTTGGTCTCTGATTCTATTCTGTGCCCCCTGTTTTCAGTGTTTCAAATGATAGTAAATCATGGGATATTCTCACATTTGTATTTATAAACTACTCTTTTTCTTTGAATAACTGCATAGTATTTCAAATAATAGATATTTTGCAACTTAGTTAACCGTTTCCCTAGTGATCATTTAGATTTTCTCAAAATTGCCAATACTATAATGAACATCTTCTGTATATTGTTGAATATTTCAGTAAGAATACATTCTTAGAAATTGAATTACTTAGGTCAAACCAGTTGAAGAATGTTGTCTACCATATTTATCTGTTGAAAATTATTATTATTTTATATATTTGTTTTCATGTGCTCTGGTGAAGAGTTAGTGCCAGTGGAATAACATGTCAGTAGACATAAACTTGATACTTGGAAACATGGATTCTTTTCTTGGCTTTATTACTCACTGGTGACTTTCTCCAAGTTTCTTTTCCATATTAGGCATCATAACCATCCTTGCATGAGTTATGGACCAACAGTTAATGCTCATGTTAATAAGATACTATTTTATTGGTAAAATGTAATTCAAGTAAGAATGGTTTTAGAGAAATAGCTCTGAGATTTCTAAACTATAGATCCCATCTACCTATTAATGATGATATCATTATAGGTAGTGTTTGTGGTCAGTTTTAGTGTATTGGAATTATATAATGCTTTTCTCACTTGAGTGATGGAGAGTGTGTTACTAGCCAAGTACCTATTGGCTGCGTGTGTCAAATAATCAGGAACTTAATTTTTTCAATTAGATTATTCTGTCCATCAGGTTATTCTGTCTTGACGTGTTTAAACAAATCAAAATATCATTTACTTGTCTCCTCCTCTCTCCCCCACTACCCAAAAAAAACCCTGTGGGAGAGAATTCCATAAAGGCAATAAATTAGAGTTGCTTGGGTAAAAAAACAATTTCTAAAGATTCTCTTAGATGCTACTAATGATGTACTATGCAGTAATACTATATTAAGGCAGCGAATATATTCCCATTCACTCTCATAGACTTTATTTAATTTCTACCTTTCATTTGTATACTTTTGGTTTCTTTAGTACTTAAAAGTAGAAACATTCTCCAAGGTCTTTCATCTAAAAGCTCCAAGTTTTTCATCAACCACTGTTAAATCTTCACAACCATAGATGATAAATATTTTTATTAGAAAAATCACTGCTGGGGGGCGCTTGGGTGGCTCAGTTGGTTAAGTGTCTGTCTGCCTTTGGGTTGGGTCGTGATCTCAAAGTCCTGGAATTGAGCCCTGCATCGTGCTCCCTGCCATGCTTCTCCCTGTCCCTCTGCCTGCCCCTTTCCCTGCTTGTGCTCTCTGTCAAATAAATAAAACCTTAAAATCACTGCTGGCATATGCAATTTAAAAAATATATTTAAAATAATCATTTTGGAAGGGGGACAAAGTTGAAACTAAATCTGTGGGAGTATAATGGTCCTGTTTACAATTTTATCAAAGTAATGTCTCAAGTTTTGGAAGCACATAAAAGTTTATCAAGCTAAAAGGAACACAGTTTTAAAAGATGCAAAGGTATGGGTTTATACTTCATTTTAGAAAGGTTTTAATTTTTAGGTCAGCCTGCAGTCCTGTTCCTAATCATTATACTAGAATCATCAATTGAATCTCTACAAAGCCTGTCACTAAGGATTCAGGGTCTTTTAACCCTGAAACCAATTGATTGACTTTTTTTTCAGAAATTAAAAAACAAAACAAAACAAAAAAAACAAGGGAGATAGTTGCTCTTTCCCACCCACCACCATTTTTTAGTTTTAGACCAAAAAATATATTACCTAAAATGTAGCTACATAAAATGTTTGTCTTAAGTGAGAATGAACCCTACCACCGTTTATTGAGCTTTTATGGTAGTCGTGGTGCTGTGCTGTATACTTTATCCACCTTACTTAATCTTCATATCAATTCTAGAAATTGGTAGGGGTCAACCACCTTATGGACTACCAGTAGTAGATCCAGAATTGAAAATGGCTTTTACTACTACATTATTTTGTGAGTGTTGATCAGTAAATAGTGAGCTTTGCCCATATGAAGGTATGATGCCACCATGGTATAAGATGGGTATAACTTTCTTGAGATACCTTAGGTCCGCAACATAGAAGTGACAGGAACTTGGATTTCATTATTTCTAATCCAGATACTGGGATCACATTATCAAAAAAGACTATCCTCCTTTTGCACTTAAATCAGTTCCATAACTAGTTCTTGTGCAATTTAATCTGAAGTACCTGATAAACACCTGGTTATTTACAGCATAATGTTGTAGTATACATCTGAGTCTTCAGATATGTATACATAGTATTTCTATTTTAATAGTACTTCTATTGCTGTTAAATGTCTCACTCAACATTAGTGTCTGGAAATGACACCATTGTGTGATTTTAGGAAAAGGTGTGAGGAATAGTCATTTTTATTCTATGTAATTTCCAGGTGAAATGAAATAAGTATCTTTAAATAATACTATTTTCATATCAAGTGGCACTTATTATAATGAAATGTCTTTTTCATGATTTTGTTATGACTGGACATCTACTTTGTGTATGTGTGTGTGTAGGGAACTATTGGGAAGAAAATAAGATTTAACTAGCTTCATTTCAGTTATTTTAAATATTTTAAGAGCTTTTAAAGAATGGTTACAGCAGAGTATATTTCTTTGAAATTTCTCTCTTTCCTTTTATGTGGTATTAAGACATCATCTGATGATTCACCATCAGTTTAAAATGACAGAATTTCAGGGCACCAGGGTGGCTCTGTTGGTTGAGAGTCTGATTCTTGGTTTTGATTCAGGTCATGATTTCAGGGTTGTGAGATCGAGTCCTGAAGTTGGGCTCCACACTCAGTGGAAAGTCTGCTTAGGATTCTCTCTCCCTTTCCCCCTCACTCTGCTTGCACACTCCCTCTCTCTTTCTTTCAGATAAATAAATCTTTAAAAAAACAATAAAAATAAAATTACAAAATCTCAGGGTGTCTGGGTGGCTCAGTTAAGTATCCAACTCCTGATCTAAGCTCAGGTCTTAATATTAGGGTTGTGAGTTCAGGCCCAATGTTGGGCTTCATGGGCATAGAGCCTACTTTAAGAAACAAAAAAAAAGAATTTCAATTTGATTTTAATATGACTTAAAAACAACTAAGGGGAGGGACAGGTAAATATTAATTATCTTATCATTAGGGAATAATTCCTTACAATTTCCAAATTTCTCTAACCTAAAAGTTTTTCAACTTCCAGTTGCTTGTCTCACCAAGACAGGATACCTTGAGAGATTTATTTGCAATTTCAAATAGTACAATTAGAAAGTGAAGATAAATAGGAGGAGACTCCCCTCCTCACCCAACAGAGATTTAGGGGAAAAGTGGGGGGATGCAAATCACTAATAAATTTTTTTCAAAAGCTCAAATTCTTTAATTTTAAATGATAGATTGACTTTATTTAGGTGTATTATTTGCACTGCTGCTTTTCATTAATAGTTATTGAATTAACTATTTTTAAAAAGATTTATTTACTCACTTGAGAGAGAAAGGGAGCGAGGGGGATTAGGGGCAGAAGGGGAGAGAGAGAGAGAGAGAATCTCAAGCAGACTTCCTGCTGATCTGGGAGCCTGAATTAGAGCTCAGTCCCAGGATCACAAGTTCATGACATGGTCCAAAATGAAGAGTCAGTCACTTAACCAACTAAGCCACCCAGGTACCCCAAATAAACTATTCTGAGTTAGGGATCCCTGGGTGGCTCAGCGGTTTGGCGCCTGCCTTTGGCCCAGGGCATGATCCTGGAGACCCGGGATTGAGTCCCACGTCGGGCTCCCTGCATGGAGCCTGCTTCTCCCTCTGCCTGTGTCTCTGCCTCTCTCTCTGTGTCTCTCATGAATAAATAAATAAAATCTTAAAAAAAAAAAAAACTATTCTGAGTTAAAGCTAAATAAAAGATTTTGTATCTCTTTCAGAAACAACATCTGACCAAAGTGACATTGAAGGTAGAATCAGAGCCCTAAAGGATGAGTTGCGGAAAAGGAAATCAGTTGTGGACCAGCTGAAGAAGGAACAGAGAAAACGGCAGAAGGAAAGATTGAAAGCCCAAGAAGCCAGTCTGATCAAACAATTAGAGGTTAGACATAGTAGGAAGAGGGTTTAATATAAAGGCTAATGTATATGTAAAGTCTAAATGTTTTTAATATTGTTAATAAAGTAATGGATTAGAAGTTTTCAGTATTAGTTTGGTACATATTTTAACCTCTTTTTAAAAAATCTGAGGCTGGCTATCTAAACTCTTGCTTAAAATATTAAACATTAAAATAATAAATCTTATGAAGTAGTAAGTAAATATTAAAATCAAGTATTAAAGATTTTTTTCCTGAATAAGAAAGGTTATTAGGCCTATGAAAGATTTATATCCATGCCCTCTGAAGCAAAGAATCATTAGATAATTCTATTTAAAAAAAAAAGATTAATAATTCTAGCTATTGAAATTATTACTACCTTTTTAAAAACAATTTGTTTTTTAAGCACTTTATTAAAGTGATTCTGTACTACTTGAATGGCTCCAAAATGATGATTATAAACTTGACTCTTCTCCCAAGTTTTAGCAGCCTTTCCTGATTCTATCCCAGGCTGGAAACCTGGTTTTGATAAGTTCCTTATTCTATTTTCTCCTATCCATTTGATCACTGGGTCCCATTAATTCTTTTTTTTATAAATCTTCTTGCTTGTCATTTTCCATTCCAACTGCCATCACACTATTTGGAGCCTCATGACCTCTCTGCATAGCCTCTGGAATGTCCTTGTCTCTGGTTGCTTCCCTGTTGCTTGTATACCTTCTGCCAGCCTAGTGTTCCTTAAATGCCACATTGATCATAGAATCAGTTTAAACTTCCTGCTCCTCACAAGATTTCCTTCTCATGGAGTTACCAGGGAAGACCATTCAGCTTCTATATGAACACTTTCAGTAATCAGAAATTTCAGATTTTGAAGGCAGTTGATATCATTGTTGGACTTTAGGTTCTCCAAATGTTAGAAAGCTTTTGTTATGTTTAGCCAGTATTTCTGTCCCTGTAATGGTCCTTGTTGTGGTCACACCAAATATGTGTTCCTCTTACCTATATTAGTTTAATCATCAGATATTTAAGTGCCTATTTGTATACCAGGAACTTAGCTAATAACGTCACACATATTCTTCATTTATCCTTAAGCAACAAGGTATGGCTTTACTATCCCTTCTTACAGATGAGGAAACTGAGTTTCAAGGAGATTAGTGGTATTCAGGAACACAGCTCTTAAGTGGTAAAGCTAGGATTTTAATATATCTCTAATTCTGAATTTTGTACCCTTACCATTATGCTACACTATCTTCCACATGGAAAATAAGGCTGTTAACAGATGTGGAGAAAATAGACATTTACATAGGTACACGATATAGAGAAGGGAACAGGGATTGTAACTTGCACAGATGTTTAGAAGTAAGAAAAGTGACTAAGGTAGAATGGCCATACTAGCAAGATCATGTTGGAAAGTAGTGGGAAACACAATTTAAAAATAAAGATCATGTTCAGGACTTTAGAATCAAATGAGTTTGGACTTCAGGTCAGCAGTCTTCAACCTGACCACACATTAGAATTAACTGAGGAGCTTTTTGAAAAATATGAATATCCAGGCTCACTCCCAGAAGTATTAATTCATCTAGGATGGGGCCTAGGATTTAAAAGCACTAGTGTAGGTAATGAGGTGCCATTGAAAATTAAATGAAATGCTTAGATTGAAAAGCCTTGCACAAAAATGTTCATTAATGGATATGCCAACCAGAAAGATCTCTAGAAAAGTGCCATAGAATCCATGTCATTCAGCATTTTATTAAGTGGTTTACAGACAAGAGAAAGTTCTGTATTTAGGTTTTAGAATTACAGAATATGTTGGAGAAATACATAATATATAGCATTTCATATACAAAATCATTTGGATTTTATATAATCACAAATGTAATAAATCAACTACATTCATGTAAGTATAGCTCTTACATCAGAATTCAGAGGAAGATAATATGGATAGTGAAAGTTGTAAAAGTAGGGATTTTAGCCCAAGTGTTAGGGATCTATAGCAATTGAGTAGCATGTGTATATTCATTCATTCATTCTTAATATTTAGTGATAGCCTGTTTGGGACCAGACACTGAGTAGGTATTGAACATACAGCATTAAACAGAACAGATGTAGTCTCAAATAGTGATGTAAAAGTAGGAATTTTAACCCAGAAAACTAAGAAATATAGTAGATGAATTATTGCTTCATAGGTATTAAATGTCTGTAGAGTGGAGACTTTGTCATTTCCTAATTGATTTAGGATTATAGTCACACATTTTGCTTATTATACATAGACTATTTTAAGAAGGATCTATGAGTAACTATTTTTTTTTTCTATGAGTAACTATTGATAGCACTCTAGGGAATGATGTGATATTGGGAGAAAGATTTTTTACATTATATCTTCTTCACTGTTTGAATATTTTATCATAAAATATACTATTTTCTAATTTAAAATAGTTTTTTAAAATTCTGTATAGTGACTCCTCTGATTTTTCTAAACTTAGTCATATGATGAATTCATTAAGAAAACTGAAGCAGAACTTAGCCGAGATTTGGAAACATCACCAACAGCCAAGCCTCAGATTAAAACACTCTCCTCAGCTTCTGAAAAACCCAAGATCAAGCCCCTCCCGTTACACAGGTAGAAATTTGTGATAACTTATCTATATTCTGCCTTCTTTGAGAAAAGTTTGTGAAAAGCATAAGACTTTTTTAGTAGAGCTATCTTTTAAGTAACTGTGAAATTGTAGAAGTAAAATTAATGGTTAATATTTTTATTTTCACTAAAGTAAAATTGTTATGTATGATATAATCAGATCAAATGGTATAAGGTCCAGATTTAAAAATATATTTTGAATTCTGAAATCTGGTGGTTGCAATGAAAATAGTAGCATTGTAAGTTGTTATAGACCTTTTGAAAAGCAGTTTGTCAGTGTTTCAAAAGTAAAAAACAATCTGTGACTTTTGACTCAGTAATTCCACTTCTGGAAACCTACCTTGAGAAAATATGGGCTACCAAAAATCTGTGTTATCTAACATCCTTTATCAATATAACACACTGGAGCTTGGTATATCATTGAAACCAAGCATAATAGGATGTTGCTAAAGTTAGAATAGACTGGAAAAATAAAAAGTAAATTGTGAAAACCTTGAACTCAGTCATTCTTAGTAGTATCCACTTTACTTTTCAGAAGAGGTGAAGCCTTTGAAGGTTTTTAAAGAAAATATTTAGGAATTTTTTTGTCTGTTACAAAAGTAATGTATACTCATTATAATTAATTTCACATTACCTGAGTTTGAATCCTGGCTTCAATACCACTTAGCTATTTAACTTTGTCAGGAAAGTTATTTAATCCCTCTATGCTTTGTTTTTTTTTTAGTAGGGATTTATATCCCTATAATAACACCTGGCTAATTAACTTCTTATGAGGGTTAAAAGACAACTTAGAACAGATGTTAGCATACAGTTAGCACTACATATTAATTACTATTATTATTTTTATTAGAATACTGAAGGAAGCAGTAAAAAGAAAGCCTTAAATTATATACCCGACTACCTCAAAATTGCAAATGTCAACAGTATTTCCTTTTAGGACTTATTATGCTTAGATTTTTATGTGTATTTTTTCATTGTTATAAACTTTACATTTTGTTTTTAGATTTCTACATAATATACTATTGAATGGTTTTATAGTTTTATTTTCTAGGCTATTGGAGGATTTTAACCAGGGAATGATACAATCACATTTGTGTTCAGAGAGATTTTTCTGACTACTCTATGAAGGAAAGATAGAAAAGAGTAAGCTTGGAAGCAGGGAGAATAGGAGTCTAAACCAGACCTCAAATAATCAGTGATAATAAGAACAGAGGAGATAAATTTAGAAATATTTAAGAAATAGGGGCATCTAACTCGCTCAGTGAAACATGCAACTCTTGATCTTAGGGTCATAAGTTTGAGCCCCATGTTGGGAGTAGAGTTTATTTTTAAACAAAAAGAATTTATCCTTAAAAACACTTAAAAAATATTTAAGTAGACTTGACTAATTAAAGTTCTAGATAGTGAAGCAGGAGAAATCTAGAATGACTTACAGATTTGTCTTAAGTAGTTGCTTGAGTCAAAGTTCCATTAACCTAAATGGAAAACTAGAGATATTCTTTTGTGGGAAGTGTATAATTTTCATTTTAGACTAATTGTGCCCATAGTTGACTTAAGGGGAATTATACAGGAAAGAGATCAGGGTGAGATATATGGGGATGATCAGCATAAAGATGGTGGTTGAATTTATTCAGAGAGAATAAAAGGGAGCCAAGTACTAAATAGGATAAAATAGCATTTAAAGGCATTATAAAGAGAGTAGAAGACAAATACTGTAACTTCACAAATAAAGAGAAGGCAAGAAAATGAAGAATGTAATTTTTCCTGTTAAAGAATAAGAGAGGGGCAAAATTTTGAGGCTTATGGCATAATTACAAGCTAAGAGGAAAAAATTAGTTGAAGGACTAAAGATGATAGGAAAGAGAATATACATATAATTGAAGAGTACCATTAATGATCGGTGGAACTGTGTGAGATTTTAGGCAGAAAGAGGTTCAAACAGTCAACTTTGAATAAGGGTGAAGGACCCCCTTTTTTCTTTCCTGCAGATAAGGAAAGGCAGATAAGGATAGCTATGAATATAGATATATTTGTAGATGGAAAATTTGACAGTAAGAAAGTTCATGCTGGTGGACTCTGTTTTTCTCACTAAAGAAGCAAGATCATCTACTGAGAGTGATGAAGGCCAGAAATAGGCTTGATGAAAGTGACAGGATGGGACACCTCCCGGAAGCAGAAGTAGTTGTCTAAGACTTGACGGCTTTTTGTTACTAGTTATTGTAATGTCAGCAATACATTTGTTTCTGCTCATTAATTTTTCTGTTTCAGATCTGAAACTGCAAAGAACTGGAAATCACTAACAGAATCAGAACGCTCCAGAGGATCGTTGGAGTCCATTGCTGAACACGTTGGTATGTAACTAGAAAAAAATAATTCTGTATCTACAAAAACTATGGATTTATGCAAATGCCTACACAATTCTACCTCTGTATTTTTTTTTATTAAAAAATGAATTTCTTGGGGATCCCTGTGTGGCTCAGCAGTTTAGCACCTGCCTGGGTTCCTGGGATCGAGTCCCACGTCGGGCTCCCTGCATGGAGCCTGCTTCTTCCTCTGCCTGTGTCTCTGCCTCTCTCTTTCTCTCTCATGAATAAATAAATAAATAATTTTAAAAAAATTCTCTACAGGGCAGCCCCGGTGGCCCAGCGGTTTAGCTCTGCTTTTGGCCCAGGGCATGATCCTGGAGACCCGGGATTGAGTCCCACATCAGGTTCCCTGCATGGAGCCTGCTTCTCCCTCTGCCTATTTCTCTGCCTCTCTGTGTCTCTCATGAATAAATAAATAAAATCTTAAAAAAAAATGAATTTCTTAAAGATAGTAATTATTGGGATTTTAAGTTACTTTGATATTTTAAAGTGATTTGGTTATATATAAATTTTGTTAATAAGTCTTTTTGTCTCAAATTCATGATAAAAACTGAAGCATAAAGGCATTACTCTAAAATGGCTGAATGTATCATTGGTTTCATTAATCAGATTTTATAACTGATTATATATTTTTAGCCTATACTGTTGTTCAGAATTAAGTGGTCATATATATTTTTTCAATTTAATCCAAAGAAATATAAGAATTATTGAAAATAAAGTATAATTCAATGAGGAAATAAAGCTGAGACATAAAATAGCCTACTTAGAAGCAATGACAAAACAGATTTGAATTCAAAACTTTTAATTCTTGATTTGTTAGCTCATCAAATCTTTTTTTCCCTTCATTTTAACTCTTAAAGTGCTTTATTTGAGGTACCTGGGTGGTTCAGTTGGTTAAACAGCCAACTCTTGATTTCAGCTCAGGTTAGGGTCCTGGAGTGGAGCCCCACATCAAGCTCTGCGCTCAGTGGGGAGTCTGCTTGAAGATTGTCTCTCTGTCTCTCTGCCCCTCCCCCTAGACTTGAGCACTTTCTCTCTCAAATCTTTTTTTAAAAAATGCTATATTTGCAGAAATAATTATCTTTTTTCTTGTGTTTTTTTTTTACATTTGAGAGCTTAATTGAATTCCTCAGGAAAATTCATTCTTTTTGAAGTACATATAGAATACTTCCCTTCCTTCCTTCATTGTTTTTCTATATGAAATATGTATATAATATCCATCGTACAGTTCTGGTTTTGCATGGTTGAGGATGATCATGCAAATCAGTGTCTCCATAAACTGAGAGACATTTTTCTACACTTTATAAGTTAAGACAACACTTATGAAATTATTTCAAAATTTAAATTTTCAGTCATTCTATTCTGGATATTGTTGGTTTAATATATTCTTTTAAAGGAAAACCTTACCTTATACAGTAACCAAAACAGGTTATATTTATTGACCAGAGTTTTTCCTAATGAAGATTTAGCTTTTATTTAACCTTTCATTCCCGAAGTTAAAAGATTGTGGTTAAATAATTTTGATATGATTTTTTCTTTTCCTTTAAGATGCTGCATTGGCAGGTTCCGAGAGATCAGTACCAGAAAGGTCACTGTCTGCATATGCAAAGAAAGTGATTGAATTGGATAGACAAACAGAAGAGCATTTCCAGACTTCGTCTCCAATTCTTAGATCATCAAGAACTAGAGCAGAATCTGGAGATTCTCTGGAAAACGTACCTTCCTTACCTCTTCTCAAAGAATTGAATGTCTCTAATAGAATTCTGGATGTGTCAGATGCCAAGGTTGAGGAAGACTCTAGTCAAAAATCAGAAATACAAGAAGTAGACTATACAAAAGTGGAAGAAAGTGTGATTGAAGAGGCCTATTCGAAACAATCTAGGAAGTCTGATGTCTTACTGAAACTAGACCTAGAACAGGGAGACTCATCTGAAATTCTTTCAAGGAAAGATCTTTCTTTAGATTCTATAAATGTTCAGAAAGACTTAGTTAGATTAGCCATTGAAAATCTTCATAGAAAGGAGTTGAAAGAGTCAGATCAAGATATGGATCATAGTCCAAACATCCAATCAGAAAGAGACATTCAGGAACAAAAGAACATAAAGGAAAGGGACTTATCTTTGTTAGAACATCTTTTTGCTCCTAAAGAGATTCCATACTCTGAAGATTTTGAAATGTCTTCCTTCAAGAAAGACATTTCAGCTGAATTGTACAAAGATGACTTTGAGGTGTCATCTTTGTTGTCACTCAGGAAAGACTCTCAGTCCTGCAGAGACAAGTCACAGCCAACCAGGAACTCTACAAGTAGAGCCATTAGCTTTGGCAGTGATGATGAAATCAGTGAGTGCCTCAGTGAGAAAAGCCTTTCTGTTCAGAGCAGTGTCCACTCTGAGAGGCTGTTAGAACTCAAGTCCCCTACTGAACTTATGAAAAGTAAGGAGCGCAGTGATGTAGAGCATGAACAGAGAGTTACAGAAACCCCTTCCTTGGTTTCAGTTTCTGTGGCAGATGAGTTACATGATTTCCACATTGGTGATAGGGTGTTGATTGGCAATGTTCAGCCAGGAACTCTTCGATTCAAAGGTGTGACTAGTTTTGCAAAAGGATTTTGGGCTGGAGTAGAGTTGGATAAAGCTGAAGGAAATAACAATGGAACATATGATGGCATTGTATACTTTGTGTGCAAAGAGAAACATGGTATTTTTGCTCCTCCTCAAAAAATATCTCACATTCCAGAAAACTTTGATGACTATGTAGACATAAATGAAGATGAAGATTCTTACTCAGATGGACAGTATCAATACTATAATCAAGAACAAAAAGATACAGTGGATTCCAAGTTTGATAAAGAAAAGGACGCAATTGATTATTTTTATGAGAATTCTCCATCTAGTATGCACAATATAGAAGCCTCACTTGGTAGAAGCCTTAAAATAGAAACAGACAACATTCAGGACATTTCCGGGGTACTTGAAGCCCATGTTCACCAGCAGTCTTCAGTGGATTCACTGATCTGTTCACAGGAAAACAAAAACCTTGTTTCTAGTGCCACAGAAAAGATCTCCATTGCTGTAGAAGACGATACTTTAGATAATACCTTTTCTGAAGAATCAAAGAAGCAACAACAGTTTACAGAAAGGGAAGAGAACCTATATCCCGAGGTGTCAGAGAAGCTTTCTACTCCACTTCTGGATCTTTTAACAAGAGAAAAGAACCAATTGGAAGCCCAACTGAGGTCAACTCAAAGTGAGGAAAAAAAGTCAGAGCAACAGCTAGAAAGAGTCTCTTTACTGACAGACAGTTTACTAACAGTCTTTGTGAAGGACACAGTCAATCAACTACAAGAAATCAAAAAATCTAGGAATGAAAAAATCCAGCTTAGCAATCAAGAGCTTCTTGATGATGATCAAAAGAAAGTTCTACCCCAAGCCCTATCCCCAGATCTTGAGGAACAGTCATCAATTGCTCCAGGTTGCTTCTTAAGGTCTGAATTGGAAGATGAAAAAGAAGAGATTTCTTCACCAGATATATGCCCCAGACCTGTAAGTATTTTATCTAGACAGAATGTCAATTAACAGCTCTTGAGAGTTTTTTTTTTGTGACGTGTTATTTGATAAAAATCACTAGTACTAGTTTTTAAAGGCCTCATCGCTATTTTCCTGTCTGAAGTATAATTGTCCTCTGTTATGTCATGAGTGGTCACTATAGGGTTGTCACAGACACTAGCAGCTTTATGCTGGATTGATGACCCTTGTTTGCTGTCCGCAGGTTAGAGTCCCTTCCAGGATTCACTGAACAGATTTATTTCCTGGAGCTTTCCAGTGGTTCTCAATCCAGTTCATTTTGCCTATGAAATAATTTGTCCACCTAGCTACTCAGTCATAGTTACCCTGAAGATATTAGCAGTTGTGATGTTGATTCTGATAAAACTGAAATATATCCACTATGACATATACTCAGACCATCAGCTTACTTAGGTGCCCATGGACATTTGAACAAAAGTAATGATTTTGAGTAACTTGAGCCAGATAATCACCAAAGGTGAGAAATTTTGTATACCATTAACATACCCCAGAGACAAAAAAGTCCCTCAGAAAACAATGATAAATCAAAAAGAAAAAAAACAACTAATCAATAAACATTGTATAAAAATTCAAGTATAAGGCTTATGTAAGCACAGTTATGGGAAACCAGGTAGTTTTTTCTTAACTTGTTAATTGGCAGCCACCATATTGTTTTTATTTTGCTTATAGAGAAGTAATAAATATACAAATAATATATTTGCTTTGTCTTTAAGAAAAAAAAAAAAACCCAAATGAGTGATCTGAGGTCACTAAATGGTGGTCTATCTGAATGGTTCCAATTCTGTAGGAGAGTCCAGTATTTGGTGCCAGTGGGCAGGAAGAACTTGCGAAGAGACTTGCTGAACTTGAGATCAGCCGGGAGTTCCTGAGTGTGTTAGGAGATGATCAAGATTGGTTTGATGAAGACTTTGGTTTGAGCTCTTCTCACAAGATCCCCAAAAATAAAGCAGAAGAAACAATTGTACCTCTAATGGCAGAACCTAAAAGAGCTCCCCAGAAGCCATGTGAAACACTATTGGCAGTCCCACATACTACAGAGGAAGTAGAAATTCTGGTACATAATGCAGCAGAAGAACTCTGGAAATGGAAAGAATTAGGTCATGATCTTCATAGCATCAGCATTCCTACAAAACTGCTTGGCTGTGCCAGTAAGGGTCTAGATATAGAAAGCACTAGTAAAAGAGTCTACAAACAGGTATGTAACATGGAACGATAATTTAATCTTTGAATTTATTTCTGTTGTCTGAACTTTGGATTCTCAGCCATTTTGTTTTACTTTTCTCTTTCAAGGCGGTTTTTGATTTAACAAAAGAGATTTTTGAGGAAATATTCGCAGAGGATCCCAACTTGAATCAACCTGTCTGGATGAAGCCATGTAGAATCAACTCTAGTTATTTCCGACGAGTGAAAAATCCAAATAACCTTGATGAAATCAAGGTAAACTGCAAACTAGAGAGTATCTCCTTTTTTGACTTGCTATTCATTTATGCAGATCTATAAATGCCATGAAAACAGATACTCTTCTGTGTTATTCACCCTCTGTCCTCAAGGCCTGTCACATAGTGGGTATTGAATAAATGTTTGTTGATTCATTGAATCCAAGAGCAGTGGAGGAATGGGGTGAGTGGGAATCCTGAATTCTCAAGTTTTTGCAAAGCATAGTTTTAACAGTCATTTCCTGTGTGTGTGTGTGTGTGTGTGTATAATTTATAACATTTAAGTTATAACATTTAAGAAAAAATTAGGAAATAGGGAAATAAATTATTGTGATTCATTGGAGTTTTAGGTAAATTTTTGGTGATTTAGAGATAGATATTCTAGAATTACACGTGAAAAGATGTCATATATCAAACAGGCCAGCCCTAGACAGGTGTTACCTTTTCATCTTTGATTTTGGAGGTTTCAGATTAGTAATGTGGTTTTGAAATATGTGGGATAGTAATATGATTTATAAAACATATTATTATCTAAGAAGCCTCTGAAAAGATTAAGTACCCTAAAGCTACAGTAACTCCCAACAAAACTTTAGAGTCACAATGATAGCAATTCTCTGCCTATTCACATGTACAAATATATATATAAATATATTTATATATTTATACTGACAAATACTATATTTTATAATGCAAATTTATTTTATTAATCTATTAATAACAATGAATAAGCTGAAATAAGATAAAATACCTAATATATATCTGTATCTATAATACCTGTGTATGTGTGTGTGCGTGTGTGTATACACAGAATGCATACACACACGCACACACACACAGGTCATATAACAAACAAAGGTTATATTTCCAGTATAGTGCCTCTCAAACTGTAATGTGAGTATGAATCATCTGGAGATTTTGTTAAAATGGAGATTCTTATGCAGCAGGTCTGGAGCAGGACCTGAGATTCTGCATTTCTAACAAGCTCCTTAGTGATGTAGCTTCTCTTGACCCTAGAACCACTCCGAGTAGCAAGGGTCTGGAGTTGTATTTTCCAGACCTTATTTGATCATGGAAAGCTGATTTTTCCCTACAGTGTACCTCCAACTATAGTTGATCCTTGAACATTGTTGGCAGTTAGGGATGCCAACCCCCTACTCAATTGAAAATCTTTATGGATAGTCTACCAGAAAGCTTACAAGTAATAGTTAACACATACTTTGTATATGTATTATATACTGTATTCTTAGAATAAAGTAAGCTAGAGAAAAGAAATGTTATTAGGAAAATCTCAAGAGAAACTACATTTATGGTACTGGAATGTACTCAATTGAAAAAAAATCCATGTGTAACTAAATGGACCCACAAGAGTTTAAGAGTCAACTGTACTCATCTTACTGGTATATTTTTCTTAAAATCATCAAAGAGTAAAATACAGTCAAGAACATATACAATATTCTGGTGTATAATGTGGAGGCCTGGTGTATAATGTGGTGTATAATGTTAATTGCCTAAACAATTTAGTCTTTTTTTTATTAAAATGTAATTACCATATAACATTAGTTTCAGATGTACAACATAATGAATCAATATTTGTATATATTGTGAAAAGATCACCACAAGTCTAGTTAACATCCATCATCACATATAGTTACAATTTTTTTTGTGTGATGAAAAGTGTTTAAGATCTATTCTCTTAGCAACTTCCAAATATACAGTAACACAGCATTAACTATAGAAAGCTTTTGAAAATATTTTGTACTCGTAGAACACCAGTAGATGTTTATGAGATGCAATATATGCTTACATTGAAGTTAGGCACACTGTGGCCCACAGGCCAATTCCAGCCTACCACCTGTTTTTATAAATGAAGTTTTATTGGACCACAGCCACACCCATTTGTTTAAATATTGTCTATGGCTGCCTTCCTGCTATAAGAGCAGAATTGAGTAGTTGTGACAGAGACCCTATGGCCCATAAAGCCTAAAATTTTTATAGTTCGGCTCTTTACCAAAGCTTGCTGACCTCTGCTTAAATTGAAGTAAGTATCACCAAAAAAAAAAAAAAAAAAAGTTTGCAAAGATTAATTTTTTTAAAGATTTCTTTATTTATGAGAGAGAGAGAGAGAGAGGCAGAGACACAGGCAGAGGGAGAAGCAGGCTCCATGCCGGGAGCCCGACGTGGGACTCGATGCCAGGACTCCAGAATCGTGCCCTGGGCCAAAGGCAGGCGCTAAACCGCTGAGCCACCCAGGGATCCCGCAAAGATTAATTAGATTTTTTAAAAAAACTAAAATGATTTTCAACTTTAAGAAATAGAATATCAGAACCACCTGGAGAGGTTTTTTTTTTTTTTTTTTGAACACAGGTGTACTCCATTTCTTTCAGCCCTCCACAGTTAATACATCCATTAGTAAGAGAGTGTATGTGTATAGTGGTAGAGTTCGGAGACACATTGGTTTGAGAATCTTCTCAAATTATTCTGATTCATAAATGTATCTTTTCCTCCATTAAGGACATTGTTTGTTTTTTAACAGAACTGTAAAAAGTAGTAAAAACCCGAATTTATTAATAACAAAGAACAAATAAGTTGAAAGAAGGCAAGGCACATAATATATATCAACCATCATCAGAATGCATATGTCAATGTAACACACAGTGATGCTACCCACCAATATTCATACTGAAATAGCGTTTTGTAAAGTTTTTTCTAAGGGTGATAGTTTAAATATTGTTAGTAAAACTATCATGTTTTTATACTGAAATGTTGATTAATATTTTTTTAATTCAACAAATTCAGTCATGGTGCTTTAGAATAAACTATCCTAGCCAAAGCCTGTACTTTGCTCACATGGCATTTCCTCCAACATTTATATGGAATTTTTCAGATGCAGAGATTATTTTATGCTTCTGTTAGTAGTTTTGCCAGCTTGAAGTTAGCCAGTGGTAGTAGTTCTTGGGTAGAGGGGACTCTCAAGTGATTTTTCTTTGCAGATTCATCAATGAGTTTTACTTTTATATGTTGTGTAAAAACAAAAATTCTTTAGTGAATAAGTCTGAGCATTTGGAATGCTTGTGTCTTCAAATTGCTAAGTGGAACTGTAAGTGGGAGAAATTCTTATGATCTTGTATTATAAATACTATGTTAGCACAAATCTGCATCATAAGCACTAAATCTCAGGAACTTTGTTTTTGTTTCATTCCCTCTTATTTTCACAGAACTTCATAGCTACAGAAGTACTCAAGTTGTTTAGTCTTAAAAAGGAGCCAAACCACAAAACAGATTGGCAGAAAATGATGAAATTTGGAAGAAAGAAAAGAGACCGAGTGGATCATATCCTGGTCAGTGTATATAACTGAAATATTTTTTATTTTGACAGTCTCTTCTAAAATCAGAATGTGATTAGATTCTAAAAAGAAAGAGAAGAGGTGGCTGGGTGGCTCAGTTAAGTATCCTTCCTCCTGGTTTCAACTCAGGTCATAATCTCACAATTGTAGGATCAAGCCCACCCACATCAGGCTCTGTGCTCCGTGCAGAATCTGCTTCAGATTCTCTGTTCTTCACGTTCTATCTGTGTCTCTCAGACAGATAAATGAAGTCTTTTAAAAGAGGGGAAATATAATTGCTTTTAAGTCTATGATAGTAAAGCCTTAAATCTTTCATTTGCTGCATTTCTGCCCCTCAGTTTTAGGACTTGCTTTCTTTTGAACTTGATAGATGAATATTTAACTTAACAGTATTTTGTGGGTGTGGAGAATTTGAGAAAAAGTTGAGTGGATGCAAAGTTAAAGGTACTAAATTAAAAATAGAGACCAATAAAGATTCTGGGGCCAGATGGCCTGAGTTTATTTATTTTCTTATTTTTTTATTTTTATTTTTTTGATGGCCTGAGTTTAAATACTTGTTCTGCCACTTACCTGATGTGTAATCTTGGACAAATTGTCTAACCTCTTTATGTCTCATTTCCCTGTCTGCAGCCTACCAATACAGTTATTAAGAGAATTAAATGAGTATTTATATATGTGTGTATAGAAGAATTCCCTGTATATAACTCAATAAAAAACTAGTTGTTACTATTTTGCCATTATTATTATTATTATCCAGAGCTTTAGCTGGATAAGATTTATTCCATTTTGCAGTATATTTCTCTAGCACTAGAAAAAATGTTTATCAAGGTGCCTGGGTACTCAGTTGGTTAAGCATCTGACTTTGATCTCAGCTTAGGTCTTGATCTCAGAATCATGAGTTCAAGCCCCACATTGGGCTCCATGCTGGGCAGGGAGCCTACTTTTAAAAAAAAGAATATTTATCACACCAAAAAAAGAAAGAAAAAGGAAAGAAAAAAAAAGGTCTTTTATTCTTTTCTCTCTTCCCTAAAAGAATGTTAAGTAGTAGCAAACTTTAGGAAATGCATTACTTGATTCAGGTTTATCTCTAAACATTTTAATTCTGAACTTTCAGTCTTGTTTATATTTATATTCATATGATGAAAAACAAGTTTAATCCTTAATCAGTTTTCCCCAAGTATATGTCTTCCCATTGCTTCATTTGCTCAGTAACAACTATACTAGATAAACATTTATTTAATAGCTTGCCATTCTTTTTCATGCCTTTTTTCATGCATGAAAAGAACACACTATAAAACACAGTAATTATATGAGGTAGGAAGGAGTCATGTTATTCTGTTTTATAAATGAGGAAGTTTAAACTCAAAGATATTAAGTGACTTGCCCAGCAAATGAGAGCCAAGATTTTAACCAACTAGTTGTTCATAGATCTTTGCATCTCAAGAATGTGAACTTGTTCTCATATTTCAATAGTGGCTTAAAGTTTGAGTTATTATTAATTTCCAAGATGTTGCTTCCAGCACTTCTGTAGTAATTAAAGAAGAAAGCATGTCACGGGCGCCTGGGTAGTTTGGTTGCTTAAGCATCTGCTTTCAGCCCAGATCATGATCTTGGGGTCCTGAGTTGGAGCCCTGCATGATGCTCCCTGCTCATGCTCTCTGTCACTCTCTCAAATAAATAATTTTTTAAAAAAGATTTTATTTATTTGAGATGAAGAGCACAAGCGGGGGTGAGGAGGGGCAGAGGGAGAAGGAGTAGCAGATTCTCTGCTGAGCATGGATCCCAGCCCAGGTCTCCATCCCAGGACCCCAGGAGCATGACCTGAGCTGAAGGCAGAGGCTTCAACTGAGCCACCCAGGTGCCCCTCAAATAAATAAAATCTTAAAAAAAAAAAAGAAGAAAGCATGTCAAGAAGCATTCATTTATCCTTCTATCAGTTAACTTGATAACATCCTCTACCATCATCTCAGTGTAAACATTTGAATCAAGAACTGTACTAATTAAGGGCTGATGTGACAGTAGTAAGCAAGACAGGTATAGATCTTGTCTTCGTGGATTTACAGTTTGCTGTCAAAAACTAGCCATTTGATATATAATTTACACAAGTGTGTAATTCTAAATTAAACAATAAAAATAAAGGAATACAGAGCTGTTGTAAAAGCATAAACCAAAGGAAACTGATCTGATGAGGATGGTCAAGGCAGGCTTCCCTGAGGAGGTGACATTTGAGCTGAGATCTTAAGGATGAGTAAGCATTGCCTGAGTTCTAAGATAGAAGAGCATTTCAGGGGGAGCAAACCACATTTGCCAAGACCTGAAATAAGGAGGAGCATGGATTTGATCTTAAATGTTAGTGGTTGGAAGTGGCATAAGATAAAACTGGAGGGGTAGGATCTGCATCCTCCAGTACTTTGTAAGCCATGTTAAGGCTTTTGGATTTTATGATGAAAACAAGCTTAAGCTAGAGAAACTATAAGACCAGATTGGCAGTTTTAAAAATGCTAGGTGAATGGGACACCTGGGTTAAGCATCTGACTCTTGATTTCAGTTCAGGTCATGATCTCAGAGTTGTAGGATTGAGCTCCCCACTCAGCAGACAGTCTGCTTAAGATTCTCTCTCCCTCTCCCTTTGCTCCCCTAAAAATAAAAATAAATCTATCTTTTAGTTGTGTATTATTCTAAATATGTATGTGTATGTATGTATATACTGGGAGAATTCTTTAAAAGAACCAAGTGTGTGGAGGAAGAAAAACCAGGTAGAAGGATATTAGCCTATACAGCACAGGTGGCTGTTGTTTATTAAAGCAAAACTTCTTAGATAAGTTTATCTTGAGCACATGTCAAAGCAAATGAGGAAACTAGCATAGTGTGCCAGTTCAAAAGGACACAGAAAGTGAAGACTTACTATATCCAGCTTCCAGCTAGTTACAGACAGCTTTTACTTCACAAGTATATAAAAATGTCATCTTAATAGTCCAAGGATTAAATATATTGGAGGGAGAGGCAACAATTTGGAAGCATCCTCAGACTTGAATTATTAATCCGAAATGACAAGTAATATATCTCACAAGTGAAGAGTAAGCAGATTGGTTTGTGGCCCTTTATTAGATGTACCAAAAAACAAGAAACTGTCCTTGGACAGCAAAGGCTTTCAACAGTGCCATATAGGATCACTTACATAGAAACATCTGTCTCTCCAGCAGTTCTCAGAAAAGTCTCAAATAGCAAACAAAAATTTCTTTAGCTAGTATAAGATTATTATAACTTTGTTGAAGGTGACATCTGTGTATAACAATTCAAGAGATTTAGGAGTTGGGAAACAGTAACAATATATATTATGTGTATGTCCCCTTTGCTGGTCATAAAATACTTTTCACTTTGCTACAGAGAGATATAATTTGTTTCATGAGTTCACTCTATTTTTCTCCCACTCTTCTGAATGTGTAGCTAAATGGTACTGCTAGCTTCTTGAGTTAATTATTAAGAGATGCTTAATAAACTCCTCTCCCACAATTATTTAGCCAACCTGGCATTTGGAGATTCTAATGCTTTTGCACTCAATATTTTTTTAAAGATATATTTATTTATTTTGGTGGGGGGGGGCAAGAATGGGGGAGGGCCACAGGCAGAGGGAGAGAGAAATTTAAGCAGACTCCATGATGAGTGCGGAGCCCATCTCAAGACTAGATCTAATGACCCTGAGCCAGGAGCCATTTAACTGTGCCACACAGGTGCCCCTCAAAACAACAATTTTTTATAACACTCATATGAACCAGAAGTTCTTCCCTTAGTACAAAAGAAAAATCGTGTTTATTATAAAATAATCATGCTCATTTTAGAGAATTTACAAAATATTGATAAAAGAAAATCATAATAATCTCAGCATCTAGATAACTCCTAATATTGTGATGTATATAGACTTGGAGTCCTTTTATACAAAGAATTTTTTTAAACAAATGAGATCATTGTCTCTTTTTTTGTGATCTGATTCTTTTTACTTAATAAAATGAACATTTTTTATTTTCACTAAATGTTCCTCTATTTTATATCACTTTTAATAACTTTATGCCATTTTATTTTCCTGGAAATAAGTAATCCACTAAATGGATGTACCATTATTTTAACCAATCAATAATTTTTTTGTTTTTTTAAACAACAGTGTTGTGATAAATATCTTGCAGTATGAGATTTTTGTACTATTGTCAATAATTTCCTTAGAGTAAACTCCTAAAATAGAATTACTGATTAAAAGTATATGCAGAGGGATCCCTGGGTGGCACAGCGGTTTGGCGCCTGCCTTTGGCCCAGGGCGCGATCCTGGAGACCCGGGATCGAATCCCACGTCGGGCTCCCGGTGCATGGAGCCTGCTTCTCCCTCTGCCTGTGTCTCTGCCTCTCTCTCTCTCTGTGACTATCATAAATAAATAAAAATAAAAGTTAAAAAAAAAAAGTATATGCAGAATGTTAAGGCTTTCGTATGTGTTAGCAAAGTGTTCTCCAAAAAGGTTGTACCAGTTATACATACTCACCAGCAAGATACAAGAGTTGAGTTTCTCGCCTTTGCCAATACCTAGCTGTTACCAATTTTTAAATCTTTATCAAAAGAATTAGCTCATTTTGCTCTTTATAATTTTATTATTAAATGTGATTAATTTTTACCTGTTTATTAGCTATTCTAAATCTCTTGCATGTTTAATTATTAAATATTAATATTATTAATAGTATATAATGTATTATATATTAACATTCTTAAATATTCCAAAATTACAAAAAAGAACAGATAATGGTATAGAACCCCTTCCTCCTCTTCCACTGAGTCCAGTTTCCACCGTCCTAAAGTATGAACTCATAATCTCATTAACTTAATGTAAGCTCTGTCTTTGTCTGCAAATGTCTTTATTTCAGCTCTTACTCTTGAATTATAGTTTACTTAAGTATTGAATTCTAAGATGATAGTTATTTTACTTCAGCAATTTGAAGGTATTCTTTTATTGTAATCTGACCTCTCTTGTTGGTCTTGAGAAATCTGCTGACAGTCCTTTATGGGGAATCTTTTCTTGTTAGTTTCTATTGAAGGTTATGTGTGTGGTGTTTGTGTGTTCATTTTATAATTTCTCTGGATATGTCTAGATGTGGATTTCATTTTATTTTTCCTGCTTTGGACTCGCTGTACTTATTAAATCTGTGGATTCAGGGGGGATCCCTGGGTGGCTTGGCGGTTTGGCGCCTGCCTTTGGCCCAGGGCACGGTCCTGGAGTCCTGGAATCGAGTCCCACGTCGGGCTCCTGGCATGGAGCCTGCTTCTCCCTCTGCCTGTGTGTGTGTCTCTCTCTCTCTCTCTGTGTCTACCATAAATAAATAAATCTTTAAAAAAAATAAATCTGTGGATTCATATCTTTACCCAATTCTGGAAAATTCTCAGCTATTGTCTCTTAGAATATTGCTTCTCCTCAAGTCTCCATTTCCCTGTGGCACTTCTCTGGACAAGTTCTCTTTCATGGCTCTTAATTCTTCCCCTAATTAGATGCAACACTTGCTGCTCTTTTAAGTTCCTATTTGTTCTAGTACTTAAGATTTTCCTCTTTTCTCAAGATTTCTTTGTGCATTGCAAGTAGTTTTTGTTACATTTTATCCAATATATCTGTGTTTATATGAGAACTTTTTTGCATTATCTTACTCTCCTGTTTTTACTCTGTCAGTCTTGCCATCTAGTGGTGGTGGTGGTGTGGTGTTTTAATGCACTCCAGGAGTTTTTCAAATTTTATTTCTAAATAAGATTTGGATATTATAATTTTTTTAAAAGATTTATTTGTCAGAGAGAGAAACACTAGCAGGGGGAGCGGCAGACAGAGGGAGAAGCAGGCTCCCCACCGAGCAAGGAGCCCGATGCGGGACTTGATCCCAGGACCCTGGGATCATGACTTGAGCTGAAGGCAGATGCTTAATGACTGAGCTGCTCGGGTGTCCCTGGATATTATAATTTAAAAGAGCAGGAGAAGACAATGGTTAATATTTTGGTCAGCCCAACACTATAGATAAAATGAAGCCATCTGTTCTTATAAAATTGATGGGTATTATTGTTTTTCTAGAATTTTGACTATTGGTAATTTTGCTTAGGATCTTTAGTTTTTAAAGGTCCTGAAACTTCCTGAGCCTCATTTAATATTTTTGGATATAATGAACCCCCAAATACTTCCATGGATGTTAGTGAGAAAATATGGCTTAGCAGTTAAGAGCAAGATCTGTGGAATCAGACCTCTTACAAGGTTCCAAACTTGTCTCTACCACTTACTAACAATGTGACTTTGGGTAAGTTACCTCTGTGCATCTCAGTCTCCCCATTTGTCGAGTGGCAGCCTCATAGAGTTGTTGTAATGACCAAATGAGAGACTCTATGTGCTAAGTGGCATATAAGAAGCTCTCAAAAGTATGAAGTTATTAATATAATAATTTTTATTGATTTATAATCATTTTCTTACTTGATCCCCACCCTTCCTGTCTGCAAACAGCAGAGTCTAAATTATGTCAATTAGAATATGGGTCAGAAATTTGACTTAGTGGTATGAAATATAGAACTATGAAGATTTTTGGCTTTTCCATCTTTTTATTAAAAATGTACATGCCCTGGGACGCCTGGGTGGCTCAGTGGTTGAGCGACCGCCTTCGGCTCAGGGCATGATCCTGAGATCCGGGATCAAGTCCCACACTGGGCTCCTTGTGGGGAGCCTGCTTCTCCCTCTGTGTTTCTGCCTGTCTCTCTGTGCCTCTCATAAATAAATAAAATCCTTTAAAAAAAAAATGTACATGCCCTTCAGCTATGGTGGTTTAAATCTGCCACCTATGCTTGATTCTTGAGGATAAAGATATTTTGACTCAGAACAAGCACACGCTGTCACCTTTGCCTAAAGATCCTAACAATACTAGTAGATTTAATTCCCAGAATGTTGTGGCTCCATCTTTCTATATTAGATCATATAATGTGTCAGCCATATTGTCAGGTTTTTCAGTACAATTTTCTGCCAGTTCAGTATTTTCTTTCATCATGCTGGTTTGTCACCACGCAGTCCAGTGTGATTAAAAAAAAAATAAAAGATTATTATTAGCACAGAATTAAATCATGTGAAAACAGTTTAATTAGAAAAGGGACTCTGATGTGTATATGCATAAGCACTGTGCTTCACAACAGTTAAGAAAGAACTAGACAAAACTATTCACCTATTTGCCTATTGAATTATTGAAAAGGATCCACTGAACTCCCAGGGGCACCTTTAGCCAGTTCAAATTAACCCAATCAGTTATTTCTTATACACCTGCTATGTACTAAGCATAGTACTCTAGACCCTGGGAATGCATTAATGAACAAATCAGACGAAATGCAAGGAGCTTTCATTCTAGTGAGGGAGACAGATACACAAGAAAAATAAGGTAAATATATAGATGCAATAAGGGAATATTGGGGGTTGCAGTTTTAGATAGGATGTCTGGGGAAGGTCTTGCTGAGAGATGACATTTGCTTAAAGGACTGAGGGAAAGACAGCCAAGCACTCACCCAGGGGAAGAACATTCTGGAAAAGATACATTGGGCCTGGGGAAGGTCTTGCTGAGAGATGACATTTGCTTAAAGGACTGAGGGAAAGACAGCCAAGCACTCACCCAGGGGAAGAACATTCTGGAAAAGATACATTGGGCCTTGATTACTAGGGGAAGGTCACTGGGTGTGGAGCAGAGTGAAAGGGGTCAGAAATAGTAGGAGATGATGTTCCAAAGGTATTGGCGTGTGCGCGTTTGTGTGTGTGTGTGTGTGTGTGTACGTACGTGTACAGACGGCCAGATCATGTAGGGTCTAATAGGCCCTTATAAAGACTTGAGGTTTTACTCTGAATAAGATCAGCAGACATTTAACAATTGAGAGGAAGAGTGATATGATGTACATTTTAACAGGATCACTATGGCTGCTGTGTTAAGGATAGATTGAAGAAATGGTAGCAAAGATGGGAGCAAGGAGACCAGTAGGATATTGTGATAATCCAGGCAAGTGATAATAATGGCCAGATTGAGGTGGTGAGAAGTGGTCAGATTCTAGACATATTTTCAAAATAGAACAGCAGAACTGCTGATATATTGGATATGGCATATAAAAGAAAGAATGATATTAAGAATAATTCCATTGGATTGCTGGGAGCAACTGGAAGGATAGAATTGCCATTTGCTTATTTGAGAAAGATTGAGAGGAGCGGGTTAGGAAGGAATATCAGGAATTCTGTTTTGAACATGCTAAATTTGAGGTGTCTGATAAACATTCAGATGGAGATACTGAATAGGCAATTGGATATATCTGTCTGGAGCTCAGGCAAGAGACTTAGCCTGGAGATAGGAATTTGGGAGTCCTGGACATAGCGATGGCAGGCAGAGCCATGAGGCCAAGAGAGTGCAAACTAATAGAGAGGGGAGGTCCAACAACTGATTCCGGACACACTCCAATGTTTCAGGCATTCAGAAGATGAGGAAGAACCAACAAAGGAGACTAGAAAGGAGCAGCCAAAGAAGTAGGAGAAACCCAAGAGAGTATGGGGTCCTGGAAGCCAGGTGAAAGTGTTTCCAGGAGGAGGGAGGAATCAACTGCATGGAATACAGCTAACTGGTCAAGTAAAATAAGAACTGAGGATTTACCATGGGATTTAGCAATGTGGAGGTCTTTACTATCTTACATTAATATAAATAATCCGGGTGGCATGCCTGAGGTCAGCACTGGATTTCAGTAAGTTTCAAAAGAGAATAAGAGATTAGTGAGAGCAAAAGTGGACATTTCAAAGGAGTTTTTCTAGTAAAGTGAAAGATGGAGAGGGGCATGGTACAAGAGAGGGTTCTTGTAGCTTGAAAGAAATAATGCTGAGAGGAAAAGTTCACTAGAGAAAATGTGATGATGCAGAGGAGCAAGGAGAGGCTGTAGGAGCAGGGTCCCTGTGGTGGCACAGGCGGCATCCACACTGTGGAGAGGTGCCCTCAAATGGAACCTTAGCGCTTATAATTTGAGAAACTATTGTATTAAACCTTTCATAATAAACAGTTGCTTCCTCCATACAAAAATGTATAATTTAGGGGCGCCTGAGTGGCTCAGTCAGTTAAACATCTGACTGATCTTAGCTCAGGTCTTGATCTCAGGGTCGTGAGTTCAAGCCCTGCATTGGGCTCCGCATTGGGTGTGGAGTCTACTTAAAAAAAGAAAAGTGTATAATTTAGCTGTCATTGCTCAGACCAGGAAGGTCCCTAATCAGTCAACTGTACATCTGTCTGTGGCATTATTTGAGGTGAGTAAAACACAAAGAATGTTTTTTTAGGCAGAAAGGCCTCCATTAGCCAAAAAAAGAAATCTTTCAGCTGCAGTTCACATTCACTGTCCCTTTACCACTTCACAAGGACATTGATGAATTTGTATCTTAGGTTAGCTAGAAATATGATGAGCTATTTTTAGCAATGCATTCTCAAAGTAGATGTGATGTGGAATGAATGACAAATTAGACCAACTTTTGTATGTCCTTTATACACAGTAGGCTTGGAGAATCTCTCTACTGTAGGTAGAATTGCACTTAAAATGACAAATCCTGTAGTGAAAGCCCCTAGCTAATGATTGAATCTCCTTCACAGCTTAAAATCTGATGAAATACTAGCTAGATAGCTCCTGAGTTTCTACTTACTGTTGATGAGTGCTTTCTCCTAGAAAGCCTGAAAAGTTTTTCATATAATGAATTATAATTTACTTCACTCGCTTTTGGGTTTTATATGACAATTTTCATTCTTCCTGCATGCCTTTGAGACAGCTGTCATGTTGTACCTGAGTCCCTCCCTGTTAAATGTGGGTATCCTCTCCCCTTGTCTGATAGTGTTTTTAAGTTCCTTTAACATTTTCAGTTTTACCTCTTTTTCAGTTTCCCTCTTTAGACACCATACTCGCAATTAGCCATATAATATTTTGTGTATTGATTAATTAGTACAGTCATATCTCCTTTTTCTATTAATCCAGTTTATAATCACATTTATTTTTAACATCATTCTCATGAGACTCACAAAAACTTAGGAAAACCCCAAAACCAAAGGCTCAACCTGTGCCTTTGTAGTTATTCTAGGGGCCCAAATACAGGATTTTATTCTCTTATTCCATCATCTTGTTGAATTTGGCCCTTTGTTCCAAGCTACCAATACATTTTCAAGTACATTCTTCCAAAGTAGTTCTGTTTTTCGACCTCATGTTACCTCTAAAATTCATCCACGCCATTACCAAAAATGATGAACTGGACACAATCCAAAGACAGCCTTTTAGCACTCACTAAAAAACCCACATGCCAGATATTTATTTAACATTCTATTTGCACTGTCCTTGTCACTGGGAAATTAAAAATGAAAAATCTTGAGGAGCTCATAGCCTAGTAGGAGAACAGATACATAGAGTACAATTTCGCCAAATAATGAAATATGAGCAAGATAGATGAGGGCAGAGGAAAAAGCTCCTGAGTTGTTCAGGTGGAAACATCCTTGCAGGTTGGTAGTTGTTTTGTCCTTTAATCAAAAAGGCACAAATCCATTTAATTGACCTGTTTCTGTTTCCTCATCTTATTCACAAGGATATAGTGAAAGACCCTGCCATATGCTTGCTGAAATCTGGCCATATTTTATTTCCCACCTTTCTCTTTTCCACCAGCCTTATACCCTGTCAAAATAAAAGAAAATGGAGTTATTAGACTGACTTTTTAATGTAATTTAATTAACTTATATAGTATATATTAACTTGCCATATATGCCTAATACATGTGTAGGAGGAGGGGAAATGTGTAATAAAATAGAAGAGGCTCTAAAAGGGAGCCTCTTTCCAGAAGGAAAAAAAATGGAGGCAGATCTGCAGGCTCTGAGATTCCTTGGTTGCCATGTTGAAGTTCAAAGTTGTGCTTTGTGCTTTTGGATGGCCACAGGAAAATGGAAAGCATGATGTTGGTCGTCACCATCTGAAAGGGAAGTGGTTCTTGCTCTGAGGAGGAGCAAGGCTTTTGCTAAATCTGACACAGTGCTGTGGGGGCTTATCGTCTCTGTGCTGAGATAGCAGATCATGTCCTGAGCATATATTCTACTGTAAGGCCACAGATGATTTCATCAGGACCGTGCCTCCTAAATTTTGTCACCAGGGAGGAAATTGCTCAAAGAAAAGGTTTAATATTAAAGGCTGAAAAACTTAGAAAAAAGAAAGCTGTGCAACTTTGTTTGGACAAAATTCATGGGAGATAGGAAATCTTTTGTGGGGGCACACCTGTTAGCTCTCCCAGAACATGGTTTTCCCTCAACACTGGTTTGAGAAGTGTTGCCTCAGGCTGTTGTTTTTACAGCATCCTTCATGAGAAGAATACCAGCTCCTTGGTATGTGAATAATATTTCTTACACATCAATACAAAATGATGCTTTGATGAAATATAGGAAACTCTGAATTAAACAAGTTTCTTTACTGATGGACTTCTTTTTAATAAGCTAATGTACAATGTGAACCTCCCAGAGGGAGTTTTCTAAAACTTATTTGACTTTTTGGTGGCAGATCTGTTCATGGATCATAAATTAGGGAACAGATGAAATGGATATTTTGCAAATCCTTCAAACACCCTCCTCAAAGAGAGAGAACATGACAGCCATTGTGTCATATATTTGTCAGCCCTAACCAAGGTCATAGATTGGGAAAGGCTCTTCTTCCTTCATGTGCTCTCAAACTCCAAGGCGATATGGTCTCTCTCTCCTGAGAGTCTTCTTGGTTGCTCATAACAGGAACCAGAGTACAAGTTCCTGTTTTCACGTGCTCTACCTTTTTTGAGATGAAGTTATCATGGCAAGTCAGGCGTTTGTGGTCGCATGACTTTTTCACCAAGTTAAGACTTCTGGTTAGAGGACCCCTCACTGCGGTTGACTTCACTGAATTCCTCACTAGATTGGGGTTTACAGTCCACTTTCTCCACCTGGCCTCCATGCCACACACAGTATCATTGCATACTATTAAGTCTCATATGTTTCTTTTCTGAGTATTTTTTTTTTAAGATTTTATTTGTTTATTTGACAGAGAGAGAGAACACAAGGAGGGGGAGTGGATGACAGAGGGAGAGAGAGAAGCAGGCTCCCAGCAGAACAGAGAGGCCGATGCGGGACTTGATCCCAGCACCCTGGTATCATGACCTGAGCTGAAGGCAACCGCTTAACCAGCTGAGCCACCCAAGTGCCCATGAGAAGTCTTTAAAAATTATAAACAAGCAAAAAATCTTGGACATTTAGTTCTAATTTGATTAGTTTGGGTTTACCTTAGGAATTCCAAAACCGTAAAATGTAATTAATATTATAATAACATTGTATGGGGACAAATGCGAGCACAGCATAATATATGGAGTTGTTGAATCATTATGTTGTACACTTGAAACAAATATAACATTGTGTGTCAACTATGCTTCAATTTTTTAAAAAAGCAAGTATTACATAACTGATACGTTTCAAAATGATTTATTTTAGAGTGAGAGAAAGGGGACAGAGGGAGAAGTTGAGAGAGAATCCCAAGCAGACCTCCTGCTGAGTGTGGAACCTGACACAGGGCTCCATCCCATGACTCTGAGATCATGACCCAAGCCAAAATCAAGAGCCAGTTAGTCAACCAACCGAGCCACCCAGGCACCCCACATGACTGATTTTTAAAATAAACTTAAGCAGGGATCCCTGGGTGGCACAGCGGTTTAGCGCCTGCCTTTGGCCCAGGGCGCGATCCCAGAGATCCGGGATCGAATCCCACGTCAGGCTCCCGGTGCATGGAGCCTGCTTCTCCCTCTGCCTCTCTCTCTCTCTCTCTCTCTGTGTGACTATCATAAATAAATAAATAATTTAAAAAATAAAAAATTAAACTTAAGCAATAATATATTTTAAAAATAATATTAAACTTCACTTATTTATAATACTCTAGAATCACATTCAGTATTTTCTTTGGATATATGTATTTTATAAGTGTAAATCCATATATCTAATAATTTACATTCTTCTCTTCCCCTTAAATCCTTATACACATTCACTTATGTTGTCATAGAAAACATACTTGTAATTCTTAATATCTATAAAATCCTGGAATACTGTCAAATTCCATTTTGACAGATTTGAAGCCATTTCGACAGTTTTGAAGGCACTTTTATTTGGCAGTTGAGGTTTTTCAAACTTACAACTTTTAAAGGAGTATTGATATCATCATATAAACAGCCTTTTTCTCTAACTTCCTTGAGCTGTATTCTCATGGATGGGAATATAATTAATATGAATATATAATAGCAGTACAATTAACTTTCTAGCTTTTATGTGACAGTGACTTTTTAACCTTTCTGTTCTCTAAATTCTAGGTCCAGGAGCTCCACGAAGAGGAGGCACAGTGGGTGAACTATGATGAGGATGAGTTGTGTGTGAAGATGCAGCTAGCTGATGGGATCTTTGAGACCTTGATCAGAGATACTATTGATGTTCTGAATCAGATCAGTGAAAAACAGGGGAGAATGCTACTTGTGTGACATCTTGCAAATAAATCGAACACTGAGTGCTAACATGAGTCCTGGGCCTTTCTGCCTCCTGATACACACCCCATCTCCATCATAGCAAGAGCGCTTCCGGACTTGTTACCTTTTCTTAAAGACTACTGGTTTGGAGTTCATGGGACAATACGATATATCTGGTATGACAGCCTTTGCCTTTAGAGACTGTCCACTGGATTAGTTGGTTATTTTCAGTGGGCATGGTTGCACTCCTGATGTTGACACACAGTATAATCCTACACCTCTTGTTAACACCCCTACTGGGTCTCAGCTGTGGGCTGAAAACACCAGACTGACCTCTTAGCTTAGACTAGGCTATTACTTTGTTGAGGCTGAAGTCAGGCAGGAGAGGTATATAGAATTCTGCATCTTACCAATTTTGAAATGTAATCCTGGTCTTACACCGTGAAAGTCATAAATGGACATTATAGTCTCTAAACAGTATTAAACCCCTAACCACTTCTACATAGGCAAGTCTAATAACGTGTGCCTATTTCACATTCTGGAATTCATTTCATTTCTTTTTGAAGATCATTTTCTTCCATTATTGCAGTTGAGCAGCACCAAGTGGACTGTCGAGTTCACAGAAATCCATGGTAGCCTTGCTTTCTGAGCACCATCTAAAGAATTTTAAACCTTTGCATTATTTTGAGTTTTCTCTGTGTGGGCATGAAAACAAAGAATGCCCCCACTGAAGACGGGGCTCAAAGGACTGATGCAGGGCTGGGTCTTCTCCCCCTTCTTCTCTCCCTGCACTTTTCTTACTCCTTCTGAACCTCTACCAGCTGCTCCTAGAATCACAGATCCTCAGGACCATCTCAGGCATCCAGGCATGGCAAAAGTGGAAATAATTCATTTTGGCCTTCAAACTTTCAACTCCCATCTCTCCCCCAAGAAGTCAGAGACGCTGTTACTTGAATGATTTAGGAAATGAGTGTGTGCACCAAAGACAAAAAGATATTGTCTATCGTTCATGTGCTTGTTTTGCGCTATGGAACATTTTTTAATTTATTCTGAGATAAATTATTAAGTTGAAAATGTGTGTCCCCATTCAGAAGTGAGAGATTCTTCTTGTAATAGTTAAACTTCTGTCTTGAAGTTTCTGTGGTTCATAGTCTTTGCACAGGAAATCTACGGTTTTAAGAAACCCATACACATATCGAAGAAGGCAATTTAATTCAATGAAAAGAAGATGAGCTTTTCCAAGATCACCTGCAATAGCAGGAATGGAATAAGATGATTAAAGACACTGTAAAATTCAGTTCTGCCTCTCTTGCAGCATTGCTTCTCACAACTATTACCTGTACCTGAAAAAATATATATATAGACGCCAGCTGCTACATTAGAGCATATGTGATGCTCTCCAGGACCTCAGTACCCTGCCTTCTTGACTGATTTCTCTTAATCAGTCCTGCCCTTCTTCAAGTAATCCAGAAGAATGTGGATAATCTTAGGCGTGAATGTAAATGCCTTAATATTGAAGGTCCTGATTAGAAGCATGATATAAGACACCCACTGGATTCATATTTACAAATATCCCGGAATGTTAATAGCTTCAAAATATGTTAGAAAAACCCCAAAGATGGTATAATCTTTAAGTGTGCACGTTCGTTCATTTCTGCATCTTTCCTCCCAACCTGCCTTTGCGTCTCAGATGTTTCACTATGCACACTTCCATCCCTCCTTGGTTTCATCTTGCCATCATGAGAAACTTAGCGAAATAATCATTGGAATATTTGCATTTTGCACAATGACTGGTATGATAGCTCTTGACAAATAAGGAAAGCACTGAAATGTGGTGATTGGGTCTCGGGAAATGCGCAGATTGATGTATCGCCAGCATTTCTTCTGGGCTTTTGATGTTGAGCTCTAGTCTTGTAGCCATATGAGCAGATCCACTAAGAGAAGCTAGGGTTTCTTGGGGTTATTAACCAGTAGTGTGGAGATAGTGTTTTCACGCTGGCCAAGGAAAAGCAAAGGCCTTTCTTTTTAGTTTGTGTTATTTGGAAGACAGAAAAACATCTTGTCTACACCCTTTGGCTGTTTGTAGGATTACATTGTCCTTAGGATACTGAAACTTTACAGCTGCTATAAATTTTTTATAAGTGAATATGAAAATAATATAATAGGAATATAGGTTGTTTTTCTACATTCTCATTATTTGGACCTAAATCAATTTTTAATAAGAAAGTTAATCTTTACTCTTTATGACATTATGATTCCAGAAAAGGAAAAAAATAGTTAAGTGTGTGGAGTCAGCTATCCGGACTTGGGGTTCTGTGGTGAGGATGCGGCCGGGACCATGTGTTGGCCCCCCTCGTGCACTCCCGCTGTCTCCACTGTCTTCAGAATCCCAGGCTCCAGATGAGAGGCAGCAATCAATCCGTCTTACTCCTTGTTAGAAATGGTTGTCCGTAGTTTGGTAGCAGAAAACAGAGGAATCTATAAGTAGCAGATTTCTTATTATTTTAACTATTGGATATAATTGAAAGGTGTTTATTGTTAGCATTAGAATTGGTGACTATGGATACCCAGCCACTCGTTCCATATTGGGATCTTTTTAATCAAGCTCTGCCTCTTAATCAAGAATCTAAATATTCCCTCTTTATAATCTTTGTTCCTTCTCCCCATGCTCCAATCCTCTTTCACTCTTTATTCATAATTCCTCTAAGAAAAAGATCTTTGCATCAGCAGTAATATCTTTTAGAATAGCACTATCAGAATTTAGTAGTAAACCAACATAGAGGCTTCAGATTTAGTTCTGAGTCCAAAATAATTTGTGCTATCCAGGGTTCTGAACTCTGGGTTACAAGTACAGGGTATAGATTCCCTCTTCAGGTCTAAACAGGAATTTTTATTCTAGGGAAAAGTGGGAAGAGCTCAAAAGTAGTTAATAAGGAAGGTAATTGGTTTTTCTTTTACCCAAAAGAAAAGAAAATTCCTTCTGTGACTACAGGTCTCTGAGAAATTATCTTTCAAAAGAGATTTCATTGCTCATAAGAGTGTTGTGGCCTATTGATAAAAACAATTTTGTTCACTTTCTTGTCTTGAAAAAAAGTGGCCTTAGCTTTTTGCAATACTTGAATAAAGTGTGTCCTCGCACAGCATTAGAGACTCATAACTTTTCTGCAAGAAGTTCAAACTTACATCTTCTTTTACTACCTTAAGAATACTAGTGAAGAAAACATTAATTCAAAGAGCAAATGATAGAAACTACAATGATGTTTAATGCAAATTGTAGGAATTTACATGTTTACAAATCATCTTGAACTGGTTGTGCAGCAATTCAATAAAATATCTTTGTATTATAAAATGTGAAGAAAACAATGTAAACTGATGTAAAGGAGGTACTGTCATTTTAATTAACCTATGTTTAATAGCTTTTCCTTCCGGACTTTGCAAAGCCTTCTTGGGAAACACATTGCAAAGCATTCTCTGGGAGGCCTGGCCTCCGTGTGTGTACTGTACTGTGCAGACATGAAAAACAAACCCGTTTACTGTGTACGTGTAAATAGCCTGGGCTTCAGGCCATTTTCAGCCAATAGTCACATCCAGTGCAGCTTTGCACAGAAGACTTGGGGTGTGGTTTGTAAGTATGATCTGTAAAATAAGTGGGATGAATTCCCATGTATACCTGTGTAAATAGATTTGTTAACTGAAATGTACTTTAAGAAAAGATAAAATCTGTAAATAAACTGATTTATAAATTAATTTTGTGTCACGTTGTCTGTTTTTTCAGCTTTTGAGCTGAGATCAGAGAGCCAGTCCCTGTGAAGTTGTGTATGGGATAGAGCATGTGTGCTCGGGCCGCGGGGGAAGGCGTGCTGTGCGTAGGAGCTGTTCCCATGGTTTCTAAACGTCATTGCCGCATACGTCTGAGCAGCCTGGGCTCTAATATTCATCACTCGTGTGTACCATCCTCGAGCACACCTGCATGTTCTGAGCACTGTGTCGAGTTCTGGGGCAGAGGCAACAGAGATGGTCCCTGAGCTCATGGAGTTGGAAGTCTAATGAAAGAGTCCTCAGAAAAGAATTTCAAAAACAATACATAACAAATCTCAGTTCTGCAAATGAAGGACACACAGGGTTTGAGGCTATATGATAATAAGAACCCAACGGGTGGGGATGGGTTAGAGAAGGGCTCCCTGGTAAATTAGAACTTGGTGTTCTATGGGCTTCTTCCCTGTAATTCATGGCAAACATCTTTTCTCCCAGATGACTTGAATTCTGAGCACCCTTGCAAGATAACATACAGAAAAGTCGCAATTAAGTGGGCCACAAAAGAGCGCAACCATCTGATGACTAGGTGTGGAGGCTATAATTTATTTCTAGAAATACAAGCTTGGAGAAGAATGGAGCTAGAGATCTAGAATAATAAAAGAATTTCCAAGATGGAAATGTATGGCATTCAGGGTAATGAATCCTCTCTGGCCCAACAGATTAGAAGTAACCACCACGGTCTTGCCTGAATTCCTCTAGGAGCCTCCTGATGACCATCCCTGCTGTGCCTTCAATCCCTACACAGCCAAGAACATTAAAGGAATTCTCAGAAGAGGACTGGCCCCAAACTGCTGCAGATTCTAAGAAATCCTTCTGACTCGTAGACGAGCTGTATATGTGCCCACTATGTGCCACATACTGTGTCTGGTGCTAAGTAGACACAGTAGTAATGACAGGTTGAATGGGGAGAAAACCCCCCAGATATCTTTATCCTTGACTCCAAATATGTGAAAATGGCAGATAGTGCTGGTAGATGGCAGAGCAAAGAATGGTGAGACCAACATGGATGAGATCTACTGTGGTGAGTGAATGCTGGAGAACCAGCCAGTGCCCTACAGAATCCCAGAAAAGCTCAGAAATTAAACACAGTGACTGCTGCTGCTGCAAAACAAAAAGGTGTGAAACATGGGGACTCTTCCACCATTCACTGGGTGGCCAGGCTACATGTGGCCAAGGTTAAAAGGCAGATGAGTGGCATCCGGGGAAGAGACCAGGACACGAGAGTTGCTCACTGAGCACAGACACCATGCACCCCCGGCCCACGCGGTACAGCGTTTCCTTACTGCTAGAGGGGAAGTGCACAGGATCCAGCCCCTGGTGACGCCCAGGGCCCCCTGGGCCAACAGGTCCACTCTGCAGAGGAGTGGGAGGTGTGGCTGCACGCACCCCACGTTGTGCCACGGTGGACAGAAAGCTGGGGCTGTGCCTGAGGGCTACGGACGCAGGCACTTCAGCAGAACAAAGGAGCACAGGTGTGAAGCAGGGACAGGTATCCCCACACAAGGTGATGAGCAGCCCAGCACAGGGACGCCCGGGTGGCTCAGCGAACGAGCATCTGCCTTTGGCTCAGGGCATAATCCTAGAGTCCCAGGATCGAGTCCCACGTCGGGCTCCCTGCATGGAGCCTGCTTCTCTCTCTGCCTATGTCTCTGCCTGTGTGTGTGTGTGTGTGTCTCATGAATAAATAAATAAAATCTTAAAAAAAAAAAAAAAAAAGCAGCAGCAGCCCAGCACAGGCTGTCGGCCTCTAGGTCTTGGTTTAGGGAGTGTGCCGGGCCCAAGGCTAATTTTATGAGCCTGTGCAGGAGGCAAGAGGCTGTACGACTGCCTTTCCCAGGAGTCCACCCCACGAAGCCTGCTCAGCCACTGACAGCAGATAAGGCACATCACATCCGGGAGGACCATCGTTTGCCCCAACGGTGGAGGTGGAGCTGGGTCCCTGAGCCCCCGAGCCCCTGAGCAATGCACACGAATGCATTCCCAGAACCTTCCGTCATTCTGAGACATTTACCAGAGTCCCCAGGAGAACCAGACCCCAGACGATGATCAGGCCTCTCTGGGGGACGGTCCTCAACCAGAAATCTCCAGAGCCTGGCTGAGGCCAACCGAAAAGATTAAAAAAATGAGTGTGATAACCATCCCACCTGAGCACAGGCTTCTCCTTCCCCTGCACTGTGGATACGTCCGCAGCAAGAGGCGCCGGCAGGGCACACGAGCCCCCGTCCTGCCAGCAGGTAACTGAAGGCCACTCGGGTGTCCATCACTAGCTTGGCTAGGGACTTCCGTGCTGCTTTTGGTCTAGAGGGAAGTCCAAGTCGTTGTGTACCAGCCAAGCCATTAAAATGGGAAAGTGAGACAAAAGGAACTTTATTCCGGGATGACAAATCCGGCATTGTTGGAGCTCGCCTCCTCTCCCCACGGCTGGGCTGGTTCGTGTGAGTGTCGTGTCGTCGTGCCAGGCGCAGCAGAGGCTCCTGTAGGAGGGAAAAGAAGACAAGTTCAAGTTCCCACCTCGCTCCGCCACTGTGAGCCTCCCGCGGCCCGAGATGCTCTTGTTACTGCCTCCTTAGGACCCACCGCCCATTGCTTAACCCAAATCTTCTGGCCCCATCACCCAACCTGGGGAGGGAAGCCACAGTCTGCACGAACTTGATCTTCTGACGTCAGCGGCTCGAGTCTCAGGTCCCAGAGTGACCCGGAGAAGCCTGGGGCCCTGAGGCTCTTTTGCCCCTTCCCGCATTTCCCTGGTGCCCCCCTAGAGTGAGGCACCTGAGGGTACTGTTGCCTCCACGTTTGGACCGGGAGGCCCCACGGTGACACCACTGTGGCCCCGGTGACACGTCACAGCACGGGGGTGTGCCCCAGTGGGAGAGAAGAATTGTTGCGCATCCTGAGGCCGGGATTCTGCTGGGGCAGCCTCCTCAGGTGGCTGCCTGGCCTTCCGCTCCGAGTATCGGCCACCACGGGCCAGAGCCTGCTGTCAAATGTTCAGTGGCTTTCCTTTTTTCTTTTTTTAAAGATTTATTTAGTTGAGAGAGGGAGAGAGCGAGAGAGGGACAGAATCACAAGCAGACTCCCCAGTGAGCATGGAGCCCGACGCAAGGCTGGATCTCAAGACCCTGAGATCACGACCTGAGCTAAAATCAAGAGTCAGCCGCTGAACCAACCGAGCCACCCAGGCGCCCCCTGTTCAATGACTTTTCTCAAGCAGAGATGCCATCTGGTAAGTTGGGGTTCTTTTTTTAATGGCGTTTGTACAGTTGCTGTGTAAGCAGCTCACTGTGGGGCATTTTCCCCAGTCTGTCTGGGGGTTATAGGGGACATGAAAGCTCTGCTTATGTCACAGGAACATGTCTGTCACTGTATTGGGGTAGGGGGCTATGACTTCAGTGTCTTGATTAGACGGGAATTTTGTTGGATTTTTTTTTTAAGCCACAATAGTGATCTCTGTGTCTATATGGCACCACACGGTGAGCACCTCTGGAATCCAGGTCTGGGGACTAGTGGCCCACGTGGGCAGTGTGCCATATTTGTGTGAGGCCTAAGCCCGCTTGCCATGGCTCTGTTCACTATGTTGCATGGGTGCGTTCAGTGCGGGAGTCACACGACTGTATCTGGTTATCTTTAGCCTTATCTTTAGCCTTCTGGTTTTGGCCACTGTTGATTTGGTGCAGTGGATCCGACGGGTGATCATGGTGGTTTGCCAAGCACACGTTGAGTTGGCTCACAAGTTCCATTTGTGTTTTTGTTAATGGTTCTTTTTTTTAATGGTTTTTTACTATAGGCATTAATATGAGTGATGACTAGGGTTGGGTTGGGTTTTTTTCCCAGTCCACAAGCTGTTGCACGGTCCCTGTCCTTATGCAGGGGGAGCCCTCACATACAGCTAGGCGGTTCGTAAAGGCCCATGAATCTGTAAATAAGTCGCAGACCTACCCAGGGAGCGCTGTGCAGCCATCATTATCCATGGTACACAATTTGGCCCGTTGGGCAGGATGTCCTCATCTGGTCTCAGTTAAGAGGTGGTCCTCCTTGGAGAAGGTCATCCTTGGAGAAGGCGGCTACGGTGGCCCAGATGACTTTGCCAGGTTCGAGCTTTGCAGCTGGGACATCCTTGAACTGTGGCCCCACTTTGCAAAACGAGACACAGGAGCGGCCCCTGCAGCAGTGAAGCCTCCGCTGTCAGAACAGCTATTCGGTTATGGAGTCGCCCGGCCCCTGGGGCCCGAGTGGGCTTGACCTTGCTTGTACTGCTTTTCCTTAATGGAGCAGCTTTGTTGAACCTGCCCTGTTTTAGTAGTGGGATTAGTGGGTGCTCACATGGGGGTGGGCCGCTGAGGCCTTACGGTCACACAGGTTGTCAGGCTCAGTGTCAGGCAGCCTGTTTTCAGTGAGGCCCAACATCATGCTAGAAGCTGCCATGTGAGGGGAGGATGCCCAGCACCTGCCTGCCAAGTGGTTTATGTGCCCAAGACCCAAGGGACCAAGGCACCTCGACGGCAGTCTCTCGTTAGGGTAGGAGTGGATGAGACCCGCAGGTTCATAAAGCTGCTGGGCTCCTCTGGCCCCATGGCAGGGCCTCGTGTGCTGTGTGGGCCCCGGGACCTGCTGTCAGAGGCCCCATTCAAAGGAGCCACAGTGCAGGTCTCCTTGACAAAAGGGAACAAAAGAATAGTGTGATGCACGGTTCTTAGTAGCCACTTAGGCCTGCCAGTCGGGGAGTCTCTTTTTTTTTGTCACTAGGAACTGTCTAGGACAGTAACCTCTGCTTGCTCCTGTCAGGAATGTGTTTCTGATGCCTGGGCCATGTGGCCCCCCAGAGCTGCAGTTGTCGAGCAGGTCCCAGACCTTAACCAGGGTGGACAGCCCGGCCTACGTGTGTCATTGTTGCCATGACCTTACTTGGGGCCAGGTCAGCTTGTTTCTGAGTTAGGCAGGCAAAGAGGCTGTCCTCAGTCTGGTGATGACAAGCACTCCTGGAAGCAACTGGGCTGGCTTGTCACAGATCTCGCCCTACCCACTGCTGGCAGATGGCGGGGGGGAGTGGAGGTTTCCCTGCAGAGCCGTGGCGGAAGTACACTAGAGGCCGTTCCCTGTGAGTGCCAATGGGTCCCGAGTCTTATCCTGCTAAGGGATTGAGAAGAAGATATTGGCCAGATCAATAAGAGCATACCAGTCTCCCAGGCGCACCATCACCACCCAGGTGACTGCGATGACATCAGGTTCTGAGGGACCAAGTTCTGAGGCACCTCAGCATTTACTTTGTGGGGACCCACTGGTGGCCTCAAGCTCCTGAGGCATTTTAAGGGGCCACATTGAGTTGTTCAGTTGCAACAAAGTGGTAGGTAACGTTCCTGCCTACAGTAGGACCTGAATTAATAATGGATTGTTGGGGGATGCCTGGGTGGCTCCCCAGCTGCGCACCTGCCTTTGGCTCAGGTCGTGATCCCGGGATCCAGGGTCAAGTCCCACATCGGGCTCCCTGCGAGGAACCTGCTTCTCCCTCTGCCTGTGTCTCTTTCTCTTTCTCCCAGTCTGTGTCTCTCATGAATAAATAAATAAATCTTTTTAAAAAATGGATTGTTGGTTTTTTTTCACTTGGTATGTGGTACTGCTTTTATTGGATATCCCGTTGGGGTTTGGGTGACTCAGGTGGCAGGCTGGAGTGGCGGTCCCACTGTTAGGGCTTGAATTCTTTGTCATGACGGGACATCCACCCTCAGCATGTCAAATGTGGCCCAGACGTCAATGTCTATAACACTCAGTGATGGGACCCATGATCACTGGCACCCAAAATGGCCCAAAGGTCCCACCCATAAGCACATGTGAATCTGTCTGCCACGGATCACCAAGTCTGTCCACAAACTCCTCAGTGTCATCAGTTAACCATTATCCCTACGAGAACCTGTCACTGCTGCTGTCCTTTGAGTGCCAGTATCTGAAAGCTCCATAAAAGCCTGAATCCTTTTTTATATCCTGACAGAGGTATAGGCCCACGGGACCCTGGTAGGGACACAGAGACTTAGGCCCATCCTTAATGGTGCCACTGGACCTGGGGCATTTGGGTGTCAATGCTCCTTTACCAAACAGACATACTAACCAGGCTGCATGGGACTCCCCTGGCTCTTGTCCATATCTGTGTTTTGGTTTTTGTATTTTATGTTCAGAGAAGGTCCTCATGTTAAGCAATATCATGAGTTTTTGTGTTGAGAGAAAGTAGGTCTTCCTCGAGACCTGTAAGTGACCCAGACCCGGCACAGCTCCCTGCACAGGGGCCCCAGAATTCCCTGGGACATGGTCTGTGCCCCTGGGAGGCTGGGGAGTTGAGCCCAGGCCCGGTTTTCCTACTCCTTCTAGGACTCCTTTCATGTACCTCCACACCCATCCAGCTTGGCAAGTCATCAGGGTTCACAGGGAGATTCTGGTGCTGCATTTGCCTCTGTTGGCAGGCCAAAGTGTTCCTAACCCTCCTTGAGAGCCTCAGCACCCCCAGGGGAGCCAGCATTGCTCTGGGATGGTGGCTTGGGGAACACGCTTTTACATCCCTACTGTGCCACAGTAGGAGGTATTCTCACAACCCTGCTCAGAGCACCGAATCTGTTTCACTGTTCACTGGGTGGCCAGGCTACGTGTGGCCAAGGCTAAAAGGCAGATGAGTGGCAACCGGGGAAGAGACCAGGACACGAGAGGAGCTCACTGAGCCCAGACACCATGCACCCCCAGCCCACACGGTACAGCATTTCCTTACTGCCAGAGAGAAAGTGCACAGGATCCAGCCCCTGGTGATGCCCGGGGACCCCAGGGCCAGCAGGTCCACTCTGCAGAGGAGTGGGAGGTGTGGCTGCACACACCCCATGTTGTGCCACGGTGGACAGACCAGGACCCGCCCCGTGGGGTCTGAAATACAGAAAGCTGGGGCTGTGCCTGAGGGCCACGGACGCAGGCACTTCAGCAGAACAAAGGAGCACAGGTGTGAAGCGGGGACAGGTATCCCCACACAAGGTGATGAGCAGCCCAGCACAGGGATGCCCGGGTGGCTCAGCGAACGAGCATCTGCCTTTGGCTCAGGGCATAATCCTAGAGTCTCAGGATTGAGTCCCACGTCGGGCTCCCTGCATGGAGCCTGCTTCTCTCTCTGCCTATGTCTCTGCCACTCTCTCTCTCTCTCTGTGTCTCTCATGAATAAATAAATAAAATCTTGAAGAAGAAGAAGAAGAAGAAGAAGAAGAAGAAGAAGAAGAAGAAGAAGAAGAAGAAGAAGAAGCCGCCGCCGCCCAGCACAGGTTGTAGGACTCTAGCTCTTGGTTTAGGAAGTGTGCCAGGTCCAAGGCCCAATCTTGTATGACCCTCTAGGAGGTGAGAAGCTGTTTGACTGCCTTTCCCAACAGGGATGAAAAGAGAGAACTTGAATTCTGAAAGGAACAGCTGGACCCCTTTGGTACCCATACCTGCGCAGTGGATGCAGGTCACTGCCAATCCCCTCTCTAATGCCCTTTGTTCCTGGAGAAACTGAACCAGAGAGTCCCTGAACTTGAGGACTCCAGGCACAACAAAACACAAACATGAGGCAAAAAACTGAAAATAAAAATTAAGTTAAAGTCTGTGGGTTGAATGAGAAGATCTAGTCAGGCTTATCCAGGACCCCCTCCTCCAGGAAGACTGGAGGACCATCTCTGAAAAAATGGAATGGCTTTGGAGGAAAGCCCTTCAGGTACTGCCATTTGGAGATTTCTCTAGAGAAAAAGTTGGTTAACTGATCGATCTCCTTTCAGGAAAGCTGACCAGTCAAAAGCCCCACACACGCCTAGCAAATTACTCATCACATTTTGCCACATCACCCAGATGTGAACAAATAACAAGCCATCTCCAGACTTTTGAGGAGAGCCACCAGTATGAACTAGACCAAACCAAAAAGAAAAAAAAAAAAATGAAGAAACAAAGAGGAATTCTGGTGAAACAATGCATGGCTCAGAAGGAAACATCACAAGACACAAAAAGACACAATTACCATGAAAACCCTCAGCTGCCGCAATACTGTGTCCATGAAATAGGAACAGGATGCTCTAAAAGAGGGATGAATCAGAGAACAAGATGAAACTCTTGAAAAATGAATGTATAGGAGCCATAATTTAAAATTCAGTAGAACGTTAGAAGGCAAAGTTGAGAAATTCTCCTATAAAGACCAAAAGTTACATAAAAATAGGAGAGAAACAGGTTGAGTCAGAGAACCAACCCAGGAAATCCAACATCTAATTAATTGGAATCTAGCAAAAACAGAAGGAAATTAGATAAGAAAAGAACTCAGAGGGCAGCCCCGGTGGCTCAGTGGTTTAGCGCCGCCTTCAGCCCAGGGCGTGATCCTGGAGACCCGGGATCGAGTCCCACATCAGGCTCCCCGTGTGGAGCCTGCTTCTCCCTCTGCCTGTGTCTCTGCCTCTCTCTCTCTCTCCCTGTGTCTCTCATGAGTAAATAAAATCTTTTTTAAAAATTATAAAAAAAAAAAGAACTCAGAATTCACCTATGTGAGTTTGCCATTGGAAATGGTCCAATGAGTGCCCCACATGAGAAATAACCCCCCCAGCAAGGCATATCATGGTGAGATACCAGGACTCTGTGGGAAAAGAAAAGCATAGGAATAAAAATGTCATCACTCTCCTGAACAGAAACATTGGAGTTTGGAAGAAAGCACAGCAGAATTTTCAAAAACTAGCTGGAAATCATTCTCATCCAGAAGTCTACACTTGGCCAAATCATGCATCAAGCATTAGAGTAGAATATGGATGTGCTTGGGAAAGTCCTCACTTCTCAAGCATCCTTTCGCAGGGGGCATAAACCCTGAAAGATGAAGCCTTGAGATCCAGAAATAGGGGATCCACCCAGAAGACTGTGAAGGAAATCCCCAGGATGACTTGGAAGGCATTCCCAGGATGAGGGCTCTCTGACGCACCCAGAAGGCCATCGGTCTCAGACTGGAGCAAGGGGGACAGAGAGCTCCAGAAGGAACGTCTCCAGGAGGCACGGAGGGGGGAAGAGACAGGAATACATAACGTATGTTTTTAACAACATGAAATTTTTATTGAGAAGCTGCTGGAGAGCGAGGAAAGACTGAGTAAGAGGTTCAAAGGGTGAGTAATGAAAAAAAAAAAAAAACGAAGAAAAGCAAAGCATTGTGTAAGAAACAATTATAATAGCACTTCCTGGCTCACCTATGAACAACATTTATAGTTACAATAATGCAAATACTGTGATATCACTAAATGAGAGGATGAGGAAAGGGAAGGGAGGTATCAAGAGAGCTAAATCTACGTCTACCATGTAAGGAAGTGTAACGATTCATTTTATATGTCAACTTAGCCAGGCCCTCCATGATGTGGTGGGCCTCATCCAATCAGGTGAAGGTCTTAATGAGACCAAGGTCCCACAAGGAAGAGAAAATTCTACCTCTAGACTGCTTTTGGACTTGAGCTGCAACCTCAGCTCTTCCCTTGGCCCCCAGCCTGCCAGTCTGCTCTGCACATTTTGTGCTTGCCAGCCTCTACAATCCCAAGAGCCAATTCCTTTTCTCTCTCTCTCAATCTCTCACCACCCCCCTGGGCACACCCTCTCTCCTTTGTTCCCTCCATACACAATTCATTGGCTCTGTTTCTCTGGAGAGTCTGAGGAATACAGGAAGTCAGCAGCTATTAAAGTATAAATCTAGTGCTTCAAGATATAGCCTATTTTCTTGGATACAGAGGTAAAGGCCAGAGCAAAAATGCTGAAATGAAGTGATTAACAATGGGTGCCTCTGGATGAAGAGGAGGAGAGGTGGGGCTAAAGATGACTTGTGTGTTCCAAGTGTGTGTACGTGTGTGTTTAACTAATGACCTTTTTTTTTTTTTTTTTTTTTGCTATGTACAAGTATCACCTTGACAATAAAAATGAATCATCCTTCCACCAAGAAGCAAAGCCTCCCCAAAAAGGACAAATTTAGTATCTCTTCATTTACTTCCTGCTAAATGTGAAGAGGGCTTATTTATTTATTTATTTATTTATTATATTTTATTCATTTATTCATGAAACACAGAGAGAGACAGAGAGAGAGAGAGAGAGGCAGAGACACAGGCAGAGGGAGAAGCAGACTCCATGCCGGGAGTCCGACATGGGACTCGATCCTGAGGCTCCAGGATCAGGCCCTGGGCTGAAGGCAGGTGCTAAACCGCTGAGCCACCCGAGCTGCCCAAGAGGGCATATTTAGATGAGATTATACCCACCTTCCTCTTATAACTTCAAAACTATTCCAATACTATTGTCTGTAGAAGCTAAATTTGGGTTACAGCTTTTCAACCTAAATATTTTTCTATTTCAAGTAAGAACTTGACTTGCAATAATTAAAATGTGTTGCTGCCAGGCATAATTTAAGTGGTGCATTTAACATAATTAAAAATATTTTAGTACTTCTGCATATTAGAAAGGGTTAAAGACGTGCGTTTGATGGTAGGTAGATAGTGTAGGAAAGGAATCACCGTGTAGTATCACTAACTAGTGGCCTTGGGGGATAAACTTGCCTGGAACTACACTCTGGACGCCAAAGTTTCTCTTAGGGTTGTAATTCTATGACCCATTCAAATTTATTTTTGTCATGACCCTGGCACCCTTTCCAAGCAGATATCAAATTTTCTTGCACTTTTGTTTTGAACTGAAGTACCATTTAAAAACACGTTTTATGCAACTTTGTCTTCTCCACCGAAGAATTCAGGTCAGGAAACTCAAAACCACTCTTTTAGCTCCAAACACATTCCAGGATTCTGAGTTTCCACAGCACAAAGAGGCATGTGTGATGACCCATTTTAAGTACAGTCAAAATATTTTTTTAAATAATAATCATCTAAATAACTTCCCTGACTGGTCTGTCCATATGATTGCTACTATTTTGAGAAAATTAATTCAGACAATTAGATGAGCAAAATGGAATTAAACTTCCAAATTCCTACTGTGAATCTCCAGGTTGAGTTTCCTCACGAAAAAAGGGGGCAGAAAAGGCATTTACTCACCAATTCCTTGGGAATTGCAATATTGATAATCCCTGCTTCTGGCCTTTGACATGATTATCTTGTTAATTCTACTTCCTGGAAGTGGTTGCCCAAAATATACATAACAAGAGAGTTTGTCTTAAGAAGTTTCTGTACTATTTTTATAATTTTGGAGACCCAGAATAGAAGAGAGGAGAATCTACTGGTTTCTGGGGAAGAAGCAGAACCACTTAAGAGTTTTGCTTCCATCTCCCCCGCGCCCCCCGGCCAAAAAAAAAAGTTTTGCTTTCCCAAGAGGGGTCAGTGAATGGACACAAGGGCATTTTGATGAACAAAGAAGATGTGATGTGTGCACATACAATGGAATATTACTCAGCCGTAAAAAACAATGGAATCTTGCCATTTGCAACAGATGGATGGAGTTAGTATTACGCTGAGTGAAATAAGTCAGAGAGAGACAAACACCATATGATTTCACTTGTATGTGGAATTTAAGAAACAAAACAAATGAGCATAGTGGAAAAAAGAGGGAGGCAAACCAAGAAACAGACTTTTTAGAGAACAGACTAATGGTAATGGGGGGAGGCGGGAGGGGGATGGGGGAATCAGGTGATGGGGATGAAGGAGGGTGCTTGCTGTCATGAGCACCGGGTGCTGTAGGGAAGTGTTGAATCACTAAATTGGACATTTGAAACTAATATTACACAGTAGCTTACCTTTTTTTTTTAAAAAAAGATCATTTTGGTTTCCACGTCTTTATGTATAAAAAGAGCTAAGAATCTCAGTGTGTGAAATAACCAACATGAAAAGTAAATCTTACTGAGAAGAACTACAGCAGCTAGTGTGCATTCGGCTGCAAGGAACACAATACTGACGAAAGGTAGTGCAACAGTAGGGGCTTATCCTTCTCACTCAACAAGGAATCTGGAGGCAGACAAGGTCAGGGTTGGGCGACGACTGCAATGTCAGCGCTCTGTGTCTGGTCCTCTCTGACTCTGTTGGTCATGATGGCCAGGTGGCTGCAGCAGCTCCAAGGACCCTGTTCTAAAGCTCAAAATATCACATTTTAATATGTTAATTTAAAAAATACTTGTGGGATGCCTGGGTGGCTCAGTGGTTGAGCGTCTGCCTTTGACTCAGGTCGTGATCCCGGGGCCCCAGGATCGCGTCCCTCATTGGGCTCCCTGCAGGGAGCCTGCTTCTCCCTCTGCCTATATCTCTGCCTCTGTCTCTGTATCTCTCATGAATGAATGAATAAATAAATAAATAAATAAACTCTTTAAAAATAAAAAATACTTTCAATTATTTCCATAAGTCCTCAGCAAACACCCCTTCATGTTTTGCTGACAACGATGCCCTCCTCCAATTGTAAAAGAGACTCAGAAAGCAAGTATCTAGAATTTTCCGTTTCTGAAGGCAGGTCCCATGGGTAAAGAGGAAGAGTGGTAATGTGGCTGCTTATTACACAACCAGCAGTGCCTGCAAATGTACATATCCTGAGCTGCTGACTTTCTTGGAAAAATTATGTGTCTGTGACTAAATAAAGGTGTAACTGGGTAGCCCTTGCTGGCCTGTTGCAGTCATCATGCCAACACCCTTCCGTGTGCTCTATTATGACCAGACCTGCCTTGAGTGCTCATCTCCATCCCTCCACCCTTGGGCACAGCCATATGCCCAACAGCCCCCAAATGAAGCAATTTCTCTAGCTTTCAAAGCACTAGAGAAGAAGCCATCATTCTTGATCTCATTCATTAGCCAGAGGGTCTTCAAAGTTCTCTTGCATGACATACAATCAGGGTGTGGAGACAAAACACACGTGTTAATAAGTAGAGGGCACCAGGGGGTGCCTGGGTGATGCGATCAGATAAGAGTCTGACTGGATTTCGACTCGGGTTGTGATCTCAGGGTCAGGAGATCAAGCCCCGAGTTGGGCTCCATGCTCAGCATAGAGTCTTCCTGGGATGCTCCCTCTCCCTCCGCCCCTCCCCCACGCATGCACTCGTTCTCTCTCAAGTAAATAAACTTTATAAAAAATTAAGTAAAGTGCACCAATAGGCAGTAGGCAAGGCTAGGTTCATCCTCCATTCATTCATTCCACAAATATCTACTATCTTCTGGCACTGTCCTCTACCCTGCAGATCCCAACATAAGACAAGAAATCAAGGTCCCTGTTCTTATTGCTGATATTCTAGGGCACCTGGGTCACTCAGCTGGTTAAGTATCTGCCTTCAGCTCAGGTCATGATCTCAGGGTCCTGGGATAGAGGCCTGCATGGTGCTCCCTGCCCCGCAGGGATTTTGCTTCTCCCTCTGCCCCCTACCCCGCCCCGGCTCATTCTCCCTCTCTCTCTAATAAATAAAATCTTTAAAAAAAATAATTGCTTACATTCTAGGGTGAGGAGACAGACAAATAAATAAACCAATGCATAAAGAGGGTAGTCCTTGGGAAGTCTGCAGGAAGACTCTAGAACAGGTGAAGTGAGACAGGGGATGTGGGCAGGATCTTCTGTATCCAAGGTCAGGGAAGGCCTTTTTCTGAGAATCTAACATTTGAGCTGAGACCTAATGATGAGAGATGGAGCCACACCTGAGGAGATCCGACGGGAGCATGTTCCAGGCAGAGGGAACAGCCAGCTCACAGGCTCTACGATAGGAGGAGGACTAGAAAGAAGACAGGTGTATGCGGCCCCAGCGAGCACAGGACAGGGACAGAGGCTGAGATCAGGCTATGTGACAACGGGCCTCGCAGGCCCGGGTGATGGGTTGGGATTTCTTCAAGGCACAGTGTGTCACCTTGGCGAGTGGTCCCCAGGGGAGTGACAGGGCAGGTGTACCCAGAGCCCATTCTGGCTGCTGGGTGCAGAATGGATTTGAAACGCTGAAGTGGAAGAGCGCATTCAGGGGCCTCTGCAGGGGACAATGGGCACATAGACCAGCCTGTGGGCTGGAAATGAGAGGAGTGGGCGGCGAGGGACCCCGGGACTGCGCCCCCTGGGGGGGCACAGAGGGGCTTGGGCGCTGCCCCAGGGGCCGGCGGGGCTGAGACGTGTGGCACTTGCAGGTTCAGGTTGTTCAGCAGGGGTGGAGCCGGGCAGGGGGTGACAGCTGTGGTCTGTGGCACCAGGAGACCTTTCAGCAGGGCGGGTCCTGAGGATGTGGTTTGAGGCAGAGCCATCTGGGAGGGTGTTTCCACGGAGGCAGAAAGGAGGCCGGGCCTCTCGTGGGAGGGGAGGCCCGGGGAGACCACAGGGCAGCTGGTTTTAACCTCATCTAGCAAACATTTAGCAAATGAGGCCTCTTGTCAGTTCCTTAGCCTCTGTGGGGGGGGTGGTGACAGCTGGGGGGGCCAGTGTGAACATGAGTCGGGGGAGGCATGAACACCAGGGGTAACCCCAGCCTGAGAGCTCTGGCCACTGGAAAGTCAGTTCCCCCGGGGCGGAGCAGGTGCGCTGGACCTGCTGAGTCAGTCTCCTAAACTGGAAGAAAAACCCAGAAAGCCTCCTTATGAATTGACAGCAGAGGCATCATTTTCCCACGACCCAGGGGCCTCCATTCTGTCCCCGGCCCCCCTTCTCTCCTCAGAAGTTCCATCGCTAACGCAAAGGTGGGTGAACTGCGAAGGAGCCCAAGTCTTCTCTTCCCCCCACCCAGAGGCTTTACGTACACGATCGCATCTAATTGTCCCAAAAACTAACAAAGTAAGCATTTCACTTTGAAACTCAGAAAACAGAGACACGATATAAATTAGATGAGTGGCGGACAAAACTCTTGGATCCTATTTCCGACCCAGCCCTTTCTCTTCTGCATCCCCCGTTTCTCTTACTGGGACGCAACTGACATACGACATTACATTAGCTTCAGGTGTGCGAATAATGACACGACCGCTGTGTGTGTCGGGAAATGACCGTGGCAGGGCGACTAGTTACCATCCGTCACCGTACAAAGCTACCAGAAATGGGTGTGTTGTTGTTGGTTTTTTGCAATGGGAACTTTTTTTTAATATGTATATATTTTTTATTGGTGTTCAATTTGCCAACATACAGAATAACACCCAGTGCTCATCCCACCAAGTGCCCCCCTCAGTGCCCATCACCCAGTCACCCCCACCCCCCGCCCCCCCCCTCCCCTTCTACTACCCCTTGTTCGTTTCCCAGAGTTAGGAGTCTCTCAGAATCTGTGACCTTCTCTGATATTTCTCACTCATTTTTTCTCCTCTCCCCTTTAATCCCTTTCACTATTTTTTATATTCCCTGAATGAATGAGACCATATAATGTTTGTCCTTCTCCGATTGACTTATTTCACTCAGCATAATACCCTCCAGTTCCATCCACGTCGAAGCAAATGGTGGGTATTCATCCTTTCTGATGGCTGAGGAATATTCCATTGTACACATAGACCACATCCTCTCTATCCATTCATCTTTTGGCGCACACCAAGGCTCCTTCCACAGTTCGGCTATTGTGGACATTGCTGCTGTAAACATTGGGGTGTGGGGGTCCTGCCGTTTCACTGCATCTGTATCTTTGGGGTAAATCCCCAACAGTGCAACTGCTGGGTCGTAGGGTAGCTCTATTTTTAACTCTTTGAGGGACCTCCACACAGTTTTCCAGAGTGGCTGCACCAGTTCACATTCTGCAACGCGAACCTTTAAGATTTTCTTAGCATCTTTCAGATTTGCAATACAAGGTTATGGACGAGTCGCCATGCTGTCCACTCCATCCCATGACTTAGCTGGACGTTGGAACCTCTCAGTCCTTTTGGCCCATCTGCCCCCCCCACTCGGCCTCCCCTCTGGCGACCACAGATCTGTTCTCAGCTTCCATGAGTTTTGTTTGTTCGCTTGTTTTTTGGATTCCATATATAAGTGAAACCATATAGTGTTTATTTTCTTTATCTGACTTATTTCCCGTCTCATAATACCTTCAAGGTCCATCCATGTTGCGGCACATGGCAAGATTTCATCCTTTTTTCTGGCTGAGTAATATTCCATGGTGTATTACACCACTTCTCACATGCCACCCAGGCAGAGTGGGCCCAGAACATGCTCTCTCTTCTGCTCATGCCTGAGCTGCTCCCGTCTCTGTTCAGAATGCCTCTCCCCCACCTGGACAATCCTGACCCTCACAACCACCGTTTGCTTCTCAGACTCTCCAACAAAAGCCCTGACAATAGACAAGATGGGATCACTAAGCCCAAGCTTACCCACTATGTGCTGAGCACTTGGCACACATCCTTGGCTTTGGTCCTCACAACTGCCCTCTGAGGCAGGCCCTGATTCACAGGTCAGGAAACCAAGGTTTCAAAGGGTAAGGGCCCTGCCTAAAATCACCGAGCTTGTGAGTGACACACCCTGGACTTGCCTGGGTCTGTCTGGTTCCCAAAGCCATGCCTTTTATCCTCTATTTCTGACCACTGTCCCTTCACCTGGATGTTGTCCCTTCCTCAGGACTCAGGATGAATTCCATCTCCTCCCATGTTAACTCTGGGAGGGTGAACTCAGGCCCCAGGTCACCACATCCTAGATAAGACTGCAAGACCTGCCTACAGCAAAATTTAAAAAACAAAAAACTTTTTTAAGGATTTATTTATTTATTTGAGAGAGAGAGATTGCAGAGGTGGGCAAGAGGGCTCAACCCCATGACTCTGAGATCATGAAGCCAAGAGCCAGATGCTTAACCAACTGAGCCACACAGGCACCCCAAAATTAAAATTTTTAAATACCTCCCCATTTGTTCAAAATAGAAGCAAATCACTTAGCAAGGCTGCAAAGCCCCACAGCCTGGGCTCATGTCCTCATCACACACCTATGCTCAGGTCAGCATCGGTATCACTGGGGGGTTTGTTAAAAATGTCACGTGTGGCCCCATTTCCCAAGGCTCCAGCCTGATCCCTTTGGATGATTAATAATAATGATAAGCAACATGACTCAGTATTTACTCTTGCAGCCGCCGTTCTAAGCGCTCTGCTTTTAAGTGTTTACATGTATTAATGTATATTAATTCACTTAATCTGAAAATTACCCTATGAAGCAGATACTATTAGAAGATCCATCTAATAGATGAGATGACTGAGGCATAGGGAGGGTAATTAACTTGCCCAACTTCAGCCAGCCAGCCAGTGGTGGAGTTGGCTTGGAATCCAAATAATCAAGCCAAGAGCTCTACGCTGCATCTGTCTGCAGACGCCCACCGGCATTAGCTCTCAGAGCCTGAATGCAGGCGCTTATTTTCTTCTGAAAACAGGCTGCAGAAGGCTGACTTCCATAAATTGGCCCAGAGAAAAGAGAAAACCACCTGGGTCTGCAGCCAGCACCTTGACCAGGCCCTTCAGAGAGTCTCTGGGTCCCGATTAGGACCACAAAGGTTCAAATCCTATGAAGTCGGACCCCACATTGCCCGAATAGGGCAAAGGAAGGAATGCTAGCTTCAGCACCCTATTCTGTAGAAATCCCTGGTGCTTTCCTCCTCAACCCCACCCTTAGTAACATCTCACTTGAGAAGGGTTTCAAAATGAGTTAAAAGGCAACCTTCATTTCCCAATAAGAATATTAAACTCTTGTCAAACAATGATCTATGTTTAGCCACTAAAAATTACTTCATCTAAAACAATTTGCATGTCTATGGATTGGTGCCTGTGTGTGTGTCTGAGTGTGTGTGGTGCAATCATCATTAGTAAAGGGGAAGGCCACAGACCGGCACAGCTCACAGGGGAAAGAATTTTAAAGGGCAGAAGAATTCTGAAGGTAGAATTGGACCATGGTATTCCAGGACCGCAGAGGATCCTGACAGCCCACAGAATCCTGCTTTGGGGCACAGCATGGGAAACCTGCCCCACACCCCTGCCAGCTCAGCTGTGCCCAGGCCCCAGGACTTAACCATTAGGGGTCCCTGCCGCTCTTCACCTTGGTTCCTGCCAGCTCTGTGCTTGGGGTCGGTTTGGGGCAGTTTTCCAGACAGGCAGCTGAGCCATACCCCCAGACCTCAGAGCAAAGGGTAAGAGGGTATGATGATGGTGATAAAGATTACCAAGTATGTACTTTCCATTTAATCTTTGAGAGTAGACTACAGACTAGGCTAAGGGGAATTAATTTGCCCAAGGTCACACAGCTTATAAACCATGGAGCTGGGATTTGAACCCAATGCTGAGGCAGCACCAGGAAACCAGCCAGAGCAGGTGTCCTCAGCCTCGGAGGCACCTGTGATAGTGTCCCCAGGTTGGCTGGATACGGTAATGACTGGTATTTGAGCTCCCACGGGAGGAGCAACTGGAGGGTAGGACTGGGTGGCCACTGGGCTGAGGGTCCAGACCTCTGGGAAGGTGTACAGCTCAGAGCGCAGAGGCTCCCCAGATACAGCTTGGGCCGGAAGTCCTGAGCCAGGCCGCCTGGTCCACTCAGACCCACTCCCAACATTTGTGGGGCCAGGGCTGGAAGGCAAATGGAGACCAGAGACCATATGTCAAAATATTTAAAATATTTTAAAGTTTTCAATCCAGCTAACAAGTAAAATGTGCAACTGTCAAGTGAAATGTGCTCTCTTCTCCTACCTTAACATGGGAAGTTTCACAAAACACCTGAGAGGCCTCATCTCCCTGAGGGTGGATGGTACCCCTGCATGAGCTCAGATGGTGGCCAAGTGGCAGCTTTTTGCAAAAGATGTGGGCAGAGCTCGAATGTGCAGGCCTAGGGTCCACATGCTTTGGGCAAGGCCCCTCAAGAGGTACGGGCCTGGAAGAGAAGGTGTGGGCCTGGGAGAGAAGAGGCGCCGTCCACCCTCAGGAAGATGAACCCAGGGAAGAGGCCCTGGAAGCAGACTCCTGGCCATCTGGGCCAGGAATTCCACAGGCCCGGGCGCCCAAGCGTGGTGTGCAAGGGGGTGTGGGGCTTTCCCCTGGGCCCCACGGATCCTATGCCCTGGGGGCCGGGACAGCTCCCGAGCAGGGCCATCCAAAGCATGGGGCCCAGGGAAGAGGTCCGTCCAGTCTGGGTTGTGAAACTTTGAACCTGCTTGCTAATCTCTCTGCGCCTTGTTTTCCACATCTGGACAACGGAGATAAGGACAGTGAGGAGTAACAGGAATACGTGAGTTTCTTCTGAATGGGTTGAAGGGCTGAGAGCAGCGCTGGGCAAAGAGTGAGTGCGTGCTTTCCATTAAGTGTAATTATTTGGACTCAGGCATCCTCAAAAGTCGGTAATAGATTGAGTACTGCGGAAAAAAAAAATCCTCATTTCCCGACTGGTGAGAAGGAAGAGAGATTTCTGGAGACCTAGAGAATTCCAAGAACCAAGTATTCTGGCTACTTGAACTGTCCTCAAGTCAGAGCTTGTGACCGGGACAGAAACTGTGCCAAGACGGGACAGAAGGGAAGGGGCTAGAAGGGCAGGTGTGGTATTTGCTGCCAATTCACTCAGACAGTGTTTCTGGGGCCGGTACTGTTCTAGGCACCAGGTAACAGGAGTGAGCAAGATAGACAGGGTCCCCAGCTTCACTGGTCCTCCCTCCTTGGGGTAGTGGAGACGCACAGACGGAATAGTTAACAAGAAAGCCATGAAATAAATGTGAGCCCTGCAGATAGAAATAAGGGGAGTGAAAGAAATAAAAAAGGTAAACTGAGGGTGAACTAGCTAATGATGGGAGATGGGGGAGGGTGAGCTGCATGCAGTAGGCTGATCCCTCATGGCCTCGGAGGAAGAGACAATTAAAACTGAGACCTGAGGGGGCACCTGGGCAGCTCAGTCGGTGGAGCCTCGGACTCTTGATTTGGGCTCAGGTCAGGTCAGGATCTCAGGGTCATGAGATGGAGCCTGATGTCAGGCTCCAAGCTCAGCAGCGGTCAGGGGTGTGGGGTAGGTCTGCTTCAGATTCTCGATCCCTCTGCTCCTGCTCACATTCTCTCTCTCTCAAATAAATAAATAAAAATCTTAAAACAAAACTGAGACCTGAATAATTAGGAGGAACCAGCTATATAAAGAATCAGGGAAAGGAGATTCCAAGAAACAAAATTGGCTAGCACCAGGGCCCTGAGGTGGTCATGTGTTGGACATAAATACGGGAAAGAGAGAGAAGACCTATGTCACTTACAGGTAGTCAGCAAGGGGGAAAAAGGACAGGAGACAGAAGTTAGAATGGTAGAGAGGGACCTGAACGCACACTTCTCAAAGCTGAATATACCCACACACCATTTGGGGATCCTGTTAAAGCACAAAGTCAGATTCTGAAGGTCTGGAGTGGGGGCTGGAAATTCTGCATTCCTAACATGCTCCCAGGTTGGGCCAGTGCCACTGGAGTAGTGGGGCTTCTGGCAACAGATTCTATCACAACTATATTAGAAAACTTTGAGTGGCCTTAATTAAGCAGGGATGTGACTCAGTCTGGCCATATTTTTAAAGCTTGCCCTGGCTGCCGTCTGGAGACTAGGTGAGGGGTGAGAGAAAAGGCTGGACACTAGTGGGAGGCGATTGCAGTGGCCCAGGTGGAAGGTGGGTGTGGAATGCATCAGGCTGGGGGTTGTGAGCTAGAGAGAACGAAGTGCAGAGAAGTCAGTGAGCCTGGCTAATTCATGACAGGGGTGAGTTAAACAGAAATCCAGCCTGACTGTTAGGTTTCGGGCATGAGCTAGAAGCTGGTGTGATGCCTTCACTGGGTGTGGCCAGGGTTAGGGTTTTGTGAAAAACACACACACACACACACACAAAAAAACCCCTAGAGTTTCCATTGGAGGTGGTAATCACAAATTCAAGCGGAAATGTTGAGTCAGACCTATGAAGCTTGAACTCAAAAGTGAATCTGGGGCTTTTGCAGCATTTAGGAGCATTGGCTCATGGATGGTATTTTATTTTATTTTAAAGATTTTGTTTATTTATTTGAGAGACACAGAATAAGAGCACAAGCAGGGCGAGGGGCAGAGGGAGAGGGAGCAGACTTCCCGCTGAGCAGGGACCCCCCCCCCCCCGCCCGCAACCAATGTCTGACTTGATCCCCAAACCCTGACATCACAACCTGAGCTGAAGGCAGACACTTAACCGATGAGCCATTCAGGCACCCCATGGATGGTATTTTAAAGCCACAAGACTGGATGAGATTGTTTATGGAGAACGTGTAGCAAATAAGGAGATCTGAGAGCTGACCCTGCAGGTTTTTAACATTTAGGGGTCACGGGGTGAGGAGGAGCCAGGAAAGGAGAGTGAGGAAAGGCTGGTGAGGCAGGAGCAGAGAAGAGTGGTGTGGTGGGCCTAACGTTGGACCCCAAAGATAGCTCTACCCTAATCCATGGAACCTGTGAATATATTACCTTACGCGGCAAAAAGGATTTTTTTACCCCATCACCTTCCCCCCTCCCCTCCAGTGACCCCCAATTTGATTCCTGGAGTTAAAAGTCTCTTATGATTTGTCTCCCTCTCTGATTTCATCTTATTTTTCCCTTCCTCACCTAGATTCCTCTGTTTTGTTTCTTAAATTCCACATATGAGTGAGAGCATATGATCATTATCTTACTCTAATTGACTTATTTTGCTTAGCATAATACCTGTAGTTTCATCCACATCATTGCAAATGGTAAGATTTCACTTTTGACGGCTGAGTGATATTCCATTGTGTGTGTGTGTGTATGCATCATATCTTCTTTATCCATTTGCATTGTTTTAAGACACTAAATTTGTGATAATCTCTTACTGCAGCAGTAGAAAATGAATTCATGCGGTTTAAAAGCCAAAGAAGAAGTCATTTTGGGGACGAGGGTGACATCAGCCGTGTCAAAAGCTGTGTGAGGTTGAGTAAGAGGAAGACAGGTGTGAGCTTTGGATGGGGCAACACAGAGCTTGTTGTCAACCTTGATAAGCAGTTTCAGCAGAGTGGTGAGGTCAGAGACCAGGCTGGAGTGGGTTGAGGAATAAAGGGCAGAGTGAGAAGTGGAGTAGTGAACACAGACAGCTCTGTTGTGAAGTTTAGTTGTGAAGGGAAGGAAGGAGATAGGACAGTATCTGGGGGAGGGAGTGTTTCATCCAGGAGTCTTGCTTTCTTGGTCTTAACAGGAGCTAAAGAGAATGTTTGTTTGCTAAAGGAACCAATCTTGTAGAGAGTATTAGGTTTGCAAGGAGGTGGGGGTGGGGATCAAGAGCAAAGTCCTTGAGTGATAAGAGGAGCCTGACCCAGAATACATGTGAAGGGAGGAAAGAGCTGGAAGGAAAACAAAGAAGACCAGAACAGGTGCAAGATGCTTTGTAGTTTGATGGTGGGTGAAAGGAGTTCCTGTCTGATGGCTTCTACTTGGTCACACACATGATGAAAGTGAGGTCTCATGTGAGGGTGTGTATGGAGAGGGAGGTGTGTGGGAGGTTTGAGGAGAGAGAAACAGACATGATATGCTTTCTCTTGGGTTGTGGGAAGCCCCCTGATGACAGAGGTGGAGCAGTACTGCTCCAGGAAGGGACTAGTCTTTGCTATGTCTCTCTTCTGCCCCTGACATGGAGACTGTGAGGGGTCTGCTGGATCCAAGTTGGAGCCTTGGGTATGTGACATATTAGACACATAACCCTAAGCAACTTTCTTAGTCTGCTGGGGCCTCAGTTTCTTTAGCTTCTGCACTTTAATCATGCTTGTCCCACCCACTTTCTTCAAGGAAACACCGTGTGCCAAAGTGCTTCGGTGGCCTGTCAAGCCCTGAATTTCTTTATGGGTGGGGCCAACTTCTAACACGGGGCCACTGAACGTGGAGATCCCCCGAAGGCTGGCAATGATTGTAGGGAAGGGTGTCTATCCAGCAGCAGCTCTGCATTCTGAGATCACTCCCATCCAAAGCATGAGCAATCCCTTCCACCTCCACCCAGTCCCAAGAAAAACTCAGGCTTGGGTTTGCTCTCCTGGTACCTGGAAACAAAGGGAGTACTAATCTGTGTCAGGGCTTGGTCTCCTTGGGGAGCTTCTCCAGCTATACTGTCTGCAGCCGTCATCTGGCTCACCTGCCCTGCCACTTGCTGAATGTCTGCTCTCTGGGATTGCCCCTGAGTGCCAGGAAGTATTCTAACTTAGGTTCCCTGTGAAAGCTCCCTGGTGGATTAGGAGTTGTTGTGCAGGTGGTTAGGAGAAGGGTTGCTTCCTGAAAAATGAGATAAGCCTCAGTGTGATGAAAGAGAGTGAGCTTTCTCCCAGTGGAAAGCAGGCATCAGAGAGCAAGAGGACATTGTCCAAGGTCAGACACAGATCAGCTGAGGAACTGTAAGTTCAAATAATGTCTATTTGATGTCAAGCTCATGTTTTTCTCCACCATGTAACACTGCCTTCCTGGATCCAACAGGCCCGCCTGCTTCCAGGAAAGCACCAGCATTTACAGTGTTTGCATACTAGGGGTCATGCTTCCCCCTTCTGGCCCTCTCTGCATGAGGGAAGGAGAGAAGGCACACCTCCAGGTGGCTGAGAGCCTCTCAGTGAACCACAGACAGAAGTTGTTTGTGATTAAGCCCTGGCAATCAGAGGTCTATGGGAAACAGGTATGCTCTAGTATGGAAGCTATGCTGAGTTCAACATTTGGTCCTGGTCACCTAAAACAGAAGAACCAGGGAAAAAAAATAGGGCACCATGTTCTTTTCTGCAACCACCTCCTCTACTCCTCCTGCCAGCCCCCTAATGCCATAAAAATGACCCATTTTTTTCTCCAAAGTAGGATGTAGCAGACAAAAGAAAATTTTCAGGGGAGTGAAGATTAAAAGGAACTCCTTTAAAACTCACAGAAACATTCAAATGGTAGAGAAGGAAGTACACTGATGTTGAGCTGATTCCCAAGGAAAGTGTTTATAGTTTATGTCCAGCCAAGTCAATTACTTGCTAAAACCAAAACAAACTAAAAAAAAAAAAATCAACTCTTTATATTCCTCCAAAAAATCCAGAGTCTCCAAAGTGTAACTCACAATGTCTAGGGAATAATCAAAAATTGACATATGAAAGACAAGGAAATGTAGCCAATTCTCAATAAAAAACTACCACAAATGACTCAGAAGCTGGAATCAGGAAACGAGACTTTGAAGCAGCAATATATCTATGTTCCATGATGTAAGGAAAACCAGGTTTGCAATGAATAGAAATGTAGGGAATCTCAGGAAAAAAATCCTAAAACATAACTAAATGGCAATTCCAGAACAAAAAATTGCAACCTATGAAATAAAGATTACAATATCTGAAATTTAAAAATTATGGAATGGGTTTAACATCAGAGTGGAAATGACTGAAGAAAAAATTCAGTGATCAACAGAAATTAATTTAAGAACAGAGAGGAAAAAGAAAAATTTGTTTAAAAATAAAAAAAGACTCTCAGACCAGCAGAACTCAGGGAACATGTGTCTAACACACCTATAATTGGAGTCACAGAAGAGCATGGAGCAGAAAAAAATATTTGAAGAAATAATGGCTGAACCCTGCTCAAATATGGTGAAAGACAAATTTATAGATTCAAGAAGCTCAGTGAATCAGAGGCAGGATAAATATGAAGAAAACTATGCCTAGGCACATCAAACTATTGAAAAGCAAAGAGAAAGGCACCTGGGTGGCTCAGTCAGGCGTCTGTCTTCAGCTTAGGTCATGATCCCGAGGGTCCTGGGATCGAGCCCTGCATCAGGCTCCCTGCTCAGCAGGGAGTCTACTTCTCCCTCTCCCTCTGCCATTCCCTCCATTTGTGTGCTCTGGCTCTTTCTCTCTCTTTCAAATAAATAAGATCTTTTAAAAAAAGAAAAGAAAAGGTAAAGAAAAGCAAAGAGAAAGAGAAAGCAGTCAGAGAAAAACAACATGTTAATACAGGGGAACAGTGACATGATTGCTAACTTCTCATCAGAAGCCATGGAAACATCTTTAAAGTGATGAAACGAAAAAGAAAAGTGTCAATTCTCATGCTAGTAAAATATCCTTTAAGAATGAAGGCAAAGGGATCCCTGGGTGGTGCAGCGGTTTGGCACCTGCCTTTGGCCCAGGGCGCGATCCTGGAGACCCAGGATCGAATCCCATGTCGGGCTCCCGGTGCATGGAGCCTGCTTCTCCCTCTGCCTGTGTCTCTGCCTCTCTCTCTCTCTATCATAAATAAATAAAAATTAAAAAAATAAAATAGCATTTAAAAAAAAGAATGAAGGCAAAGACAATTTCAGATAAGATAAAATTAAGAAAACTCATTGACAGCAGAGCTCCACTCCAAGAAATGATAAAATTCTTCATGCTAAAGAAAATACCAGATTGACATTCAGATCTTCAAGAAGAAATGAAGAGTTTTGGAAATATAATAATAAATATCTTGAGATAATAAATACCTTGACAAATAGAAAAGTCTATTTTTCCTCTTAATTTATTGAAGATATGTATGTCTTTGAGGCAAAGAAATATTTTCTTGTGGGTTTTATAAGTAGATATAATTAATACACATGACA